>NC_083342.1:107312636-107912636 GCF_019175385.1 Lycium barbarum
ACAACAAAAACCAGTAAAAACTTTTGAATGGAGTGATTTTGATAGAGAGACGTTAGATGTAATGGAACCTCATGAGGTTTGCATGAATCATGGAACCATTAATACAAATTACCATATAATTTGAAAAAGATTTATTGCCATAAATATAGCCTTTTTTTATTCAACAGCCACGCTGTATTTCGCTGTATTTCAAAAACGCGAGATACAACTGACATACAGCCAAAAGCAGCTACGAATTGTAAATCTTCAACTTATAGCTATAGCTTGTTAGAAGCCGTTAAAAGGTAGTTATTTGTGTAAGTTTTACTTATTTTTACAATTCCATATATACATTCTATTAACTCCCCTAGTATAAGAAAGAGTTACAACATAAATAAAATGCTAACTCGGATGCATTACCAAATAGGCAATACATCCAAATTACATTATCATGGGTTAAAATTGAGCATTTTATGGATTAAAATTGGGTAACATGGATAGATATGTTGGGACTGCTTATCTTTATGAGTTATTCACGCAATAACCTAAATTAACCAATCATCAAAATCACTTTAATTAGCCAAAATTCATTAAAACTTGAACAGGTTAAACGGATACACAGATTTGGATCAATTTTGCCATCCACACTATAAACATGCAGATGTGCACAGATAGCATAGCCAACAATCTTGAACTTAGAATTAATTTCAGTGAAAGAGAAAACATAACACAGGAAAAGAGCAGTGAAGAAAAGGATATCTCCACACTACTGTCCCCGCTCAAAGACAAATGTGACTATTGACTATTAGCCCATTTGGCCCCACAAATCTATCCTAATCAAAAAGGGGTCATTCACACAAATGTCCCCTATTTCGGGATGATCTTTAATTTTCATCTCTCAAATTTGTCGCAAGTGAAAGAAAAGTTTAGTTTTTAAACATAAATATGCTACAAAACTTATACCGAGCGAAACTGATCTGAATATTTTTATTAAATAAATAATTAAGACAAAATTTAAAGACAACATATATGGATGGCAAAAATTAAAGACCAGTATGTTTGGAGGGAAATCCGTGCAAAAACTTCCATCAAAAAGCCCTCGTGTGTTGTGGGCCCATAAACAGAATGGCAAAAATTAAAGACCAGTATGTTTGAAGGGAAATCCGTGCAAAAACTTCCATCAAAAAGCCCTCGTGTGTTGTGGGCCCATAAACAGCTCAGAGCCATCCATATTTTTGTGTCCACAAAACTGTCAGTATACTGTATAGGTACTCTGCTTCTACCACTTTCGCTAAATGAAATTATACTCTGCCTTATTTCACCATAGTCTTTCTTAAATGCCACACGTGTGCATTTAATGCCTTTTCCTTCTGAGGGAGACACCTTTTATTCTAATCTTTTTATTCGTCTTATGACACCATTTTCGTCAGTAGGTTCAGTAACGAATTATTTTTGAGTTAAGAAAATGTATTCTGACATGACATGTAAACATAAGTTTATCTGTATACACGTAAATTTCAACATCAAAATACAGTGTTGTGTCGAAACATCGAATCCATTATTGGATCTGCCATTGGATACGTCGATATGGTTGGTGTTGGCCTTAATGAAAAATTCTCTCTTTCTAAAGGAAATTAAATTAGTTAGGAGGTGTTGTGACTTGTGAGAGTCGTATATTATATTTTTGACTTGTGAGAGTCGTATATCATATTTTTACTTACAAATTCTATTCTTTGGTGACCCGTGGCTGACCCTAAAGGCATTCGTGTTGTTAGTTCTTGACTTATATATCACGCGCTGTATGAGATATTTTGTCTATATAAGTGTTTAAAATTCCAACGGCCAAAATTAAACTTTGTGTCAAATTTCGTATTATGTTTATAGTGAGATTACTTTCAGTTCAATAGAAGTGCTTCAGAAAATAATCCTATCGTACTTAATAAGGTAACGTAGCAGGCATTCAAAAGTCAAAACTACTCCATTTTTTTTCTTTTTCTTGATCAAATGTACTGTGTACAAGCTGTTTAATCTTTGTTTTTGAGATCAAATTACAAGCTGTTAAGTCTTCGTAGATGAATGATTCATTGTGTCAACTTGATAGCAGGTAAATATTACCCGGTGAAATATTCATTTTTCCGAAAGCAACCATACATTAGGATATTGTAGTCATCCAGATGTTAGATTTACATAGATAGCGCACAATGACCTAGGCATCTTTTGTAGAATGATTGATCTGAAATCTTATGATCTCAATCTTTAATTATTAAATTATATCACAAACTAGATCAAATTTTTTAATTAGTAAATTATATCACAAACTAGATCAAATTTATTTCCATTAAAATGACCAGGGGGTTCCAAGTGAACATCACAAAAATAAGAATAAGAGTATGAATATATTTTTTTCTTCCTTTTTTCTTGAACAAAATAAAAAATCTTCTTTATTGAGCTGTCTTTTGCTTTGTATATTTTCTCACATATCATCTTTTAGAATATTAAACTATTCCATATTATCTGTAACATCCCTTTCATGCATGCATGGGAGACTTCTAACAAAACCGTATTGTCCTTTCTTCGTTCAAATAATAAGTTTTCGGTATTAATTAAAAGCCAATTGCTCTTTTTACCTATCCAACTTGAAGTACCTTGTACGGAGATACATTTAACATGGTCAGCATATATCCACTCGACACTTTAGAACTAAGTCAAAGAACACGTTCGACATTATTGATTGAATATGAGCCGAGGCTGATCCACAATTGATGAACTCAACCTTTCAGATATCATTTGGTAGGAGGTATTAGAGAAAATAATCCATGCATTAGCTTTGTGTATTAATAATCTCTTGTTTGGTACACTTTTTCAACTTATGTATAACTAATATTGGTATTAGCATGGTTAAAGACGAAATTGCCCTTAAAGTCCCTCAAAGCTAAAGAATGTGGAAGGTATTTTGTAAACAAAGGAGTAATTTGTTAAGAAATTATGCAATGCATGTTATTTTTAATATACCATTCCAAACAGTGGATAAGAAATAATCTTAGCAGAACTAATGTCTGCATTACTAACACATGCATTACTAATACGCCATATTCAACATTATTCTTATATACCCTACCAAACGACCCCTTAGATTCTTAACATTATACATATTGTTCTTTCAAAATTATGGATTTACAATTTAATATTTATTGAAATTTAAGTAAATTTTTACTTATATATTTATGTTCTAAATTTTTGCTTATATATTTATGTTCTATGTGAATATTGAATTTAGTTGAATCCGTTGAATAAGGCTGTATCAGCCCCTCTAGATATTAGTGGGTTCATGAATTACGACAATCATTCGAGACAAGTTCACATCCTCCCATAATTTTCTGCTGTTTACTATAATCCACCAACCAAAAAGGTCGAATTTAACAATTAAGATTTTTCTGAACTATATATAGAACATACATTCTAGACTTCTAAGATGACTCTTGATACAAATACAAAGAAGCGAAAGAGAGTTGGATTGGAGGAGACACAGAGGGAGGCCCAATAAGGTACAGATCTTGGCCCAATACAGCCCAGAAGCAACCCATGATGAATTCGCAACAACTTTTTGCGCGGACTGTTCTTCTTTAGGGGTGATCTTTAATTTTTGTCCCTCAAAATTGGTGGTCTTTAATTTTTATCCTTTGCCTATTATCCCAGGGTTCTGGGTTCGAACCCCAATTCAATGAACAAAAAAAAAAGGAATTTCTCAAGGGAGAGATTTGGATTCGCAAGGCAGAATTTTGCTTGAAGGCAGGCAGAATTTTGAAGGCAAACCAAACTAAGATAGAGTTTGAAACTCTACCTGAAACATGCAAAATTCTGCATCGCGAATTCAAACTTTGCCTTGCTTTTTTTTTTTTTTAAATTTTTGACTGAGCGGGAGTTCGAACTCGAAACCAAGAGATTTTTAGCGAAGGACAAATTAAAGACCATTAATTTAAGGGACAAAAATTAAAGAGCACCCCCAGCGAAGGGCAATCTTGCCAGTTGCCCAATTGGCAATGTTAAACATCAGATATAAGTTTTGAAGAAATTGCATGGTTTATACTTTAAATGAACTGGTCTTTGATTTTTGCCCTTCATATGGGCTGGTTCATAATTTTCGCCCTTCAAAATCAAACTTACGCATAGCGGAACATAAGTTCTTTAAAGGAAAAAGTCATGTGGAGCATAACTTGTGTGATGTTATAATGTGAAAATATAAATTCTTGCCTAGCTAAAAATTATTTGTCTTGAGGGACAAAAATTAAAGACCGGCACAAAATAGGAGCAAAAGTGCAAATGACTAATAAGTTTTAACCGTGTCACGGGTTAGGACAAAAGGAGAATAATAATAATGGAAAGAATGAGCAAGGAAATTCACTTTTGACTGAAGTAATGAAAAAGAGGAATATTCCCCAAAGAAAATTTCCCTTCTTACATTTTCTTTCACCTCCCAACCCTCCATGTGTTTCTTGGATTGGAGAGGGCGGGTGTGTGTGTTTTGACTATAAAACCAAAAAAGATTGAAAAAAATAAAATTAATGAAAAGAAGTTAGTTCACCAGTGAAACCTATAGCAAGAGATTAATGCCTAAGATTATCTCAAGATGTAACATATACTTGAATATCAACTACAATTTCAAAAAATATTAAATTTTGAATCTATAATTTTAAAAAGATTGAACAGCACCCCAATTGTGTTTGTGCGGATGTGCCAAATATTAGGTATGGGCATTCAAATTCGGAGGAATTCCCTTATTTTGGGGTGATCTTTAATTTTTGGCCAACAAATTGGTGGTCTTTAATTGTTGCCCTTCGCCTAATACCGTGAGGTTTGGGGTTCGAATTCCAGCTTGGTCAAAAAAAAAAAATCGCTAGGCAGAGTTTTGCAGCAAAGTTAGGCCTATTCGGGCAAAAGTTAGGCCTCAGGCATAGTTTTGCAAGCCATTAGGCATAGTTTGTCTGCAAACTCTGCCTACAGGCAGAGTTTTGCTAGCCAAAGTTAGGCCTTAGGCATAGTTTTGCAAGCTAAAGTTAGGCCTCAGGCATAGTTTTGCAAACCATCGGCCATAGGCATAGTTTGCCTGCAAACTCTACCTTAAGACAGAGTTTGCTTTCAGGCATAAGACAAACTATGCCTAGCGAATCTAAACCTCTGCCTTGCGATTTTTTTTTGTTTTGTCTGAGCGAGGGTTCAACCCGGAACCCATGAATTTTTAGGCAAAGGGTAAAAACTAAAAATTTCAAATTTGAGAGGGAAAAATTAAAGACCAGTGTTTTTGAAGGGCAATCCACACAAAAAAATGAAAAATGAGTCATGACCCAACTCGCCCGATTCTTACGAAGTTTTACTTTTTTTTGTTTGTTCCTTATAGTTTCTATACCTAACAAAACTACATCTTTTCTTTTTATAGTTATATATAACATAATTACATTAAAAAAAAAAGAGTTTTTGAAAATATATTGACAAGATTTCTCCTAAGTCAATTTGGACTACATATATTAGCCCAATTTTTCATGGGCTGAAATGGATTGGATTGAAATAAATTTAGCTAATAAATGGACAGATCAATGATCAGTTCAAACTTGAGCGGATTGAACAAATCATATTTTTATGGGCTAATTTTATCACCTCGAATTTACACAGCATGAAATATATATGTCATAGCGGTTTAGTGGGGCTGCAGCTCTTGACAAATCATATGAGTATCTTAATTTTGTTGAGACAACTAAAGAATTCATAAAATTGAACAAGACAATTTCACAGAGAATCAAGATAAACTGCTAAGATATACATACTATAATTAAGCGTAATGCCGATGTCTCAAATATATAGTGGATAAAGTCATGATATAATCTCAGATCTCAAAACAAAATTATATAATCATTAATATGGAGTACATATATTGAACATGACTCTTGAATACCTGAACATGTGGATTTAATTAGTATAATACACTACTATACGGTACTTAATATGAAGACCTTTGCTTGTGAGGCACAAACTGTATTTTCTTATGCTTAAGCATTACTTAATAGTCTACCTTTTGAGGGACTTTAATTAGCATCTCTTTTTATCCTATTATATATTGTGTTAACAAATGAATTTTTTGTTCCTACTTCCCATGATAAAAGTGGTTTCTTTTATAAACCTTACATCCAAGTAATTGGCCACGTGAACACCAAGGTCGTCAATTAACGACAAGAGCACGAAATTATTAGAGATGGGATAATTAGGCCTCGTTTATTTTCACTAAGATTAAGACGTCTGAATCTAAATGCACATCTGAATGATTAAGATGTTGTCTCTGGATCTGAACACCGAATGGTTAAGACTGTTTGTTTTTCAACATCTGAATATTCATAATATATTTATTTAAATATTATAAATATAAACTTCAAATAAAAAGTAACTAAATATTAGAAAATAAATACAAATTTAATAAAATAAAAATATTACTTGATAAAAAATGAAACACTTATGTTCACTAGTAATGACGGAGATGCTTTGTACTGATGGTGGGTGGGGTAGGTGAGTGGTGGTGGTGCCGTGATTCTGGGTAGGGTGGGGGGGAGTGGTGGTGAGGGAGGTGGTTGGGGGTAAAGTAGGTGGGATTGTGGTGGTGGGTAGGTGGGGGTTAGGGGTGGTGTTGGTAGTGAGTAGGGTAGGGGGGTAGGGTTGGGGTTGGTGGTTGGTATAGGGGGTGAGGTAGTAGAGGATTGGGGTGAGTGGTGGGAGTGGGGGTGGTTGGGGTAAGGTAGATGGGGCTGGGTGGTGGTGATAAGTGTGTTGTGGGGATGGGGGTGGATGGGTAGTGGTGGGAGTGGGGGTGGTTAGGGTAAAGTAGATGGGGTTGGGTGGTGGTGATAGGTGGGTTGTGGGGATGGGGGTGGGGGTGGTGTTGGTGGTGGTGGTGAGTGGGGCGTAGGGTTAGGGGTAGGGTTGGGGTAGTGTAGGGTTGGGGTGGGTGGTGAAGGGGTGGGGTTAGTAGAGGGTTGGGGTGGGTGGTGAAGGGGTAGGGGAGGTTTGACGTGGGTGGTGGGGTTATTCATACAAAGTGTCTCTTAATGATATTAAGACTTGGTTCAAGATCTTAATGAATAAAGATCTATTCAGACCAAATAAGTGCTTAGATCTTAATGTAAAACAAATGCACTTAATGACTTAAGGTCTGAACCATTCAGATTCAGACATCCATTAAGTGCAAACAAATGAGGCCTTAGAGCCCAATATCTTCGAGTGATCTAGTTTACAACATAGCCAGTAAGTGTATAAATTTTGTATATTTATACTTAAATACACATATAATATACATATACTATACGTATAATTTACATATCACTCTATCAGTGTATAGATTTTGTATATTTGAGCTACTGATTGTACTTAAGTTTGGCTGAGGGAACATAAATGAAAGAATCCAATTATCATTCATCAAAGAGTAGACGAGATTAGCGAGAAACATATTTAGTAATCTCTTCCAGAATTTAACTACTATTCCAAAGTCAATGGAAATCTTCACAAATTGATAGATTAATATTCATAAATTACTTTTTTCTTTCAATTTTCTTTTTATATATCTTCACACCCACCACCCCTTTTGGCCAAAAGCACCCAAAAACAAACATATCTGGCAACCCAAGCTTTTTAAAAATTATTTTTCTTAAAAAAAAAAAAATGGTCAAGACAAGGGAGAAAGCATGTGCTAAGCTTTATTGAAGCAGAGGGAATAATAAGAGGGGCCAACTCTTTTATGCCATCTTTGGTTCAAACAACCTAGCTTGCTAGTGCTCCTACAACTATTTAATTTAATTATTCTCAAGAAATTCCCTTATACTTTCCTCTCCCAATACATATTTCATTTCTTTGGTCTACCCTATTTTAATAATTTTTAGAGTAATTATTGGGTATGCAAATTTTACTGGTCCAACTAATTTATATTCGTACGACATAGGGTTCACCGATAGAGGAACCACTACTTACCAGAGGTTTCTCTATTACAGGGCTAAAACACGAGACTTCTAATCAAGGATAGATGCACCTTATTCATCCTCTATACCACATCCCTGACTGGTCTTTCTTCTCTTCTTTCATCTTGAAAAAATTATCTGATTTTTTGATATATTCTTTTTAAATAAAATTTTGGCATAAATGAATTCAGAAATCATTGGCCCGACTAATTTTAGATTCACACAACATAGAATTCATTGAAAGATGAAGCATGTCGTACCGGATAGAGACAAATTAGGATTTTAAGTTTATGGATTCTGAACTCTTAACCCTTTTGCTTACTGGTTCGGGATAGATTATTTATACATATTAAGTGGATTCCTTATTATAAAACAAGGTCTAGATTAGAGATAGTTAGTTCTACTGAACCCCGTATCATGTATTGTAGATCTGCCCCTTGCTACCATTGGCTTCTCCATTCTAGCTAGAGCTCAAACTCGGGATCTCTATTTAAGAACGGACAGGTCTTTTATCCATACCGCCACATCCCGGCACGAATTTTTTTTTTAATATCATTATGCATTAGCAATGGAGGTTCCTCATTTTTTTTCTTTTTATCCTAAGATGAAGATTTTTTTTTTATTTTTAAGAAAAAAGTTATTTTGATTTCTTCAATCTGTCCCTATATACGCAACAAAATTATGATTTCCAGTTATGAGTAATAGTATTCTTTCAATTAATTTTTTTTTTTTTTTTTTTTTGTGGGCAGGCTTGCTCAGAACGTGTCTTGATATTATATTTTGATCAGAGTAGAGTAAACTAATGGTCACAGGCGAATCTAATAGTCATTGAAAATTTGCTATTAAAAACAATTGTGCTTCTGGAACTTTTGCTAATATATGATAGTCGTCAACAAGTTTCTAATATCTGAGAATTTCATGAGTTGAAAATGTATTTCACAAGAATCTCTTCATATGAACCATTATTCTAAAATTATGAATCTATTTATATTAATTTTATTCATGATATTAGACTAGTATTGATAAATCCTGGCAAATTTAAAAAGATGTTCTAACTTTGAAAGTTAGTTGCATACTGGAAACTAAAAAGTTAATGGAAATGATAGTGATAAGTACTACGATATATTTAGCAGATCTTTGATATTTTGATAAAAGGAGAAGGTACTCCATTAAAAGGAAACAAATGATTGCAAAAAATTAAATATTGCTCCTCAAATTAAAGGATATCAACTGCCAGTCAAAAGTAAAATTCACTATCGGGGTAACAGTGGAAAACTTGGACAATAAGCCAAAGCCAGTTCCATAATATCGCGATAGTAAAAAAGGACAATGCCGCTTGTAAAACTCTTAATTTTGTGAGTACGTGATATTGATAGGGCTCGAAGAAGAAAGCCATGTATGATGAAATCCTATTTTCGAATATGAATTAATTCGATCTGATTATTAATTAGAATATAGCTTACCATTCAATTGAATATACTATTTTTCAAGAGGGAAGAGCCATCACCGGGGTTGAAAGTTGAACTAGGCCATCTCTTTCTCCTCAAGTATACATATCATTGTGCTGCAAATTAAGCCAGACTTGAAGAACTGTTCAATTTGCGTTGGATTTTACCCAAATTTATCTCCTTACGTTTCATAGATAGTTATCCCCTACTATAAAAAGGATGACCACCCAATCCCTCATCCAAGGCACAAAGCTTACAAATGGTTTTTGTATACCATCTTAACATATACAAGCATAAAAAGCTTTGCTACATGATATAAAGACAGAAAAAATAAACTTTATATTTTTTTTTATCGTATTAACACGTTATTACTCGTCCAAACTAGTCTTTAATTTGATGTCCACTAGTGTATATTATACTACATCAAGTCAATATTATCTGTCTTTTAAGATTTTTACACATATCTTAGAAAAGAGACCTTAATCAAAAGAATACTTGTATAAACTATCATGTCTCTCTCGTTAAGTATCTTAACTAATGAACACTCCACTAATTGGAACAACACGGATATATTTGAAGTAAAGAACTAATAATGACTTTTAAACAATTTAGTTTGTCGAAGAAAACATAGATGCTAACAAGAGAGTAGGCAAATTTAATACTTCTATTTTTCCTTACCTGGGTAAGAACAATGAGACCTTTTCCAATGTCTGAAAATTTGTCTAATTTAATGCTTGAAACCAAAACAAAAGCAATGAATGGGACAATGACTGATGTTTGCACAGTATTTGACGAGGACGCCAATGAATTCCTGACTAGCTTAAACTTTTGATTTCTTCTGAAGGTACAAAACTAGATTTTCACAGCTTTTCCTACACAACTATAAATGTGTGACATTCTTTTTTAAGTTAAAGAGGTTCGAATGTTGAGAAATTTTCGTGTGAGGGATTCAAAATGATAAAAAGCTACTAAGAGACAAATTGATTTTTGTTTAATCCCCCCTCCCCCCCCCCCCCCCCCCCCCTCTCCTCCTCGTCTTAGATCGTCAATGCTTAAAAGACTTATAGAAATCCGATAAGTGGCGTACTAAAATTAACTAGTACGATGGATTTTTTCCTCCAGCATTGGTAGCCCTCTGGCTTGATTAATTTGAATTCATTTCAGGTTGGTTCACTATAGAGATAAAACACTTCCTAAGAATAAGTTATTTCATTATATTCACAAATTACAAGGTTCAAATCCGAAATATCTAATTAAATGTGAAAGGAGCCCTATCATTCCACAACATCCCTTGATTGTTGTATGATTGAGTCACCGTTAGAGTCTACATAATTTTGAATAACTAAAATTGTGGCCGGAGAGATAGACAAAAGTCGCGGCTATTTTAAGATGTCGGTATTAAAATAACTCACAACCATTTCAACCTCAAATTGACCTTAATTTTCCATTTTGGTACATAACTTTATAGACTTAACTTGTTTCTGTATACTTTTTTTCCCTCCCAATTGAGGTTTCCAATGTTAATTTTTTCCTGTAAAATGATGTATGCATGCCTCTCATATAGCACGATTTTAAGAGAAATGTTGTCATTTTGTACCAGGGAAGGGCATAAGATTTTCTAATTTCTATTTCCACTATTAGTATTTTTAACTGCAAGTGTGATGAAATAACTAGTAGCCTGGTAGACCTTTAGCAATATGCCGTTTTGATTTGTACATGCAAAAATTTGAAAGAAATTTTAAAAGATAATTCAAATATTGTCGTTATAACTAGACTTCCTTCTTCATTTACAATATTTCAATCATGTGGGCAACTTTCCGTCCATCATCTCCCACATTTCCGTACTCAAAAGGGTTGTCACACATGTTTTTTATGGTTACTTTAAACTAGTGTCGGAGCTAAAGGCCTGAGGGAATGCAATTGGCTTTAATGTGTAGGTATGTTAAAACTTATTTTATGTGTGTGTCTATATATATATATATAAAGTTTTTAAGTGTGTGTCTATATACATATATATATATTGACACTGTATATATATATTTTTTCATATTTTGATTTTCTTAATTAAATTCTTGGCTGTGCTATGGATAAATTAGGGGTGACAAATGATTGGATCAAAATGAATTGAATCAATAAATGGATCATTGTCTAACTCTACTTAAAGATTACATGACAAAAAATGAGTTGAGTCAAGACTAAAAGTAAATAATGGGTCTAGTCAAATCCGCTCAACCAAACCCATTATTTTTACAATTCCATATTTACATTCTATAACTCCCATAGTATAAGAAAGAGTTACAACATAAATAAAATGCTTACTCGAATGCATTACCAAATAGGCAATACAATATCCAAATTACATTATCATGGGTTAAAATTGAGCATTTTATGGGTTAAAATTGGGCATCAACATGGATAGATCTGTTTGGACTGCTTATCTTTATGAGTTATTTACGCAATAACCTAAATTAACCAATCATCAAAATCACTTTAATAAGCCAAAATTCATTAAAACTTGAACAGGTTAAACGGATACATAGATTTGGATCAATTGTACCATCCATACTAGAAACATGTAGACGTGCACAGATAGCACAGCCAACAATCTTGAACTTAGAATTAATTTCAGTGAAAGAGAAAACATAACACAGGAAAAGAGCAGTGAATGAAAATGATATCTCCACACTACTGTCCCCGCTCAAAGACAAATGTGACTATTGACTATTAGGCCATTTGGCCCCACAAATCTATCCTAATCAAAAAGAGGTCATTCACACAAATGTCCCCGATTTCAGGTGATCTCTAATCTATGTCCCTCAAATTTGTGGCGAGTGACGCAAAAGTTTGGTTTTTGAAGATAAACATGTTACAGAATTTATGCCGAGCGAAATAGGTCTGAATATTGTCATTAAATAAATAGCCGAGACAAAATTTAAAGACCACATATGAATGGCAAAAATGGGCAAAAACTTCCACCAAAAAGCCCTCGTGTGTTTTGGGCCCATAAACAGCTCAGAGTCATCCATATTTTTGTGTCCACAAAACTGTCTGTATATACTGTATAGGGACTCTGCTTCTACCACTTTCGCTAAATGAAATTATACTTTGCCTTTATTTCACCATACTCTTCTTAAATGCCACACGTGTGCATTTAATGCATTTTTCTTCTGAGGGAGACACTTTTTATTCTAATCTTTTTATTCGTCTTATGACACCATTTTCGTCAGTAGGTTTAGTAACGAATTACTTTTGAGTTAAGAAAATGTGTTCTGACATGACATGCATACACAACGTTATCTGTATACATGTAAATTTCAACATCAGAACACAGTGTGTTGTGTCTAAACATCGAATCCATTATTGGATCCGCCATCGGATAGGTCGATATGGTTGGTGTTGGCCTTAATGAAAAATTCTCTCTTTCTAAAGCAAATTAAATTAGTTAGGAGGTGTTGTGAATTGTGAGAGACGTATATCATATTTACAAATTCTATTCTTTGATGGCCCGTGGCTGACATTAAAGGCAATATTCATATTGTTAGTTCTTAACTTATATATCACGCGCTGTATGAGATATTTGGTCTACATTAGTGTTTAAAATTACAACGGCCAAAATCAAACTTTGTGTCAAATTTCTTATTATGTTTATCGTGAGATTACTTTCAGTTCAATAGATGTGCTTCAGAAAATAATCCTATAGTACTTAATAAGGTAACGTAGCAGGCATTCAAAACTTTTTTTTTTCTTTTTCTAGATCAAATGTACTGTGTACAAGCTGTTTAATCTTCGTTTTTGAGATCAAATGTACAAGCTGTTAAGTCTATATACATTTTTCCGAAAGCAAGCATATATTAGGATATTGTAGTCATCCAGATGTTTAGCTATACATACATATAACGCACAATGATCTAGGCACCTTTCGTATAATGATTGATCTGAAATCTTATGATCTCAATCTTTAATTATTAAATTATATCACAAACTAGATCAAATTTATTTTTAATTAGTAAATTATATCACAAACTAGATCAAATTTATTTCCATTAAAATGTGTTAGGATTTGAATCCCAAATCCGACCTTTGTAAGCAGGTTCCCAGGAAAGATTGGAGGGTCACAGCTGGACCACTTAAATACCAACCTCCTTAGACAGAACCTACTTACGCCGTGATGTAAGCGAAAAATAAATAGCACACACAGATTTATAGTGGTTCACCCTCAATGTGAGAGCTACGTCCACGTTGCTGCTGCAGATCTTATTAAAGAAGAAATATTACAAGTGTTTACAACACTCAACCTCACAACCCCAATCCCAATTACACTCAAGAATTTTACCACAGAAAATTCACTCAAAGACCTTCTCTTACTTAGGCCTTTCACTAAGAGTATTTCTCTTAGATTTCTCTCTCTTTGGGATGTGTTGTCTTCTTCAATTTGGTGTGTTTTACAAATGAACCATAAGCTACCTATTTATAGGAATGAATTTCCTATGATGAGGTAAGCGCTTACATCATGACTATCATGAGGTAAGCGCTTACATCACGACTATGTGAACAAAAGAATTGACTTGTTTGGCCAATTCCACACCCAACAAATCTCCCACTTGAAGACTAATTTTAATTTGTCTTCGCACTTTGATCGATGCAGCAGCTCTTTCCTAGTTTCATACTTCGTGCAGGCCAACTGAAGCTGAGCATAGCTTCAGTTTGTCTATCGTCACTGCCTTTGTCAGCATGTCTGCTGGATTCTGACTCCCTGCGATCTTCTCAAGCACTAGCGCTCCATCTTCCAAAGCTGATCTAATGAAATGGTACCGGAGTTGTATGTGCTTCGTTTGAGCATGGTAGACCGGGTTCTTTGCCAAATGAATGGCACTTTGGCTATCACAATATAGCACACTTCCCTCGTGGTCCTGATCCAATTCCCGCAGAAAAGATTGTAGCCACATCATTTCCTTTGTGGCCTCCGTCACAGCAACGTACTCAGCCTCACAACTAGAGAAAGCTACTATCTTTTGCAACTTGGAAACCCAAGAGATTGCAGTACCTCCGAATGTGTAAACATACCCGGATGTGCTCTTTCTGCTATTAATATCACCACCGTTGTCAGCATCAACATACCCTTGCAATCCTGTTTTTGATTTTTGGAAATACAGAGCTGAACTCGAGCTACCTTTCAGATATCTGAATATCCACTTCACAGCCTCCCAGTGTTGCTTTCCCGGAGTGCTCATAAATCGGCTGACAACTCCCACTGCATGTGCAATGTCTGGCCTTGTACATATCATTGCATACATAAGACTACTGATTGCAGATGCATAAGGTATCTTGTCCATCTGCTTCTTCTCATCCTCGGTTGTCGGCGACTGATCCTTTGACAACCGAAAGTGTCCAGCCAAGGGAGTGCTGACTGGCTTGGAATCATGCATGTTAAACCTTTTGATAACTTTCCTCACATATTCTTCTTGTGAGAGTTTGATGCCCTCCTTGCTTCGGTCGATTCTCATCCCAAGGATTTGCTTTGCAGCTCCCAAATCCTTCATTGCAAACTCTTCCGATAACCCTTTTTTCAACCGATCAATCTCCTGTAGGTTTGCTCCTACGATTAGCATGTCGTCGACATAGAGTAGCAGTATCATGTACGAGTCTTCAAATTTTTTGAAGTAACAGCAGTGATCTGCCTCGCACCTTGAAAAATCAGCTTTCTTCATAAAGCTGTCAAACTTTAAATACCACTGTCTTGGAGCCTGTTTTAGTCCGTACAGACTCTTTTGAAGTTTGCACACCAGATTCTCCTTTCCTTTGATTTTGAATCCCTCCGGCTGCCGCATGTAGATTTCCTCGTCTAGATCACCGTGAAGAAATGCAGTTTTCACATTCATCTGTTGCAGATGTAGATTTTCCTTTGCTACCAGCCCAAGAACAGTTCTGATAGTCACCATCTTGACTACGGGAGAGAAGATCTCCGTATAGTCAATGCCTTCTTTCTGTTGACATCCCTTTGCAACCAGCCTTGCTTCCATTGGGTTCTTCCTTTATCCGATGAACCCATTTGTTTTGCAATGCCTTTTTATCCTTTGGAAACTCGGATAATTCCCATGTATGATTTGCCGATAGTGAATCCATTTCATCCTTCATTGCCAGCTCCCACTTAGTCGATTCATCGACTTGCATTGCTTCTTCATAACATTCCGGCTCCCCTCTATCAGTGAGTAGAATGTAGTTGAGGGATGGAGAGTACCTGTGAAGCGGCTTCCTGATCCTGGATGATCTACGCAGCTCTGTGATTGTCGTCTGTTCATTTGTTTCAGAATCAGCACTTTCATCAGCACCTTCTCGGATTGTTTGTTCCTCTGCCTCGGTTGTACCTGGCTGCGGCTCAGGTGCCGGAAAGTCCTTCAAATCGACTATTTCCGATTCCTTGTCCTGACATTCTGAATTCTTTTGCAGCTTGTATTTGTACAGTACCTCTTCGTTAAAGACAACATTCCTGCTTCGGATGATCTTCCGATTTTGTTCATCCCAAAATCGGTACCCAAGCTCGGTGTCACCATAGCCAATAAAGTAACACTTCTTTGATTTTGGATCAAGCTTGCTTCTAGCCGTATCATCATGATGAACATATGATAAGCAACCGAACACTTTCAGAAATGAAAGATTTACCTTCTTGCCACTCCAGACTTCTTCTGGAATTCTGAAATCCAAGGGAACTGACGGTCCTCGGTTAATTAAGAAGGTCGCGGTATTGACTGCATCTGCCCCGAATGTCTTGGGCAGTCCAGAGTGTATTCTCATACTCCGAGCACGCTCGTTCAACGTTCGGTTCATTCTTTCGGCTACTCCATTCTGTTGCGGCGTTCCAGGAATAGTCTTCATCATCTTGATCCCATTATCGGCACAGTACCGTTTGAAATCACCATCAGTGTATTCTCCGCCGTTGTCGGACCTCAAACACTTCAACTTGAGGTTTGTTTCATTCTCGACCATGGCTTTCCATATTTTGAATACACTAAACACATCGGATTTATTTTTCATAAAATAAACCCATACCTTCCTGGTTGAATCATCAATGAAGGTCACGTAGTAGTGTGATCCTCCAAGGGAGGGTACAGTGGTAGGTCCCCACACGTCTGTGTGCACCAATTCCAGCTTTTCGACCTTCAACTCTCTGCCTGCACTTGAGAAGCTTACTCGCTTTTGTTTTCCGAGAATGCAGCTCTCACACGTATGAAGGTCCACCGTCTTCAGCTCCGGAATTAAGCCATTTGTCACCAACAGCTTCATCCCCTTCTGGCTGATATGCCCAAGCCGACAATGCCACAAATCTGTCTTCTTTGTGTTGTCAACCACAGCAACAATATCACGACAGCTATCCGTCATGTAGAGAGTGCCAATCTTCTTTCCTCGGCCAACTACCATAGCACCTTTCGCCACCTTCCAAGACCCATTACCAAAGTTGAGATCATATCCCTCATCATCAAGCTGACCTACTGAAATTAGGTTTCGCATCAGCTTTGGAACATGTCTAACTTTTGTAATCTTCCACGAGGATCCATTTGACATCTTCAAATTAATGTCTCCCGTGCCAACAACGTCTAGCGGCTCTCCATCGGCTAAATAAACTTTGTCGAGATTCCCAGCCACGTAGTTTGTCATTATATCATGATGTGGGGTGGTATGAAAGGACGCTCTTGAGTCAAGCACCCAAGAGTCTATCGGGCTGTCAACCAATAGCAACAACGCATCGCCAATGTCTTCCGTAGCAGCGTTGATTCCAACCCCCTTGTTGTCCTCCTTCTTTGGCGCCCTGCAGTTCTTCTTGAAGTGACCTGGTTTTCCACAGTTCCAACACTCAAATGTTCGTCCTGGTCTGGATTGACCCCTGCCATTCCTTGACTTCGATCTGCCCCTATTTCGGTTGTAGTTTCTGTCATAATTTCTGCTTCTGTTTTCAACATTAAAAGCAGAACTCGTCGATGCCTCTCCAGAATCTGTCCTGCGCACTTCCTCAGCAAGGATACGATCCCTAACATCGTTGAACTTTAGTTTTTCACTACCGACAGAATTACTAACCGCTGCTCTCATTGGCTCCCAGCTATTTGGTAGGGATGCCAACAAAATTAGAGCTTGCACTTCATCATCGAAGTCAATTTTTACCGATGACAATTGATTTACAATGGTATTGAATTCATTTACGTGTGCAGCAACATGAGCATTTTCCATCATCTTTAGATGAAATAGTTTCTTCATGAGAAATACCTTATTATTTGCTGAAGGTTTCTCATACATGTCAGACAATACCTTCATCATATCAGCGGTGGTCTTCTCCTTTGCCACGTTGTGAGCAACGTTCTTCGACAGCGTCAGCCGAATGACTCCCAGAACTTGTCTGTCGAGGAGATTCCAATCTGCTTGCTTCATCTCCTCTGGTTTCGGACTCAGAGGTTCATGAAGCTTTCTGCCATATAAATAATCTTCAATTTGCATTCTCCAGAACGCAAAGTCTGTACCATCGAATTTACCGATGTCGTGCGTCGTACCATCTTCGCCTCCCATCGTTTCTAAATCATAACACAACCTGTTGCTCTGATACCAGTTGTTAGGATTTGAATCCCAAATCCGACATTTGTAAGTAGGTTCCCAGGAAAGATTGGAGGGTCACAGCTGGACCACTTAAATACCAACCTCCTTAGACAGAACCTACTTACGCCGTGATGTAAGCGAAAAATAAATAGCACACACAGATTTATAGTGGTTCACCCTCAATGTGAGAGCTACGTCCACGTTGCTGCTGCAGATCTTATTAAAGAAGAAATATTACAAGTGTTTACAACACTCAACCTCACAACCCCAATCCCAATTACACTCAAGAATTTTACCACAGAAAATTCTCTCAAAGACCTTCTCTTACTTAGGCCTTTCACTAAGAGTATTTCTCTTAGATTTCTCTCTCTTTGGGATGTGTTGTCTTCTTCAATTTGGTGTGTTTTACAAATGAACCATAAGCTACCTATTTATAGGAATGAATTTCCTATGATGAGGTAAGCGCTTACATCACGACTATCATGAGGTAAGCGTTTACATCACGACTATGTGAACAAAAGAATTGACTTGTTTGGCCAATTCCACACCCAACGAAATGAACAGGGGGTTCCAAATGAACATCACAAAAATAAGAATAAGAGTATGAATATATTTTTTTCTTCCTTTTTTTCTTGAACAAAATAAAAAATCTTCTTTATGTGCTGTCTTTTGCTTTGTCTATTTTCTCATAATATCATCTTTTAGATTATTAAACTATTCCATATTATCTGTACGTAACATCCCTTTCATGCATGCATGGGAGACTTCTAACGAAACCGTATTGTCCATTCGTCCAAATAATAAATTTTCGGTATTAATTAAAAGCCAAGTGCTCTTTTTACCTATCCAATTTGAATTACCTTGTAGGTAGATACATTTAACATGGTCAGCATATATCCACTCGACACTTCAGAACTAAGTCAAAGAACACGTTCAACATTATTGATTGGATATGAGCCGAGGAGCCTGATCCACAATATAAATTGGATGAACTCAACCTTTTAGATATCGTTTGCTAGGAGGTATTAGAGAAAATAATCCATGCATTAGCTTTGTTTATTAATAATCTCTTGTTTGGTATACTTTTTCAACCTATGTATAACTAATACAAGTATTAGCATGATTAAAGACGAAATTGCCCTTAAAGTCCCTCAAAGTTAAAGAATGTGGAGGGTATTTTGTAAACAAAGGAGTAATTTTTAAGACATTATGCAATGCATGTTATTTTTAATATACCATTCTAAACAGTGGATAGAAAATAATCTCAACATAACTAATGTCTGCATTACTAACGCATGCATTACTAATACACCATAGTCAACATTATTCTTATATACCCTACCAAACGATCCCATTAATTCTTAGCATTATACACATTGTTCTTTCAAAATTATGGATTTAGAATTTAATATTTATTGAAATTTAAGTAAATTTTTACTTATAGATTTATGTTCAATGTGAATATTGAATTTAGTTGAATCCGTTGAATAAGGCTGTATCAACCCCTCTGGATATTAGTCGGTTCATGAATTACAACAATCATTCGAGACAAGTTCACATCCTCCCATAATTTTCTGCGGTTTACTATAATCCACCCAACCAAAAAGGTCGAATTTAACAGTTAAGATTTTATTTTAGCTTTTTAGTTTTTCTGAACTATATATAGAACATACATTCCAGACTTCTAAGATGAATCTTGATACAAGTACAAAGGAGCGAAAGAGAGTTGGATTGGAGGAGACACAGAGGGAGGCCCAATAAGGTACAGATCTTGGCCCAATACAGGCCAGAAGCAACCCATGATGAATTCGCAACAATTTTTTGCGCGGACTCTTCTTCTTTTGGGGCACTCTTTAATTTTTGTCCCTCAAAATTGGTGGTTTTTTATTTTTATCCTTCGCCTAATACCCCGAGGTTTTAGGTTCGAACCCCAGCTCAGTAAAAAAAGAAGAAATTTCGCAAGGCAGAGGTTTGGATTCACAAGGCAGATTTTTGCTTGAAGGCAGGCAGAATTTTGAAGGCAAATCAAATTAAGGTAGAGTTTGAAACTCTGCCTGAAGCATGCAAAACTCTGCATTGCGAATTCAAATTTTACCTTGTTAATTTTTTTTTAATTTTTTATTAAGCGGGGGTTCGAACCCAAAACCAAGAGATTTTTAGCGAAGGAAAAAAATTAAAGGCCACCAATTTGAGGGACAAAAATTAAAGACCACCCCCAGCGAAGGGAAATCCTCAAGTTGCCCAATTGGCAATGTTAAACATCAGATATAAGTTTCGAAGAAATTGCACGGTTGTACTTTAAATGAGCCGGTCTTTGGTTTTTACCCTTCATATGGGATGGTACTTAATTTTTTCCTTTCAAAATCAAACTTACGCCTAGCGAAACATAAGTTCTTTAAAGGAAAAAGTCATGTGGGACATAACTTGTGTGATATTATAATGTGAAAATATAAATTCATGCCTAGCGAAAAATTATTTATCTTGAGAGACAAAAATTACAGACCGGCACAAAATAGGAGCAAAAATGCAGATGACTAATATTTTTAACCACGTCACGGGTTAGGACAAAAGGAGAATAGTGATGGAAAGAATGAGCAAGGAAATTCACTTCTGACTGAAGTAATGAAAAAAAGGAATATTTCCTAAAGAAAATTTCCCTTCTTGCATTTTCTGTCACCTCCCTACCCTCCATGTGTTTCTTGGATTGGAGAGCTCAAACATACTTGTTTGAAGCTTGGAGAGGGCGAGTGTGTGTGTTTTGACTATAGAACCAAAAAAGATTGAAAAAAATAAAATTAATGAAAAGAAGTTAAGTTCACCGGTTGAAACCTATAGCAAGAGAGTAATGCCTAAGATCATCTCAAGATGTAACATATATGTGAATATTAACTACAATTTCAAAAAATATTAAATTTTGAATTTATAATTTTAAAAAGATAACCAGTTTGGTGCTGAGAACCAAAAGATTAAACCAATCAAATTTAAATCTTGTATCTGACTGTTACTTTTAGCAACAAGGTGAACAAACTCGATCGGTTTCATAAATTTATAAATTTGATTGTAATAGATGAGATTCCAGCATAACGAATTTTATGCATTTGGTAATCAAAATGCCAACATGACCATAAGTTCAACATGGAGAAAAAGCCTACCAAGTTTGTTGGAAGTTTTTTCCTCAGAATTGTTGGAAAATTAAGAGAAGATTGAACAGCATCTCAATTGTTTTTGTGCGGATGTGGCCTAGATGGGTTTTGATTAACCAAAAAGAGAAAAATGCAGCAAATATAATTTGGCCATCTAGTTTACAAAATATGTATATAGTATATAGGTAGTATATAGTTTATACTCCCTTCATTTCATAATAAGTGACTTTTTAGGCTTATGCACAGTCTTTAAGAAAGTGCTCACTTCTAGAAAATTAGGAGTGTTTTTAACACTAACTTACCCTTAATTAAATGCCTAGAAATAGAAAAGTTTAATGATTCTTGATTATGTAAATAAGGGTCATTTTTGAAGAAGAATATCAATTTCTTCTTGAAATCCTAAAGCAACATTTATTTTGAAAACAAATGAAAAGCCTAAAAAGTCACTTATTATGGAATGGAGGGAGTACTAAATATACATATAATAGACATACCTATACATATAATACTCATGTAATATCCGTACCTATACCATATCTATACAACTAAAGTGTATAGATAATGTATACTGCGGCCATATTTGATAAACTAGAAATGTTTCTAGATATCATTATCTTGATTTGATCTTTACAAATGTTTGATGCTTTTTCCCAATGATAACCACTTATATCTTAAAAATTACTTCTCTGTGATTTTAGTTGAATCAATTAATGTTGCGTTTGAGATGTCGTTAAATGTGCTATGAAGAAAACTATTAATTTACTATTTTGGTATTTAGTCCGAAAGAAAAGTAAATGGCAATATGTTTGTAATATAAAAGTTGGACAGAATTAAACTCACGCATGATATTAAAGACTTTCTTCAATCCCGCTGATTTATGAAGCTTTGATTTTGATGTTTACTTAAGGGGGCCATTGAACTAGACTTGAGCCCACATGTAGTCGAAAATAATTTTTCCTTAAATTCAGTAGAATGTGATTGCGACCACGTGTGATCGAAAAAAAAAATTCGACCTATCGATTAGCGACCTACGCGTGTGGTCGAAAAATTAGTCGAAATAAAGGCCTTTTCGATCTCGTGTGGTCGAAATTTTTGGTCGAAAATCCCGATTTTTTTAGTAGTGAACAGATGTCCCTTTTCATTTCCATTTCTCCTTAAGGACATGATATTTATGACCAATTATAATTTGAATAGACGAGAATATATATATATATTGTATTTTATATACTTAAGGACATGTCATATATTTTTTATTTTACTAATTTTGTTATATAAATGAACATCTAATTAAAAGGGTATCGAAATATAACGGGGCGTAATACCGATCCTTTCTTTTGACTTTCATTAGGGATGACTCCACAACATTTACGTGAATACAATAGTTTCGCTCAAGTCGTGCTATAATTTGTGAATGTGAGTCTTGATGCAATGACCAAAAGATCCAAAACTCTTGCATAATTATAGATATATTGTAGAACCAGATATATAGCTGCATTTTTAGCTAATGAAGGGGCTAAGAAGCAATTTCTTAATCGCCTTAGAGTTTAATAGTTCCTCTAGTGTTTGCAAAAGAGGTCGTGTGCGCAGATATATTAGGAATTACGTCCAAGAGAAATTTCGGCTTGTAGTAGTAATTTGGTAGTATTAAACAAATGCTACAATCCACGCAGGAAACACCACTACTCCCTTATTTTGAAATATTGGTGACATGAGCTTTTTTTAAACCAATATTATTCAGTTAACCCCCCAAAAGTTAATTATATACTAATTTGAATTCGTTATAAAAACTCAAATATTTAAAATTTTAAATTCGCCTCTATCTTTCTTGCATCTCCTAAAAAACATATTCCAAGAATCATGCAGGAAACACCACTGCTCCCTTATTTTTGTAATATTGCTGACATAAGCTTCTTTCTAAACAATATTATTCAGTTAACCCTCAAGAAGTTATTTATATACTAATTTGAATTGGTTATAAAAACTCAGATATTTAAAATTTTAAATTCGCCTCTATCTTTCCTGCATCTCCTCAAAAATATATTCCAAGAATCTACGGTCAAGGGTCTAACAATAATTAGAAGGATGTCATAATCAAGAAATCTAGAACTACACTTAATTAGTTGCCTAACCCTATCCGATCAATAGATTAAGACAAAATTTTGAGAGAGGCAGAGATTGTTTTTTGGTCTAACGTTAATGCATAAATTAATTTACTCATGGTAACTTCTGCAGTTTAGAAAGGTAATTTCGAATTGAGACAAGTCGTGTCCAACAAAGTCGAACCATTCAGTAGACAATCCTTCATTTGTTTCATTTTATGCAATGATATTTAATTGAACACAAAACAAATGATGATACTAATTTGACTTATATATTATACTATTAAAATAAATTGGAGAAAATATATAAATGAAGAACTGAAAATTAGTTTGATAGAGCTAATATTACTTGGAGGTTTAAAAAAGGTTAAAAATTTGAATTCTTGAAAATACTAGAAGAGTAGAAGTAGTATATAAGTAAAATAAGGCCAAATATTTTGAATGTCTGAAAATGATAATAGTTTCATATAAAGTGGGAAAAAACAGTATATATATTGCTAAGTTAAGGAAAGAATATTGGAATAACATTGAAATATCCTTTGATAAAGGAGTAACACAGGCTCAAGTTAATGCAACTCTATGTGAAAAAGATTAGGAGCCCGTTTGGATTGACTTATAAGTTGTTTATAAGCTGTTTTCAGCTTTTTTTGAGTGTTTGGCTGGCCAGCTTAAAGTCATTTTGTGCATAAAATAAGCCCAAAAAAATAATTGTGCCCGTTTGACTTAGCTTATCTAGAGCAGCTTATAAGCTGAAAACAACTTATAGGCCAAAAAAAATAAGTTAGCCTATCCCAATTTTTTTTTTTTTTTTTGCTTATAAGTTGTTTCCAGCTTATAAGCTGCTTATTTTAAGCCCATCCAAACAGACTCTAGTAGTTGTAAGGCTGAATGAGTAAATATAAATAAATAGGATAAGATGCAAATTTAGGAGTATTGGGTGGTATTAAATTTCATAATTGTGGTGGAAATACTTAAAGTTGTAATCAGTTAATACAAATGATATTTAAGCATACAAAAATAGGCATCGCAAGGCTCATTATGCAGCGGTACCTCCTGTAATATGTGTTGGATTCGAGGGTCAGATCAAATAAACTCTAGGAATAATGTACTTGTATCCCTCAATTATTGCTACAGTTTAATTTTAGTTATTATAATATTTGGCAAAACATATTCATCTCTTAAATATACATTTTTTAGTTCCGTTATATAGAAATAATATGATTTTTATTTATTTATAGAATCATATATTACTGTTAAATATGGAGTGATCGTCAAAATATATAATAAATCGGAAATCAAATAATTTTAGATTTAATAATTCATTAAATATATAAAGATTTATTTACAGATGGACCAAACATGCATATATAAGTAAATGAAGGATTAATGTTCTTAATAGAAATCACAAAGACTAATACTTCTTTTTTCCGTAGACATACACTGATACGTACGTACTAGAATTTATTGATATTTGAGGGAATAAAAGAAAAAAAATCCCTAAACCGAAACACGGCAGGGACACCCAAAGTTTGTCTTTCTTAAATGTTTAATATTTTTACTGAAGGAGGACTTTTCTAGATACTTACTTGGCAGAAACGACTCAATCCAACATTTTGTTACTCCCTTCGTTTTAATTTATGTGAAGGTGGTTGACTGGACACGAAATTTAAGAATGTAAAGAAAAAAAAAATTTATAATTTAAATAAATTATAGATATTGTGTGAATGTAATCATTTTATTAAAGATAAATTAAGAAGTGTAAAACTAAATTGCTACTGGATATAAAAATTTGTCATTCCTTAAATTAAATACTAGTAATAAATAAATATAAAATAATGTAATGTAATTTGATACGGAGCAAGTCATAGCCGCCACTATTCCTATCTCCTAAAGTCCACTCTGTTGAATTTTAATCCCCCCCTACGGGGTAGGGCTTAAGTTCGTGACATTGCCTTAAAATGACACCAATTTTGATATATACATACACTAGTTACGTGAGGTCCGGAAATCCAAGATATAAAAGTAGATATTTTAATTAAAGAAATATAATTTATGTTAGTAATAATTAAATTTCATGTAAGTATATTTTTAATATATAAAAATAAAACTTTCATTTCACTCCTTTAATAATTTATTAATTTTTGAAATTATTTACTTCAAATCAAATGCGGAGCCAGAATTTGAGGTTTATTTCTGGATCCTAATTTTTTAAAGTTATTTAGTTCTAATTTAATAATCTATACATAATTAATGAACTTTTAAGACATACGTGCAGCGGATGGGGCTATTCCTCCCTTAATCAGGGATCACAAGGTCAAACCTAGGTATGAAAAAAATCTTTGGAGGGAGCGCTTCCCCGAATGGGCGCTACGCAATGCAAATTATCTGGATTAATCAGACTCAAATGCGGATATCAGGCACGGAATAAAACACCAAAAACAGGGAAAATGAGGGAGGAGGTTCGATAACTTTTGAAAAGTAGACCTTAAGAACAAAAAGAAAATTGACTTTAAGAAATAAGATTAGGACCTAGAAGTAACTAATTGAAAAGTTTAAAATTTTATCGAAAACTTTTGTGAGAATTACGAAAGACTCTTAATTGTTCCTTATATATAGTAATAATATTGTATTGAATTATACTATCCAATTTTTATCCTTTCAAGAATCGAATATAATTTGTGTGAAAACTTGATCTCCTCATTTCCTCTTTTCAAGTCTGCATAATTTGAAAGAACATATGGCATCGAATGAAGTACTCTTGCATTCTGCCTCGAACGGATTGATCTTACTTATGGAATGAGATCGAATTGCCTCTTAAATGCAGCAATTATATACGGTCAGTACTTTTTATAACGGCATCTGCATATAACTGAATCTCTCTATAACAATCAACTTTTTTTCGAAACCGATTTTTTACGTTATATTTTACATCTCTATAACAACATTTCACCTATAATAGCAACAACCAACTTTATAACAGTACTCTCTTTGTAAAATTACCCCCATATAACAGCTATCTTCTTTTTTTGGTATTATAATAATTAACTATCTTTATAAAAAATAGAATATCTATGATTACCAATAATAAGTGAAGAGATTTTGACCAAATATTTGATCATTTAATACACTATTACACCAAAAAAATACCATATGAATATATATATATTTTCATCATTAAACAATTTTCCTTCATTATACAAAGTGTGATTAACCTTAGAATTTGGCAATTAAAAATGAAAATTAGATTTTATGCATTTTTTTTGCTTATAACAGTGAAATATTATTTAAATGTCAATGTTGTTATAGGTGTATAATAGTCATTCTCTATAACAGCTGAAAAATTTCGGACCCAACGATGCTGTTATCGAGAGGTTTGACTGTACTCTATCTCTCCCAATTTATGCGATATTTTTTGTTTTTCAAGATTCAAACGGTGTGAATTTTGACTCACATTTTAAAAAATATCTTTTCATCATATTGACATGAGAAGAATTACAACGTATAATAATATTTTTCACATAATTTTTAGGGTGATATATAGAAAAAAGACTTTAATTTGATGTATTAAAAATACTTTTATAACTTGTAATTTTAAATATTACATAATATTTGTTGCTACATTTAAAAGTAAATGAATAGTTTAAAGTTGAATATCAGTTTTCAAATTATAAAAATATATCCTTTTATTAAAATAAATAAAAAAGAAAGTAGTTCGGTTGTTCGCTTTTACTTGTTTAAAGTGAACTTTGGACTCCCGTTAAGAAATAACAAATGAGGTACCTATCTTACGTAAAATATTGTTTTAAAAAATCTTGGGAATGAGTAGTTAAACCTTTAAAAAAAACTGTTTTTCTCTGTAAAATGAATAAATAAAAGTGAGAATTTTTTTCGGCAAAGCCTCAAATATGCCCCTAACCTTTGCGAAATTGTACACATTTGCCCGTCGTTAAAAGGTTGGTGCAAAGATGCCTCTAACGTTTTTTTTTTTGCCATACATGCCCTTGAGTTAACGAAAAATATTGGAGGGTATATTTGTTCAGTTTCGCAAACGTTAGGGGCATATTTGAGCCTTTGAAATTCTTGAATATTATGGCACAAAATATCATTGCATTCCAAAACATAAAAAAATATTTGTAATTACAATTCATCCACCATTGCATTACATCAAAAGTATACAACTAAAAGAGCATATGCAATTACAACCATCTTTTAAAGACTGTTTTCACAAATAAGAGCACCATTTCCCCTTTTCAAAAGATTTTTTTTTTACTGATGATAATACCATTTTTATTTTTCAATTTGTTTATGATCTGGATAGTTCTTTATGGATATTTTTTTGTCTTCTCAATCCCAATATCTACACAATAATGGATGCAACAATTACTGCAATAAAACATAAACATAAAAAAGAAGATAACTTACATTAGATTTATGACACATGAAAACAATTCTCCCGCAGTGCTCAAAATTTTGATAATAATAATAGAAAGAGTATCACATTTTAAGCATTTATACGGTTTCTTACATAACATTCAATGTGGTTTGACCCTTTTGTGAATTTCACGCATGACCGAAATTTAGTAAAATTATTTGAAGTCCATAAGTGAGATGGAGTGCAGTAACTCCACGTCCACAAATCCTTCCACAACTCCACATCCACAAACCCTTCCGCAGCCATTTGAAGAACGCGAAGCTTCCGACATTTCATAAACAAGTGAAAGAATAAGAGAGAAAAGTGAGGGGTTGTACGATAAGTGTGAAGTTTCAAAATGCTGTTGAAATAAATCATTGGCTAGCATAAAGTGCACTACAAAAAAAATTGAGAACTATTTGTGCCATGATCTTCAAGAATTTCAAAGGCTCAAATATGCCCCTAATGTTTGCGAAACTGAACAAATATGCCCTCCAATATTTTCCGTTAACTCAAGGGCACGTATGGCCAAAAAAAATGTTAGGGGCATCTTTGCACCAACCTTTTGACGACGGGCAAATGTGTATAATTTCGCAAAGGTTAGAGGCATATTTGGACTTTAACCGGTTTTTTTTTTAGTAAAATGAACCAGTAATAGTCAACGTTATCATGCAAAATGAAACCAATGTAATTTGATTTCATAACCCAAATATGAGTCGACTTTTCAAACTATTTCGGTCTAAGCAGCATAACAGTAACATGGCTATCGCCCAAATTCACGGACGCACGCAAATAAGAAAAATCCTATAAAAACCCGTCACCACTATATCAGACTACATCAATCAAATTAGTACGTAACTCTTTTGGAAATGGAAAAGTTAACTACTCTTTTGCTGATTCTCTTCAGCATAGCCTTAGGTGCCAACGCACAGCAATGCGGCAGGCAAAAGGGCGGAGCCTTATGCAGCGGAAACTTGTGTTGCAGCCAATATGGGTGGTGCGGATCGACACCCGAGTACTGCTCACCTAGCCAAGGCTGCCAGAGTCGCTGCAGTGGCGATGGCGGTGGTGGTGGTGAAAGTGCGCAAAATGTTCGTGCAACATATCATATATATAACCCGCAGAATGTTGGGTGGGACTTGATGGCCGTTAGTGCATACTGTTCAACTTGGGATGCTAATAAGCCTTTGGCGTGGCGGAACAAGTATGGTTGGACTGCTTTCTGTGGACCTGTTGGACCTCGTGGCCGAGACTCATGCGGCAGGTGCTTAAGGGTAAGATATATATATATATATATGGAGTACTCTAATTTTTTATGATGATCATTGATCATATAACCGTCAAAGTGTTAAACTTCTCTATAATAGTCGTTCTCTATAACAACATTTCACTATAAGGGTCAAGTTTTCTTTGAAACCAATGACATTTATATTATGTTACACTAAATGTTCTCTATACATCTCACTATAGCAGCTAAAAAATATTTGGATTGACAACGTTGTTATAGAGAGGTTTGGTTGTATTACCTAGGAAAATTTGCTATATAACGCTAACCTTATGTGTAATTATATATTGACTTTCACGACTAAAGCTAGTCAAGAAGAAAGCAATTGTTATATATATATATACACACACACATCCCTCGTTCATAATCTAGGTTGTGTTTACGTTCTTATCTTGTTGTGAACCACTAAGATAGATCTTGTGAAGTACAATCATTTTAAGCTTTATTTCCATCAAGTAGTACTACTTTAGGCTTTTGTGACAACGTATGTTACGAAAATACACCCTAAAATTCTGTATTTTGAATGATCTGGAGATCAATTTATTTAATGGAGTACTATGTTTAGTATTTTATTTGCGAGCTATTGTATAGGAGTTGGGTTTACCTTACCCTATGCGCAACAAAAGGATAGCTACCGCGGGTTCTTATGTCATAAAAAAAAAATGCGGCTGAGGGTTCCCTCGTCATAAAAAAAATGTTTAGTATTTCATTAGTTTCTAATTAACAATATATTACTCAAGTACTCAACTAACACCATCACGAATTATATATATATATATATACACAGGTGACAAATACACGCACAGGAGCTCAAACGACAGTGAGAATCGTGGATCAATGCAGTAACGGTGGATTAGACTTAGACATCAACGTTTTCCGACAGATCGACACAGATGGAGTAGGAAATCAACAAGGCCATCTTATTGTGAACTACCAGTTTGTTGATTGTGGTGATAATTAGAATGTTCCTCCGCTATCTGTAGCTGATACAGCATCATGAGAAGCCATATATGGCCATGTTTATTCTGATGAGTATAAAATTCATCTTTGATCACCCAAATAAATGTAAAAGTACGAAATGAAATAAATAAAGTTAAGACTTGTTTGAAGCTTGAGACGGGGGTGTTTTGACTGTAGAACCTAAAAAATAAAATAAAAAATAAAGCCATAAAATTAATGAAAAGAAGTTAGTTTCATCCACTTGAAAGTTGAAACCCATAGTGTGGAACAAGGAAGTAATGCCTAAGATCTCATGAGGGTGTCTAGTAACACCTTTTAGCAAGTTGCGGAGGTATCTATGTGTGCGCAGATTGCGCGGGAGAGGTGGATTACTATTTACCACACAGGAAATATAAATCGCAATAGACAAGTCTGGTGCGACAAGCTCTGAGAAGGCTACTAGTGAGGGGAATCGATCTCAAGTCTCCTATGTGGAAATCACTCACCCAACTAACTCAGTCAACTATTGTGGGTTACTAAAATTTACAAATAAATAAAAAATTTAGTCAATAATTTGAAAAGGTATAATTAATGTAGTGCTAGGCATCTAAAAGTTGAATTCGCCTGTGCCTTAGCAACAAAACAAACTCGGTTCATAAATTTTTGAATTATGTTCTAATAGATGAGATCCCAGCAGAACAAATTTTATGCACTTGGTAATCAAAATGCCAACGGGACTATAAGTTCGAGATAAAAGCCCACCAAGTTCATTAAAAGTTTTTTCTCAGAATTGTTGGAAAATTGAGAAGAAAATGACAAAAATAGTCCCTTAAGTATGACTTAACCGTTTGGTCTTTTAAGTTTTTCAAAAATTTAGCACTTTTAGCTTCCGCTAAGTCGGACTTCATATGTTAGATTTGGCGGGAACTATGAAAAAAATGGGATTTTACGTACCAATATGTACATTCGGCCAAACTTGTATACCAATATGACTGGAATATACAAAACCTATAGACGGATTATGTATATTATATGAATAATATATGTATATAATGCGTACATTATACAAAACCTATACATTTGGTCATATTTTTGAACTAGATCACCCAAAGGCACTGGGTTGTAATTTTTAAAGAAAAAAATTAGCGGGAACTCACATTTAGAGGTACACTTTATGTTTTTATTTTTAATTTATTTCTAGAGTATGGTGCACTTTTTTGAGGTGTAATTTCTACTATTATTTTTTTTTTTAATCTTTTTAGCGTCTAGTGTAGTTTTGGGTTGTGGCATATTTTAGGGCATAACTTGTGTGATATTATAAGGCGAAAATATGAACTTATGCCCTAAAAAAAATTATTATAAGGGCCAAAAATTAAAGACCAACACAAAATAAGTGCAAATGAACCAAAGTTTTTTCCTCAGACTTGTTGGAAAATAGAGAGAGATTGAACAAGCATCCCAATTGAGTTTGTGGCAAATATTAGTTGAGCTTAATACAAAAACCAATGTAATTCTTTTTTTTTTTTTTTTTTTTTTTGTGCGGATTGCCCTTCATTTGGGTGGTCTTTAATTTTTTCCCTTCAACTTGGCGGTCTTTAAGTTTTGCCCCTCAAATTGGCGGTCTTTAAGTTTTGTCCCTCAAATTGGTGATCTTTAATTTTTGTCCTCTGCCTTTGCAAATTCTACCTTAATGTAGAATTTTGGACAGAATTTTGCAAATCTGCAGGCAGAATTTGGGCCCAAAATCTGCCTTAAGGCAGAATTTGCAAAGGCAGATGCCAAAAATTAAAGACTATCAATTTGAGGGCCAAAAATTAAAGACCACCCAGCGAAGGACAACCCTGCAAATTGCCCATGTAATTCAAGCTGCCCTGTTGGGTTTCTTAGGCCCATTACAATCTCTGTATAATGAAAATAGAAAATAGAAAGCATTTCGAAATATCTTTTTCTGATTTGATCTTTATCAATGTTAATTTGAGGCATTTCCCAATGATGGCCACTTATATTTTATAATTACTTCGCCTTGATTTAGTTGAATCAAATAATGTTATATGTTTGAGATGTCATCAACGTGTTACTGAATATATCCTCCTCTTAAATTATTTTTGTACTTCTTTTGTGTTTAATCAATAATAAAAGTAAACGTATATATTTTAAACTTGTAACATAAAAGTGGGGAAGAATCAAACTCACACATTGTGTGAAAGACTTTTACAGAAACCATGGGACTATAAATTGCTATTTTTGATGATTACGTTAGGAGTCTACTTAATTTGACTTAAACTATAGCGATTTAATACTAAATGTGCACTTTCATTTTGCATTTCTCTTTAAGAAAATGATATCTCTAACAAGTTGTAATTTTAATTTAAATAAAAAATAATTTACCAATAATTCAAGTATTTTATTACCAATTTCATAATTTATACTTATCGCTTATGATTATATATTAAAAAACATTTGTAATGGACGATCTCCTCTTTCCATTTCTTAGAAAAGCAAGTCCAAGGGTCTAATATTCATAAAAAGATTGAAGCATATCATAATCAAGAAACCGAGATGTGTACGCTACTTATTTGCCCAAACCTTATCCAATCAACCAAATATTTAAAACGAAAGGCAGCGAACTTTTTTGGTCAAACGTTAATGCATTAATTATTTGCTTCTGTACTCATCTTAGAAAAATATTTCGAATTGAGAAAAGTCGGACCATTGAGTAAATAATCCTTCATATGTTTCATTTTATGCTATGATATTTTATCTAACACAAAATTAAGTTGTTAATGTGGCATCTATATATAAAATTTGATTTTTTGAACATTATAAAAGTAGCATATAAGTAAAATGGTGTCTAATATCTTGATGGAATATCCAAAAATAGATATAATGATATATAAAATGAAAAGAAAACAATAAACTGCATGCGTTAAGAAAGAACATTAGAATAATATTGAAATATGCTTTGATAAAAGAAGTAGCAGCCTCAAGTTCATACAACTCTATGTGAAAAAACTAGTAGTTGTAAGGCTGAACGAGTAGAGATAAACAAATTAAATCGGATAAGATTCAAATTTAGGAGTAATGGTATACTCCCTCCCAATTTATATGTGGGTGTTTGACTGGATATGAAGTTTAAGAAATAAAGAAAACTTTTGAATCTTGTAGTCTAAAACAAGTCAAATAAAATTTTGTGGCTAGAAATCATTTCATTAAGGGTAAAATGAGAATTTTAGAGTTAAATTATTGTTAAATATAGAAAAATGTCATTCTTTTTTAGAACTGATTTAAAAAAAAAAGAAAAAAAAAGTGTCATGTAAATTGGGAGGAGAGAGTGTTAAAGTTCATAATTTGGGTGGGGGAATAAGCATATACAAAAACAGGCACTCGCTCATTTATTCAGCGGTACCAACTACTTATAATGTTATCGCATTTGTGTGGTTAGAAGAAGAAATAAACGTAAGGAATAATGACTTGTCCCTCAATTATTATTAAATTTTTGTTCATATAATATTCGGCAAAACATGTTGAACTTTCAAAATAATTATTTTATGTTTTGTCCCGTTATATAAGAAATATGTGATATTTACATAGGGCCGGCTCAATAAATTTGGTGGCCTAAAACCAAGTTGCAATATGAGGCCTTAATTTTTTTTTTTTGTCATTTATTCCGATGACAAATGTAGATGACCCAAAAAGATCTATATTTAGAGGTAATATAAAGATCTAAATGAGTTTTTTTTTTCAACACTAATATCAATCATGATTTCAAAAAGAAATTTATACTCGTTCCATCCCAACATACTTATCATATTTCTTCTAAACAATCAAATCGTATACATCTTGATCAACATTTTTAATTAAGATGTATTTTTTCATCATATTGATTATGAGAAAAGTTGCAACTTACAGTACTTTTCGTATAGTTTTTCAATATCTGACTTTTAATGTATTGAATTAATTAAATCTAATTTAGCTTCGAATATTAATCAAATTGACTATCGAGAAGTGAAAGATACCAATTATTTTGGAATGGAGGAAGTAAATATTTCAAAGTTTCTACATTATACTTTTTAATAAATTGTTTTTAAGAAAATAACATATACACATTTTATAATTAGAAAATGGGCCCCCCAAAATTTGGGGCCTAAAGTAATGGCCTTACCCTCTAGCCGACCTGTATTTAGTAGGCGTTTTGGCCATAGAAACCAAAAAATATTTCATTTTATTTGTAATTTTTGAAGTTGGAGTTAGAGTTGTGTTTCGTTATAGTTTTGCAAATAATATTTGGTTGTTTGAATGTACTTTTTCTAAAAAAAACACGAAATATGATTTGTACCCCGAATTTCTAAAAATAAGCAAAACCACCCAAAATAATTCATAAACATATCCAGTTAGTTGAATCAGAACAAGTAATTACACAATTATTCAAAACAATTGATAGTAAAAATAACTTTCAGCAGAATGAAACTTCAAATTCATATACCACAATCCTTCTCCTAACCCATCAACCCCTCACCCCCCCCCCCCCCCCCCCCCCCCCAAAAAAAAAAAAAAAGGAACCAAAACCTTTGAGGAAGAGGGAAAAAACAAACTCTTTAATCAATTGATGCAATCAATTACCACTAATGTATCGTCATTCATAAGATTTGAGCACATTTATTTTTATTGCATATATATGAAGCTAGAAAGAGTGACACTGAAAATAAGGTTTTGATTGTTTTTCAAATTTCAAATACAACTTCAAGTTATATTTGGAATTTTCATGACTAAACACTAGTTTTTGAAAAAAGTGAATTTTTTTCATATAGTTTTTGAAAAAAGTGAATTTTTTTCATGGCCAAACGGGTCGTTAGATTATATCTAGAATCATATTACCTTCAATTATAGAATCATATATATCATTACTATTTTAACATAACATCGATCGATTATATAAATTAATATTTACAAATACTTCGTTCCTTACATTTTCAAAGATAGACATACATATCAAATAAATGTTTCGATAAACTTAAATAGAAATCACAAAAACTAATATTACTAATTTATATTATTTTTAAGGGATTAAAATAAAAAATGTCCCTAAACAGAACCGTCATGGTAGGACACCAAATTGCATCCAAAGTTTGTCTTTCTTAAAGGTCAATTATTTTTTATTGAAGGAGGACTTTTCTAGATACTTACTTGGCAGAAATGACGCAGTCCAACACTTTTGTTAATAGCCGCCTCCACGTCATGCACTTTAAAAGCCGCCATCAGTCCTACTGCTGTAAATTCGTGACAATGCCTTTAAAATAGTACTGGAGTATGACTTACTAATTACTATAATACTCCATTTTCATCTTTTGAAGACGTCGATTACATATCTTTATACCAAAATGAAGTAATTATTTAATGTCAAAATTCTAACTCAAGACTTCTTACCGCGTACATATTATTAGTGGGGAGATGGTAGATATTCCGTGGGAGACAGTAGATATTCCGTAAATTAGTGAATTTGCGTGAAAACTTACCTGATACCACAATTATATAAAAGAAAAAGTTTTAACTCAAGATCTCAAACGGTGTGAGTCTTATAAGCCGCCGTAACATGGCCAGCATCCAAAGTTCACGGACACAGGCAAAACGTAATTTTTAAACAACAATATAATTATGTCCCAAGAAGCCTATAAAATCCCATCCACTAGATCAAACATGAAACAACATCAATTAAATTACAACTCTTTTGAAAATGGAGAAGCTAACTACTCTTTTGCTAGCTCTAGTCCTCTTCATCATAGCCGCAGGTGCCAACGCACAACAGTGCGGCAGGCAAAGTGGTGGAGCCTTATGTAGCGGTAACTTATGTTGCAGCCAACATGGGTGGTGCGGATCGACACCCGAATACTGTTCACCTAGCCAAGGCTGCCAGAGTCGCTGCAGCGGTGGCGGTGGAGGTGGTGGTGGTGGTAGTGGTGGTGGAAGTGCGCAAAATGTTCGTGCAACATATCATATGTATAACCCACAGAATGTTGGGTGGGACTTGATGGCGGTTAGTGCATACTGTTCAACTTGGGATGCTAATAAGCCATTGGCGTGGAGGAAGAAGTATGGTTGGACTGCTTTCTGTGGCCCTGTTGGACCTCGTGGCCAAGCCTCCTGTGGCAAGTGCTTAAGGGTAAGATATACACCTTCCGTCCGCTTTTATTTATCCATAAAAACAAAATTTTATCAGTTTAAGCATGTCAAGAGTAAAATATTTTTTTTTTCTTATTTTACCTTTTAACGTTAACTACTTATTTCCAAATCATTTCTCAGGTCTATTGAAATCATACACCAATTAACATTGATATATTGATGAAATATACACTTCATTTTGATGATCATGCTATTAGCTAGTACGAATTTGCTTTCTCATAGAGTAGTGGTACTAGGCATTTTTTTTTTTTGAGTTTAAAATGATTTCTTTTACTGAAAAATATGATGTTAATTAAAATATTTCTGGATGAGATTGTTCAGCCTTCACCGGTTTTGGAAAATTGATATTCTGAAATATTTAGTGAAAGGTTAACTCTTTATTAGAAAAGTCAATTTGATGATTTTCCTGCAATTAAACTGTCTATTCGATAATCTTCTGAGTAATTAGTTTGTATTTTAGATATGTATTGACTTCAAGACCAAAGCTAGTCACGAAGAAAGCGATTATTATATATAGAAAATTATCCCTCTAGACAGTCTAGGTTCTATTGATCTTATCTTAATATCTTATTGTGTGCTACGAGATCTCGTCAATTACAACTGTTATAAGCTATATTTCCATCAATTATTACTTTTAGGCTTGTTTTGTGACAACTTACGTCGTGAAAATACACCGTAAAATTCGTAAGTTCGAAGCATCGTGACTTTTGGAGGTCAAAATTAGTACTACTATGTCTAGTATTTTAGTATTAATTTATACACAATATAACTCTATATATACAGGTCACAAATACACGTACAAGAGCTCAGGCGACGGTGAGAATCGTGGATCAATGCAGCAACGGCGGACTAGACTTGGATGTTAACGTCTTTCGACAGATCGACACAGACGGAGTAGGAAATCAACAAGGTCACCTTATTGTGAACTACGAGTTTGTTAATTGTGGTGACAATGTTAATGTTCCTCTCATGTCTATAATTGACGAAGAATGAGAAGCTAAATGGTCTGTTTAGTCTGATGAGTATAAAAGTCATCTTTGAAGGTTCAAATAAAAGTAAAAGAACGAAATGAAAAAGAAAATAAGGTTACTTTGAAGGGGTACTCATGAATGTCTTCATTTTGGATAGAATGGGTAAAATTTGTTTCATCTCTGTGATCATTGTGTACTCGACTATTTTGAATTTTAAATAAAGAATTTCAAGTACTCTTGTTTGGATATCGCATTGGGACGGTATTTGTTGACCTCGTATTGGATGAAACGGATTGGGATCCCTCTGTCCCAATTTAAGTGTCTTATTTTTTATTTTGGTCTGTCCCAAAAAGAGTGTCTCTGTACATATTTAGTAAGCTGACATTTCAAACATCCTATATCATAAGTTTAAAATCACAAGATTCAAGGACATTTTAATACATCATCATATAAATCTTTAATTTAGAACCACAAAATTCAAAAGTCTCTATTTGTTTATACCAGGTCAAACTAAGACACTTAAAATTGGGACGGAGAGAGTAAAAAATATTGTTCTTCAATTCCAAATGAAACGAAAAAGATTACTATTTTTTTTTTCATTTTTTTCTAAGAAGAAAAATAATAGGGAAAAATTATTTAAATTCATTAATTAGAACTAGAGCTTTGAACTTAAGTCTAACAATAAAACTGTAGAGAAAGAACTTTTCAAGAAAATTACTCATTGGAATGTCTAATTGGATCACAAGTTCAAGCAGCATACACATAAATTAATGTCAATTGGTCAAGGACGAATTAAATAAAAGCCCGAATTAAACCTTTTTATCAATGAAATCGCATTCCTATATGTGTCCCAGATAAATAACCCGAGTGCAATGAGTTTTAAGTCCCCTCTAGATCACATGAAAATTTGAGGCATTAGATATGAGCGTGTAGAAGAAAAAAAGAGGAAAAAATAACAAGTAGGGAGGTCAAAGTTACAATTCTCTAGACTCTAGTCAAATGTACAAGTAATCAAAGCAGGAAATTAATTAGTTGACTAATTAAACTATTTACCTGAATATAACTCCCAAACACCAAAATGTTATCTACATAAACAACTAATAAACCAATAGAACTAAGTCATTTTTTTTGGAAGAGATGTAACATTGGAGAAAGTACTAACTAGGGAAGACTAACTTGAAATGCAAAAGAATGTACTCCTCAAAAGATTGAAAAGGGACGAGTGCTTTTGTGTCCTCTTTAATATTGTTTGGAAGTACCATTTTGTTAGTGGTGAAGAATTACTACCGGTTTGATGCCGAGTGTCATTTTCAGCTAAGTTAATCTCACATGTAATTTTGGTTGGATGAATAAAATACACCTTTTTTTTTTTTTAATGTAAAAAACTAAGAAACTAGATGGTCACATACTTTTACAAGAAAATGTCAAATTGGGCAACAGTAATAGCTTTTCGAACTTGTGATACTAACGGTTCATGTAATTTGCCTTTTTAATTACTAAATTCAAGGGTCTTTTGGTTCCCACACTAATCATTTTTTTTTTGTGGAGATCGCCCTTCAAAGTCACTTGTCTTTAATTTTTGCCCCTCAAATTGATGGTCTTTAATTTTTGTCATTCGCCTAATACCATGAGGTTTGTGATTCGAATTCCGGCTTAGTAAAAAAAAACAAAAATCGCAAGGCAGAATTTCGTAGCAAAATTAGGCCTATTCGAGCAAAAGTTAGGCTTTAAGGCAGAGTTTTGCAAAATTCCAACTGAGTGAAAAAATTTTTGCTAAACTCTGCCTTAATTAAGTAGAGTTTGCAGTCAAGCCTGATCAGGTAGAGCTTGATTGCAAACTCTACTTAAGACAGAGTTTTAAACTCTGCCTGAAGGTAGCAAACTCTGCCTTGCTAATCCAAACTCTACCTTACGATTTTTTTTTAATTTTGGACTGAGCAGGAATTCGAACTCGAAACCAAGAAGTTTTTAGAAAGGACAAAAATTAAAGACCACTAATTTGAGAGGAAAAAAATTAAAGACCACCCCCAAATAAGGAATATCGTTCAAATTGTCCCACACTAATTAGCAGGTATTAAAATATAAGAACCATTATATGATATAAACGATAATCATTTTTTGCAGTGAATAACAATGCAAAGATCGTCATGCAGTGAGTAACAATATAGAAATTGTCACGCAACATTTATCTGTATAAAATAATCTCCTTCAGTCTCAATTCGTGGCACGGTTTCTTTTTAGTATGTTCAAAGGAGAATTTAATCTTTATATATTTAAAAATAACTTAACTTTAAAATTCTCATTTACCCTTAATAAGATGATCGTTAGCTACACAAATGTCTAGCTGTGAGTTTTTTAGATCATAACTTTTAAAAGTTTTTGTTTTCTCTTAAACTTTGCGCCGACCCACATAAATTGGGAAATATATAGGGAGTATATAAATGTCGCGTGAGTTATGCTGGTCTTAATAATGAAAAGAATTTTATTTCATAAATCAGATATCTTATTAATTTTTTAACCTAAAATAAGATTTTTTTAATTAATAATATGTATTATGAAACTAACTACAAGACGAATTAAAATTTATTTATGAAGTAAAAAGTGAAATTTAGTAATCAAATATACAAGTTAATGACGCTGAATAATGAAATAACAAACAAACTAAAAGTTAGAAAAAAATAATTTTCTCATATAAGTAATTTTATTAATAGCTTCAAAAACATAATTACATAATTGAGAATAAAATATATAATTTCTATATTAAAATTTAGAAAATATTTCGTTAATGGAAATCAAAACAAAATACATATAAGTGAAAGAGATGGTGAAACTTCAAAGCACATAATATCAAAAAAAAAAAAATCATATAAGTGAAATTAAAATATTTTAATTATGCTTTAAATTTACTTTAATTACCATTTTTAGAATAAGATATAACTTAACTTAACTTAAGTTCATTAAGTATGGTTAAATGATTTTTAGACTTGAGGAAATAAATTACGCGTTTCGAAACTTACCATATTTCGTTCAGTAACAAATCAATTTTGTTAGTTTAGGAAACTCTTGCACCTCATCCTTTACAAAATCGGACAAGGTTACCGTGTATATGTTAATGTATATAATAGTGCGCTTAGTTACTCTCTTTACTACTCTCAATATATAGATCACCTTTCTTTCATTAGCAGTAGAGCTTAGGGTTACCACTTCTTGTTCATTGTTACATTAATCTGATCTCTAGAGTTTAGTTACTTATGGCGATGCTTTGTCATAATTCTCAGCCAAAAGTACTTCTTGGCACTGAGAATATGGCATATGGTAGGAAGAGGAAGATTTCAATAGATGATCATCATCATATTCTTATTGATGTTATGAAGTTGGAAAAAGATAACAAGATCCTTAGGGCCGCAATGTTGAAGAAACGGTACGCTAACGTGATCATCGAATCCCAACAACTAATTCTTGGTGAAGCGTTCGACGGGGAAGAGATGAAGAAGAAAGCTAAGCTATGGGAGAAACAGTTGCAAGAAGAGAAAGCCAAGTCACAGCGGAAAAAAGATAGAGAAGCGGCTCGAATTGCTATTGCAAGCATAAAAATGACAGTTGATTTTGATGATAGTCTTCAAGCCGGAAAAGAATTGTTGGCCATCATCGGTGCTGCAAGTCAATAGTAAATTAAAGAGTTTCATGTTTACTAGAAAAGAAAAAATATTTGTCAAGATATGTTGTTAGTAATTCAGTGTCTTTCTTTGCTTCTGTGAAACAAAATATCATATGTAAAAATATATGGGTACGGAGGAGTGCTGACTTGTGGTTTAAACAGATCACTGTTGATATTAATTTGTAGAATAATGTATAGTACTATTCTATTAGTTTAGTGCAGTACATGTTCTTATCGTTACTAATATTCTTGAAACAAATCATACAGGGAAATACCTGGTAATATTATTCCAGAAACCTTTAATATTCTTGAGCAATTTTCATATAATTTAAGCTATTTAACTAATCCCATCATATATCAGTTTCAATTTAGGCATATGAGTTATAGCGTTGCAGCTAGGCAGTTGATCCAGAGAAACTTTCCAAAAGGACTTCAAATTTTAGTTGGATTCAGTCTTTTGTCCAAGCCATAGCACTTTATTAATTAGAAGTTTCTGTTTCCTTAAAAATGTACAGTATATTGTTTGTGGTTGCATGTGTTACAGGGCCTAGAGGTCTTATAAGCTTGGCCAAGGGGTGATAAGAAGATGATGCCAGACAATTGATATGCATGTTTATTGTCACGGGCCGCCTCCTTCATAGTGTCATTGGTACACTAATGGCCCGTGCGGCGCCCGTAGTCCAGGCGGACTACGAGCCAGCCTAATGATAGTCCCAGGACCCATGGCACGACCTTGTGTCCATGGCTTCGGAGGCTTAGCTTCAGCGGTGCTTCTGGGTCGATGTCAAGGCCTTGGCCTTGCCTTGCTCGTATGCCCCTGTGGCATGTTTCATATGTTGGGTCTTCGCCTGCGCACATACCTGGGGTTGGCTACGGACATGACAGTCCCTCACCTGGTGCTGAGCGTCGCTGGTGCGCGCACAACCCAATCCTCAGGCTTGACACTGGTCTGGTGCCTGTGCACCTGGGCGGTGCGACGCCTGAGTAGGGCGACTCCTGAATCCTTGGCCGGTGTCATGTGTGTCCTTTGTAGTATGCCTATGATGAGGCTTTGCCAAATGTAGCCCTCGCGACATACTTCCATCTTGCATGGTGCAGCGTCGCCCCACGACTGCACGTCTAGGCCAACGGACCCTTGCTCGCTAGGCTGAACTGAGCCAAGCTCACAAGTCAACACACGAGGCTCTTAGGAGAGGTGCCTCGAGTGTTCAATCGGCACAAAGGGCTTTCTCATTCTCAAGGATAGCCCGCAGGGCATGGTCGATCCATACGTCAAGCCTCCGGCTCTTGTTGGGCGCCCAATGCTGGCCTGTGGCCGAGCGCCGCCCATAGAGTTGCGTAACTCGTATGGGTACCTAGGACCCTTTGGGGATGCCTAGGCAGGCCCTTGAGGTTGGCCCCCAAGGATGCTCACTTGGTGCGGCTTGATGGTGGCACGCACGGGGGAGGCTGGCTGAGCTGAGACACCTGTACCCCCCCTTATATATGCTTTAAAAATAAAAGCCCAAGTTTTAGCACTGGACATGATTCTGCCCGAGAATCATACTTGGTCTTTCTCAATGATCCGAGCTCCAAATGAGGCGCCGTCTGTTCCTAACTCTTTCTCTTGACTTCCTTCACTCCTCCATGAAGTTTCATCTCATTCCCATGCTCGTGGAACGCGATATGGCCTTAGGGAGCTTTGACACTGACACTGCTCCTTGGCTAAGTCAAGTCCTTAGGTAAATGATGTTCAAATGACGCCAAACGTGGTAAGCACATTCAATAAAATCCTAGGAAGGGTGTGTTCACCCGAAATCCCAAGATTCCATCCATAGCTTGGAAACGCTCGGGACTGACATTCAGGCTCGCACGGGGTCACTCGTGCGTCGACGACCCGTGGGCTCATCCCGGATGCTTGTGGAACTTCCTTGCTACTCTTAGGATATGCAATGGAGCATATCTATGATGATTGTGGACTCCCGTCCGTCGGCACCCATGTTGGTGCACGTCGCCCGCGCGGCCGATACTGCCTGTGGGCTGACACTGCCTGTGCGGCTGACACTCGTTTGGCCCGCTCAGGGCGCGCGAGGTTACGGGCGCCGAGGCACAATGAAGGCAGCCCGTAACATTATACATGGACTCGTTGAAGATAACATTTAATTTCTTGTAGCAACAAATATATGCCATCTTTCCATATCAATAGAATCCTGAAACCTTTTCTTTCGAGAGGGATATATAGCTAGCCTATAAAAGACATAGGAATTGGTCTGTTAATTAGATTTTACTTGTTCCTTTTGATAAGAAAAGGTAATTAAGAGGAGTAGAGGACATATGTATTGTAAGAACTAGACATTCACTGCGTTACTGAGTTTGAATGGGCAAGTTAGATTGAAAAAGAAGGGCCTAGAGGCATAAAGCAAGTACTTGTGTGTCCTCTATAGCTCTATAATATTTTAATTTGTTGTGGTGTACTAATAGCATTAAAACTGATGCAAAATGCCTATTTGAGCTAAGAGAGATATGAAATTATTTTCGTTCACATACTTAACATGAGAATATCAAATGTACGTCCTTTACGTGTTTTCTTAATTATTCTTACGGTATGTATATAACACCTAGTAATCCTATATCATGGTTATGATTTTCTGTTCTTGTGTATACTGTTTGTTTGATTTTGATTTCAATTTATCAGTTTTATGTTTTATTGCTTTTGAGAATATGAATTAGTGTAAATTGAATCGCTTCTAATATCATATCAAAAAAATTGAATTGAAAAAATCGAAACCGAACCGAACTTTAAAAAATTGAAACCGAAAGAACCGAACCGAACTAGTTTAGCTTGGTGTTCGGTGTCCACCTTCGAAAAACCGAAATCGAAATAGCCGAACCGAAATTTGATAAAACCGAACCGAAGAACCGAAGAACCGAACGCCCACCCCTACTCAAAAGGTCATATAAACTATCTAGCAAAGTCACGTTTCTTTTATTTATAACAGAAAAATCACTTAACTATGCTAATAACATTCAGCAATCAAATGTGTTACCAATAATTATCCTTTTCTTTTTAATAAAAATAAGTTTTTTTTTTTTTTTTTGTATATATATATATATAAAGTTTGCACTAGTAATGAAGATTTTTATCACAAACCAAATGAGCGCACAGAAAAGTAATTTTCTATGGTTTCGAGCCATGTGATCATGATCAATGAATTTATTGAATTTTATATGTCCTACAGATCTAATAATCCACAACTGATCCACCCATATTTGGTCCACTCTTTTCTTGACAAAAAGTGGAGGCAAACAAACAAAGCATAGCAAAATCCTAAAAATGAAATTGTGAACTGAACGAGCGTCTGCCACGTCAGCTCCGGCAACAATGAGATCCAGACCACCATTGACTCGTCGAAGATCACCTATTCATTATCCCCAAGATAACCCCATCTATCATCCTAATAATGGTACTCTTTATAACCCAATTTTCAATATCCTTTCCACTTTCCCTTAACTTGTCTGCTGTAGATTTTTTTTTTTTCTGTTTTGGTATATGGGTTTTTGTTTTCTAGTGTGTTTAGCTTGTTTTTGATCTGGGTTTCTGCTGAGAAGTGTGGAAGCTTTTGCATACTTTGTGATGGAAGAAATGAACTTTCTTGACACCCAAGGGTGTGGCGTAGTGGTTAATGAAGTGAGTTGAAAATCGTGCGGTCTCAGATTCAATTCCCAGTGATTTCTTCCCATCTGTCTGGACAGAGTTATTGGTACCTGTTGCTGGTGGGAGGTATCCTGTGGAATTAGTCGAGGTGCTTGCAAGCTGGCTCGGACACCATGGTTATCGAAAAAAGAAAAAGAAATGAACTTTCTTGATATCTGTTATGGGGTCTATAGTTAGCGAGTTCCAAGTTTTGTAATTTTTGCATTTCTAGCTCTCTACATTCTTGAGATCATCTATCTCGGGTGTTGTTATGATTGCTGCATAAATAGGTACAAATGTGGGTAAAGGTTTAGTGATGAAAATTCATGCCAGCAATGCTTAAGTCTTTTTGTTGGTATTACCGAAATACACTGCCAATAGGAGTATCGATGATTGACTAGGAAAGCGGGAGAGTATTTGATGAGGGACTACTTATTAGGAGAAAGGAAAATTCTTTGTTCTGACAGAAAGGGATACCTAAGAGACTTGAAAATTTCACTTTCATCGAGACCTGTTGGTCTTAGACATAGTTGTTAGATCATGATATGTATTGTGCATCAAGGTGACGGTTATTTGAATCGTGTATTGTGTTGAAATCGTATCATAAGATGCAAAACATACTAAAAGATACATAGAATTTACTGGTTTTGACAAACTGTTAAGTCGGTACTAGATCAGTCGAGTTGAGCTTTGTACACCTGTTGTTAGACCATTTACAGCTATAACCATTGATTAAATATATCTAGCGAGATAAAGGAGGTAATTATAGTTGCAATTGAACTTGTGAAATTGATCAAGGCACACATGTGATTAAGTTTCTTTTTCTGTCATCTGGTTTTAATTTGTTGGAGCCATTAGTTACTTTATTGAATCTATTGTTTGAAATGACGGGTCATGTTCATCTTTCGGTTTGTTGCAACCTTCCTATTCAGACCTGCTATAGACTTTGTTTTATCTTACAGTAGGGACCTGTCTCTTAATTTATGGGTCTAAACAAGCCAATCTAAATAAGCAAATTGCCATTTTAAGCGCTAATCCAACTAGGATGGTTGTTATGTTGAACTCTTTTGGAAAAGGGAGATAACTTTGAGTTAAGATGTGAGCTATGATGGCAAACGGAGATTATGTCAGTAAATGGTATTCTAATGTTAATGTGCATGCTCACTCCTTGTTGAAACAAAAATATTGGCTTATTTCGAGATTCAAGCATTATTAATCCTTATTATCGCTCCTTGCCCATGCAAAGACTCCTTTGGGGTGGGGGGTTTTTTGGTGGTGGTGGTGGTGGTGGTGGGGTGGGGGGGGGGGGGGATGGTGAGGTGAGATGAGAATGATATGAATAGCAGAATCTAAAAGAGGATCAGCTTGTCAGGGGAAAAAGTTCAAATAGAAAATATGATTTGCATGCACAGACCAAATTCTTTCACATTCTCTATCTCCATATTGTACTTCACATTGCGGGAGGTCGTTAATACTTATATCTCCTTATCGGAGGATTTTCTGTACTCTTTAGGAATTATATTTATCATGGAGCTAGCTCTAGAATAAGCTCACTGGATAAAAACTAAAAATGGTCTGTGCCACACTTTGTTTAGACATAGGTTTCATTGTAACGTTCCATTTTGTTGAAGAATTAAAATAGGGGATTGCAGAGCTAAAACTCATTCTTTTTCTTCCTCATCTCTTGCGTACTTCAGATTCCCCACCTCTCATGCTTATTTTAAGCTTATTAAAGGTTTGAAAACTTTCGAAGTGGTCCAACACATCACTTCAGCTATTGTTTAAGGCACATTTTGCTGTATAAGATTAGGTAAAGTGAGATTGATCAGATTGGCTTCTCTTTTGTATGCCCTTTTGTGGAACAAATTTCTACATGGTTCCTAGTCATTTAGTGCAACATTTATCTCAATTCATTTTTGATAAGGAAACTTTAATAAATGTTAGTATCTCATCTCTTGGTTTGATAAAGAAATACTTCTTTGAAAGCTGCTGGATTCATCAGCAGTTCAGCACTGACTCTAGAGTTAAACTTAATGCTCGGACTCATTCTGGCAAGGGGATGAATTATAGCAGAAAAATCATTATTTCATTACCTATAAAATTTTATTAGCCATTGTAAAAACCTTATATAGACGTTGCAAAAGAATGTCAGTGTTACATTCTATAGTTGTTTACCAATGGCTATGTTAGCTTCATATTGATACTGAAGATGTGTGTTAGCTTTGGCCATTTTTGATACCAAAAGTATATATGGACCTAAGATTCAGATTCCATCTCACCATAATCAACAAGTAAAATCATAGCAAGCTCATTAGTATGATTGTTTTAGTTGTAACTGTTTTGAGATGATGGGATGAAGGAACAGCAGTGCGTTTGACGGGGAAGAGATAACACATTGATGTTATTGGTTAGGGTTTCGCTTTTGATTTTGGGATAGAATCACATGGTCTGCATGTATTGAACCAATTCCATCCTTTTGTCGGGCCTTGATGCTTCTTTAACTTTTAGTTCTAAGTCCACTTTGCTAATTACTCTTTTCCTGCTAGGCTTGTAGTTGTATACTTCTATGTAGCATGCTTATACACATTCCGGTGAATTATTGACTTTTACATAACTTGTACTCACATAATCTTATACAGCAGGCATAATATATTTAAGTTGGAGTGGGAAATCTGAAATGATAGGGATAATTCTGACAAGCATAATCACTATTCGAGTATTTTTTTGATCAAGAAAGCAAAAAAGCAAGCATTCAGAAACAGTTTGAGTATTGTTTATATACAACCTATTGCGTATGCTTAACAGTGATGCCGTGGGTTGTCGTCGATATTACATTTATAAGTAGTTCTTCTAGCTAATGCTGGGCATAAGATTTTTGTTTCCTCTTTCTTGAGAACGTTGGATAGTGGAGAGTGCTTATACGAGGTCAAGCTAAATTTAACTGCTGTCACAGTTTTTGCGGTTTAGTCTTGTTTACTGCAAGTGTAATGTTAATTCTTGACTTCTTGTCCTTAGAGAAAGATATTAGAGAAAGATTTGTTTTCGATTATTTTGTCCCATGGGCCAATCTTCTCTGAATTTCATTTATGCGGGTTCATCAACCATCAGAGATTCCTTTCTTGTAATAAACACATAATAAAAATTTTGGTTTGTTGTTAAAGATCACTTGCATTTGTGTTTGTTGGCATCTTGCTCATTGTTTTAGTTGATTGATATGTCTGCATCAAACCGTGAAACCGAACATGTAAATACATCTGCCCATCTCCTAGCATTTTTTGTGCTTAACATTAAATTTTCTTGATTATTATAGGATTGGACCAAAATGACCTAGATAGTGGGGGAAGGAAGACAAAGCACAAGGGGAAAAATGTTGTATGGTCTCCGGCAATGGACAAGTGTCTGATTGAAGCACTTTCTATCCAAGCAAGAAATGGAAATAAAAATGACAAATGCTTCAATGAAAATGCATATAACGCTGCTTGTCTTGCTGTTAATACGCATTTCAGCTTGTCCTTAAATAATCAAAAGGTTGTTAATCGTCTAAAGACTATCAAAAAGAGGTACAGCATAATCAGGAATATCCTCAGTCAAGAAGGATTCTCTTGGAATCCAAATACAAATACAATAGACTGTGAAGATGATGATCTTTGGAAGAGATATGTTGCTGTAAGTTTTAGTTTGTCATGATCGCTTTATGTTCTATACGTTTTATTAATTCCTTTCTTTGTGTTTTGACGTTTCCCTTATCAATAGTAGTTTCGTACCTCTTTAAGTTCCATATAAAATACTTTAAGTTGTTCCGCTAGTCTGATGCCTTTAAATATTATCTAATTTATCTGGTATGTTATTAGGCACATCCTGATGCTAGGTCTTTCCGAGGGAAGCAGATAGCCATGTATGAAGAAATGAAAATCGTATGTGGAAATTATCAAGCTCCTAACCACTGGGCTAGAATGTCGGGCAAAGTGACTGGAAATCCAGTTATAGAGTGCAAGTATGAACAGGAATCTGCTTCATATCTATCAGCAAGTTCAGAGCATATGAACGATTCGGATGGAACGGAGACACAGTCATCTGCTAAAGAACCAGTATATACTGAAATGCTTGCTAATAATGAAGATGAAGAAGAGCCCGAAGCTCAACCTGAGGGTCAAGCTGCAAAACGGACTCGTAGCTCAGGGACTCTTCAAGATGCAATGTTGGCGATAGCTTCAAGCATCCAGCACTTAGCTGACACAATCGAGCAAAGCAAGCATGCCATTGACACCCCTGCTCTTTTGCAAGCTGTGATGGAAATCGAGGGTCTGGAAGAATCGAAGCAAATGTATGCTTTCGAGTTTTTGAATGAGGACCCTGTCAAAGCCAGGGCATTCATGGCATACAATAGAAGACTCAGAAGAATATATTTGTTTCGACTGTTTGAATGGTGGAGATAATGTTTTGATGGTCTATTCTACTTCTTGGTTCTCTCTTTTTGATGGATGAGTCCATTATATTTACTCTTTCACATTTTGTTGTGGAGTATTCACTGAAGAGAATGCTGCCCATACATAAGAAGTGTACCCATATTTAAGCTGGCACAGAATTGTACAGGAATGTTGTACTATGATTCTTGTGCTGCTTACTGAAAATTTTATCAAATAACTTGCAACTTTGTACCAGAAAAAATATGGTACCCTTTTGTTGTGAAGAAATTCCTTTTTGCGCTGGACCAGCGGATTCCACTTAGTGATGTGTACCATTTCATATTCCAATACTTGTTCTATTTTGTTATTTTCTTATTCTAATTATAAATTATTATCATGGTCAATATATTGTGAAAGCCCACTAATTAATTAGCTTCTTAATAAAAGATGGGATTATCTTTAGTCCCTTAATAATACTTCAATGCATTAAGAAACATACAAAACACGGATCTTATCCTCTTTCACTAGCAATCTTCCACTTTCAAAACCCATTAATCTTGTATTTAACATACATAGAAATTAGTGCATATAAGTGAAAGCGCATCTGCAAAAATATTGGTACATCCTTCTCCTTTATCGTTAAGCCATTTTATTGTAAAGTAAATGATAACTCCATATTATCTGTGTGATCAATACCGAATACATACATTTGTCAGATCATGTCAAAATTTAGCCTATGTTTTAAAGCTAAAGGTCAGGATCCTATTCAACATTGGTCAGATCTTACTCGACATCTAGTTTATGTTTTCATATCATCAAAATTTAGTCCTTGTCCTAAAGCTTTAATTAATTTGGTACCTACCTTGTAATCCAACGATATATACTTCACCCACTTTAGATGAATATTTCAGTATGGCTATGGATCACCCTGTAGTTAAAATTATCATTTCTAGTATGTACTCCACATGTTTCGAATTAAATGTAATTTTGTAAACTTACTGGTTTCTTTAGAATAAAGCAAAATTTGCTTAGAGAAAAGAAAAAAAAAAAAACATATCATGCATTCATGCATGTAATTCTTTTCGTATAAGATGTGTTTGAAACATTTCCATTTCATAAAAGTGCAAACTTTTGTTACCAGTGGAAAATGTCCCAATTATCTATCTTATTCCACACGGTCTTTTATCTCGTTTTCAACTGATCAACCATTGTAATTGGACATTTTCTTGGCGTTAGTCCTTTACCAGACAAAACAGCCTCTTGTTTCTCTGTATACGCGTACCCAAGAAGACTTTTCTTCAGCAGAAATGACCAAATTAAGGAACAGTTTTGTCCAAGTTCTAGACAAGATTTGAAAAATCAAATGGTGGGACTAGACTACATAGTAAAGAAATCGAAAAGTATTGAGCATATTCTGGAAAAGATCAGCGACATATTAAGATTTTTGTACTTGGTTCTATATGTCGATGCGTATGTATATTGAAAAGTATTTTGCAATTTAAAGCTTTTTAAATTTCAATTCATTTTCCACCTACTAACGTTCTAACAATATATATAACTGATTTCAATCATTTTTGAATTGGTCCAATCGATATATTAAAGTCTATGAAAAACTTCGCATTCATTTAAGGGCAAAAAACATTTAAGGGAAAATGACGATATTTTTTAGTTTTAAAAATATATCAATAGATTTGTTACAAAATCTATACGAATCAGGTAAATTAAAAGGAATTAAATAAAACACATTAAATATACTGTTTTTCTTATTTTATCCACTTTTCTCTCTCCATTCAAAATTAAGAGATATTGTTCCCTGATTTTCTCCAACTTTTGCTCTTTTATTTCATCTACTTTTCTCTCTCCATTCAAAATTAACAGATATTATTTCCTAATTTTCTCCAACTTTTACTCAAAAAGTCCATTCTAATCGGTATTTATTTATGTATAAAGTTCATACACCACAAAACATATATGTACAATTTATGTAGGCGATATGTATAACTGTATAAATTCGTTATAATTTTTACATATGAAACATGTATAAAAGTCGTATATATATTTTGATTATGATAAAGTACACTTGAATTGTATAAAATATTATCAAAGTATGTATAAATTTTGAGAAAATATGTATAATAAATTTGTAATTGATACAAACCAGATTCCATACAAAGTTCATACACTAGAAAATAAATATGTATAAATTTTTGTATGCAATATGTATAACTGTATAAATTCGTTATAATTTTTATGTATGAATTATGTGTAAAAGTTGTATGTATATTTTGATTATGATAAAGTACATATAAATTGTACAAAATCTGATCAAGGTATGTATAGATTATGAGAAAGTATATATGTATAATAAGTTTTCTGATTCATACAAACCATATTCCATACACATTTCATACACTAATTCATATCGAAAATTTATTCGCATTTCATACACATTGTACTGCATATATCCAAATGATATATAACATATTTCATACACATTTCATACATATCTTAGTTTTCAACATTGTTGAAAACTACAGTTTATATAATATATAAAGATTTCAAACACACAATGATCACACATATCTCAAAACGATACAAACCAATTTTTATATACAATTAATACACAGGTTAGTAACAAAAAAAATACTTTGTAATATTGGGTTGAAAATTTATTTTAGGAGAGAAGATGAGTTTTAGGTTTGGAAATGGTATCTATCATAGAAGGAGAGGGGGAGAGAGAGAGAGAGAAATCTTTTAAAAAAGAAGAAAAAGTTGATGGGTAACTATCCTAAAATTAAGTTCACATTTAAAATCATATTCTTTTCCTTAAAAAAGGCCTAAAATTGTGGGATCCTATTAAACCCAATTTTGTATACCTTGTAATTTTGTTGGTATATTTTGTAAATAAAAAAAAGTATTCTTATATTTTGTAATATAGAGTCCTAAGTAGTATTATTAGGTTATTTTCCCATTCATTTAAATTACATTCATGATAAGCAAAGAAATTAATGAAGAATTAATTCAGAGAATATGATAAAATCAAAGGCGGCGTTGCGCTTACATTAATAGCCGCATGTTTGGTTATTTATAAGAGAAAACATCATCTTTAATTTGGCCTAAACATTATTCAATAATAATAATAAAAGTGACTATTTTAACATGTGAACAGTGAACTATATGGATACTTTGCATTGATTTACATAGCGAATATATTTAGATGAATATATTAAGATTGAATTTCACTCAATAATCATACATTTAGGAATAAATTGACATGATATCAAAACACGTAACCAAATTAAGTTACTGGATGCGATAATATGAGAAATTTGAGAAGTATCCATGTGGTAAAGGAGGTTCGTTTTTTGTTCTTTTTTTTTAAAAAAAAAAAAATTAACTAAACGATATTCGAAATTTACCGATCTAATTAATCTGAATTTATGCCATAAATAAAAATCTACTATGGGAGATTTTAGCTGTAAGCTCATTCTGAGTTTCGTTCCTTCCCCACATGGTTTCTAGTTCTTGTTTTCTCGATCAAGACCGGTGGTTAAAATTGTTTGCTCATGGGCTCTAACTTAACTAGTTGATCTTTAATTACTTAACGGACCATTCGAGCCGTCCTTCGACATTTTCTTTTGACTCTTGTGGCTCCCAAACGAACTAAATAACCAAGTAAAAATGAGAACCTTTTAGTGTTACTTGCAATTCCAATTCAAATAGTAAGACGAAAAGATTGAAAAGTACGTTTTCCTAATAAATCCAAAAAGTATTAACTATGAGAGAGTTCCAGTCTTTCCACAACTAGTACATGAAATTAAGAACAAAGACTTTTCTACGTCAAGTGGCATGTACTGTCTATTCCCACGCTAGCTAGTTAGTTTCCTTATAAATAAGGCCTATTTATCCTTCACCATTAATTCACAGATCAAACCCACAAGAAATTAAAATCACAATGGAGAGAGTTAACAAGTTGTGTGTAGCATTTTTTATGATCAGCATGATGATTGCAATGGCCTCGGCACAGAGTGCTACTAACGTGAGAGCAACATACCATCTTTACAATCCGCAAAACATAAACTGGGATTTGAGAACAGCCAGCGCTTTCTGCGCTACTTGGGATGCTGACAAGCCTCTCGCTTGGCGCCAGAAGTATGGCTGGACCGCTTTTTGCGGTCCAGCTGGTCCTCGTGGCCAAGATTCATGCGGTAAATGCCTGAGGGTACGTATCTGTATAATTTTATACCATCAGATCACCTAAATGATATATAATTATGTACTATATAATTATCTAAAAGGGTATATTTTAATCACAAGCACACTTTATGCGTTTGAATTTAATGACAGGTTATACATTCATGGAATATAAGGTTCACAAAGAAACGTGAATTATTGTACGTAAAGTATTTGAAAGAGAAATTACTGAAACTTGTTAACGGTTTCAGCACATTTATTTAAACATATTAACTGCTTATTTATAAAATTAGCTTCACCAAGTGGTTTTTAGCACTTGATGCTTAGCACCTACATTAAATCAGCTAGTCCAGCTCTGAAAATACTTAATCTAGAATTATATGCCCAATCAAATTACCCCATGTATGGATGACTAATTTAAAAGTTTTTCTTATAAAAGATTATATAAAAAGATATGTATGTATGGTGAAGCTAAACGGCAAGTTAATGTGTTTGTGCAGGTGACAAACACAGGAACAGGAACACAAGCAACAGTGAGAATAGTAGATCAATGCAGCAATGGAGGACTTGATTTGGATGTGAACGTGTTTAACCAATTAGACACTAATGGATTGGGCAACCAGCAAGGCCACCTTACTGTCAACTACGAATTTGTCAACTGCAATGACTAAGCTACCTCTTCCACAAAATTAAAGCACCATCATCAATAATATAAACCACGATCGAGATTGATGTTTAGAATAAAAGGGACTGAGCTTTTAATAGTAGTATAATTTTATGAAAGCTTTACACCACGTACTTAATTGTATGCCATTCACGATTAATAGAATAAAGTTATTGCTAGTACTTAATACTATGAAGTGGATGAATACTTGTGTATGACTTGTTGTCTTGATTCTATTGCGTGGGCATTTCCCCTTTCCAAAGAATTGAAAGAAAAGAAAGTGTAAACATACTAGTAATTCTCTGGAAACACTAAGACAAGTACACAAATTACTACAGTTGAGGAATATTAATACTCCCTTCTCCAAAAGCATGAAGCCTTGAAATATGGATATCACTAAGACAATAAAAAATTTAAAATAAGTAAAAATAAGAGGGATATTTGAGGTGAGATTAGACTGATTGGTGCCCAAATAGAAAGAAAAAAATCAACTCTATTTGTGTCACTATAAGATTATCTCAGTATAAAATTAATTTTATACTTGTATTTTTCCCTAACTTATACTCATTTAAGCTATTCTCTTGTACTTGATATAACATGAAATCAAATTAAATACCGAAATCATAATATGGCTAATTTAAGTGCAATATTTTTTATATTATTATCCTTGCATAACTAACCGGAATTTTAAAAAACTAACTAATGAACCAAACGATCCTGTTTTAATTTTTTAAAGACTTTAATGATTCATATCACTTGGGGACATGTTGGCCGTAGTCGTGGACTGTTAAGATTATTTCTACTTTAGCTTAAACAAAGAAGAAGAAAAAAAAAAAAAAAAGAAACAGGACAATTCATCATCTAGCTGTCACCCACATCCTCCATTGTTGGTATAAAAGGTAAATAAAAAACACAACCAAAAGAGAAAATATGAAAGAAGGAATATACTGAATCAAAATCCTTCTTCAAATATTACACCAAATAGCCATGTCTGAAAATCTTTCCAATTATGGCACACTTCCAACATCCACGTCACCAACACCACCCCCACCGACCACCCATTCGGCCAGAAAACCACCTCGTCCACCTCTACCACCACTCCGACCACCACCACCACCACCACCACCACCCCCATCCAGATCCGAAACACCCACGCGCCGTCCATGGCGCGTGTTCTTCGATTACACCCTCATTTCCCTTCCTTACAACTACACCGAAGCCATGACGCGCGTGAGACGCAACCTTAACTACTTTCGCGTAAATTACGCTATGGTAATCCTCGTTATCCTCTTCATCAGCCTTGTTTACCATCCAATCTCAATGATCGTGTTCTTGGCTGTTTGTATAGCTTGGTTATACTATTTCCGTGAAGAACCAATCATAATTATGGGTACCCAATTGGATGATCGTCTTGTTTTGGTTGGTTTAGGGTTGGTTACTGTCATCGCCTTAGCGTTTACTCATGTGGGGGTTAATGTTTTGGTCGCTTTGATTATTGGGTTTCTTGTTTTGGGCCTACATGGGGCTTTAAGAGGAACTGAGGATTTGTTCTTGGATGAAAATGAGGCTGCTGAAGGTGGGTTGCTTTCGGTTGTAAGTGAAGAACAAATCAGGTCTAGTTATAGGTAGTGTATTAATGATATGGGAAATTTGAAAGAAGGGGTTTTTATAATTGTTCTTGGATTACATTGGGTGAAATGGGGGTGATGAGTTTGAGTGAAGGAACATTTCTAATTTTAGAGCAGATTTGTTGCTTGGAGGTGTTTGCCTACATAGATAGTCGAAAAGGTGATTCTTTTTTGCCCTCAACACTGGCTATGATTGCGAGTGTTACTTTGTTTTGATTATGATACAAATGAGGGTCGATCAAAGTGTTGCATTGTGTTCAATTAAAATTTTGGCTAGTTTTTTCTGAATCTATGTATCCATTAAGTAATCTTTAGGTCAATTTTTCATTGCCTATCCGAAAGAAGTTACATTCCTTCATTTATTTGCCTCCAATTATGATAACCATTAAGTAATCTCTATATAGTACATTCTACTGCAGCTTCAAATGATATGGGAAATCAGAAAGAAAGGATTTTTGATAATTGTTCTTGGATTACGTTTGGTGAAATGAGGGTGCTGAGTTTGAGTGAAGTAGTGGTTGCAAAGTGTAAACGTGCGAAGGAACATGCCTAATTTGTCTAATTTTGGAGCACATTTGTTGCTTGGAGGTGTCTGCCTATATAGATAGTCGAAAAGGTGATTCTTTTTTGCCTCAACCCTGTTTTCGAGATTTAGTGGAATAGGGGCTATGGATTGGGATTGTTACTTTGTTTTGATTGTGATACGAATGAGGGCCGATCAAAGTGCTGCATTGTACTCAATTAGAAATTTGGGTAATTTTTGCTGAATCTATGTATCCATTAAGTAATCTATAGGTCAATTTTTACAAATTTTCGTTGTCTATCCGTAAGGAAAAGTTATATTTCTTTATTGATTTGGCTCCAAGTATGATATCTTTTCTCTTGATATTTTGTTGTTTGGATATATAAAATCAGCAAATGTGAATGCAAGAAGGCGTGATCTTTACTTTTTACCTTCTTCTCAGGCTGTTATCCTGGTTCCTTGTTTCTTCATGTTCCCATTGTTATCCGTCTTTCTATCCGTTTGAACTTTTTAGGCTTCTATCTTACGATTTATTTATGCATAGCTAGTTCCTAATCTGATCCAGTAGCTCAACTTTGTGCCATTGGCATGTGTTTGCGGAGTTAGGTGTGTGATTTGCTATATATTGGCTGGATTATTTGCCTTTTACTCTGTTTCTGATAATTTGTCCCTTAGCTCTCTTTGTCTTGCCCTTCTCCTTTCCCCTTGCCAGTATTATAAGTAGTGTTCTTCGGTACCTATTAACATCTACACGAAGGCTCATGCAGATCTTCGAAGGAGTAAAGTGGATTGCTCTTGAAACCTTTGTAGTGGTTTCAGTATTCCCTTGGAATTGTAGATTGTGGATAATGATATCATTCATGTTTATATTTGCAGTCCTATTGTTTTACTACCGTGGGTTCTGAATTTGTGTCCTTATTTATTCCACTCAAGAGTCTAGTAAGCTGCTATCGATATCTAAGGACCACTCCCCAGACCAAAAAATATCACTTTATTTCTCATGGTTCACGCATGTATCTGTGTGATCACGAATATAAAATCTGATTGTCACGGTAGTTAGCAACTTGAACTAGGAAAAAAAAAAAAGAATAGGCTACTGTTTCATTTAAATATCATAGACCTGGCAGATCATTATCAAAATATCATAGACCTGAGAGCTCATAGCTGAAAATTCCAAGGCGTATGCAACACACTGGGAAATTTCTTGTTATGGCCTTTCAAGTTTTGTTAACCTTTTTTGTCTGTAACGTATCACACTCAGGGGAAGTTAACCTGATCAGTGTTGAGAAAGAAATCTAACCCTGTTGCTGTTTATGCTAATGTGGCCTTGCATATGCATGTCCCATGTTGAAGGAAATTACGAAATACATCTATATTCCAGTTTTTACCGTAATTTGCATCTGGTATCACCTTGGTGTATGAAGGAATATGCTTAGTTTTCCAGCATATCATACTCTTATTGAATAATCTAAATGTTGTGGCATGTCAATTAGACCAAAAGTAGCTGGAGTAGGGTATCAATTATGTATTTACATATTTGTGTCTAATTTGAGTACACATTTAAACCAGATGTTTTAGTAAATTTGAGTACACATTTGAACCAGATAGAATCATGTTTTAGTACCTTCTTTTTTGCAAATTAGGAAGATCCATAATATGTAGGCATCCCAGTGTACTTTGGAAGATATAAAGCAAGTACCTGGAGAAATGTTTTTTCTTGGTATGCCATATTCGGAGAATATCAGTTTGGAAGATGGTAACTTTATAAAAGTTTCGTCTTCTGTTACGGTTTTGATTTGTACGTCAATGTCATATTTAATTGACGTACAACTCTTCAGAAAGAACATTCACATCATGTAATTCCGTTGGTTAACATGATTTAATTTATGTGCTTAGTCTGTCAAATTTAGAGATTAGAGTAAGAGCTGTTATATACTCAAAGGGAGAGAAGGAATTACATTGAATGTTTTCCCAGAATATAGTAAAAAGTTGATCCTTTATGTCAGAGTGGCTTTATCAAATCAAAGCTCTGAATCCTCTGATATACTCAAAAGTTTGATATCTACTCTGACATAAATGCTCCATCAAATTAATGACTTTAACTAACTTATGGTTCCTGGCAGGCGCTTTATTTTGCTCGTCTGAACCCAGTGGTTTTCGTTTTTAGAATTACTGTTATGTTTTACATGATCATTCCGATAGCACCCTTGCTATTTCTTGCAACTGTTCCAGTCACACTGCTTATTTTCGGTGATTGTATTGGCGGTACTGTACTTTTGATTGTTCCAGTGGCACTGTACCTCTTTTGGCGACTGTTCTGGACTTCTGTTGATACCACACCTCATTTCCTGGACTCTCCAACAGTATCATGTCTCTGCCGTCCATCCATTCTTCTGGCCATTTTCCCAGCAACTTGGTCGACGAGCTGCAACTTACGGATTTGTCTAGCTTCCATGATTATCTGTTTTCTATATTTTAGAAGTAAATTGTAGTTAGTTTGCAGGGATGAATGGAGAAGGAAATCATCATTGGTTCTACCTCCTATTTCTCCTGAAGTATAGATCTTTTTCCCGAAGGATTAGAAAAAATGGACATTGATTTTAAAGGAAAGTATCAAAAGATTAGAAATGTTAAAATTTTAAGTTAGATATCGTCCCATGTTTGGCAAGTATTAAACTTGTATAGCATATTTGTATTTGACATCAATAAATAGGTATGCCTTGTATTTATCAAATTATCAAGTCGTCAATGCTATGTACATCTTAATTTTTCACAGCTACGTTAGCTGATGGAAGTGTACCAACAGATAGTTTATGTTCAAGCATGTATTATATTCTCTGGTGAATGCAAATACGCTCTTTCAAGGATCTGGCAATCAATGTTCCAAATGTGTCACCATTTTTCATGTTCTGTGTGCATTGCAAGCTAGTTACAGACGAACTTGATCAAGTTCGGTAATTCATTAGATCGGTTTGTTCACCATGGCTGGTTGAACCTCAATAGCAAGTACTTCAGTGCATTTACTAAAAACGAAATGGTAGCAACATTGTCATTGAGATTTCTTCTACTCCTTGCTGATGTATTTCCCCCCCATGTTGTGGCTTGCATAGAAGTGATATTTAGCAATGCTAGTGTTGCTCTGAATCCCATGTTTGATATTGCCTTCCTCACATGGCTATTGCTATATTACCTTTAAAGGATTGACCAGGAAATTGAACACAATTCTTGCTGAAGCTGCTCTTAACACATTCAAGTCTTAACAAATTCGTCATTGTGATATCAATGTTGCTCTACCCGAACCTTGAGGACAAGGTTCTTTTCGAGGATCGGAGTACTGTTGTGAACCAAGCTGGCTTCTATGGGCTAGAAGTGGTACACAAGACTGGTCCAGTTAAGATTATTGGGCCAAGTAAAATATTGAAATTTTTTATTTGGAATTCAGGCCCAATTAGAATTTGGTTAAAAGGGGCTGGGAGTTGGAAGGAACGGTTTATGCGTATTGTTGAGAAAAGTCTGTATTCCCTCATCCCTTTCATCTATCTATGCTCGTTACAGCGATTTCCCTTTCAGTTCATAAATTCCGTTGTAATTCCAGTAACAACTTAGTGAAATACATCAATAGCTTATTTGGTCTGAAATTCAGTTTGTTTCAGTGTATCTGGATTTTTCACAGCCACGTTAGCTGATGGCAGTGTACCAACATAGTTTATGTTCAAGCATGTATACATTGTATTATATTCACCAGATAGTTTATGTTCAAGCATGTATGCATTGTATTATATTCTCTGGTGAATGCAAATACGCTCTTTCGCACACTGTTACAATATATGTCACTGAAGGGTGATTTGCTTTGTAAACTTGAATCAAGCGTCATATATCTACAGGTTGTCAGGGTGTTTCAAAAAGGAATTAATTAAGGACGCAAGTGTGTGATCAGCCCATGTAACGATATCGGGGGTGAACTTTTCTAGGAGAGAGTTTGGTACTAACGATATCAGTTGTTAACAACTGATCAGTTCCCATCTTTCTTGGGCACTATGGTTCCTAAAATCCTATGACTTGTGGGAGTCATATAGGATTCGCTTGTTTTTTGCTGATTTGGTTTCATTTATTTCATGCTACATCTGAACTAGCTTTCATTCTAAAAGTTTATCACAACAGCTAAAAAATAGTTACATGTACCGATCCATAAAGGGTGGGATTGGCGCCCTGAAAATAAGTAACATTACCCGCTAGAACAAAGTTAAATACACGGAAAAAAAAATTACACTTAGTGTATTAAGTGTTAAATTCTTGATGAATAGAAATTACATGGGAAGCGTGTCTGCTAGTACCCCTCCAGTCTACCTTGTACAAGTATGGGTATATACTATGCAGGTAACGGTACGTGTATGACGACACATTGGCAATGTGATTGATGTGTTATCTACAAATACCAATCCGGTGATCAGCTTCAAATTAATGTAAACTAATGAGAACTTACAACTCTTCAGCACTGACTAATTTCTACATTGATATTTTGTTTCACAAAGAAAAAAAAAAGAACAAGAAATCGTAAGTGTCAACATATCATGACGGCAAAAATATAATCAATTCTACAGAAGACATACAAACTCCTTTCACCTACGATTTGTAGAACCAATGATGGCCAACAATTCTTTTTCGGCTTGAAGACCATCATCAAAATCAACTGTACGTTTCATGCTTGCAATAGTTATACGAGCCGCTTCTCTATCTTTTTGCCGCTGCGAGTTAGCTTTCTCTTCTTGCAACTGTTTGTCCCACAACTTAGCTTTCTTCTTCATCTCTTCCACATCGAACGCTTCACCAAGAATTAGTTGTTGGGATTTGATGATCATGCTAGCATACAGTTTCTTTAACATTGCAGCCCGAAGGACTTTGTTATCTTTTTCCAACTCCTTATTAACGTCAATAAGAATATGATGATCATTATTCGTCGAAATCTTCCTCTTTTTGCCGCATGCCACGTTCTTAGTTCCAAGAAGTACTTTTGGCTGAGAATTAAAAAGCAGCGCCACAATACCGTGATGATCATCCGTTGAGATTTTCCACTTCCTGCCACATACCATCTTCTCAGTGCCAACTAATTTTGGCCTAGAATTAAAAATCATTGCCATAACGTAATTAAAACGAGATCAGAATGTAACAATAAGTAGTAACCCTAAGCTCTACTGCTAATGAAAGAAAGATGATCGATATATTGAGAGTAGTAAAAAGAGTACTTAAGCACACTATTATATAGTACCGTTAACATAGACACGGCAACCGTTTCCGATTTTGTGTAGGACAAGGTACAATAAGAAAGTTTCCTAAAACTTTTATTTTTCATCGAGTTTCCTAAAACTTTTATTTTTTTCCACCGTGTTTCCTAAAACTAACAAAATTGCCGACTAACTAGTTACTCAACCAAATATGGAAACTTTCGAAACTCAATTAATTACTCATAGCTAAAATCATTTTACCATATTTTATTTTTTCACCTAAGATCATGTTATTGTAAATTCAAAGTACAGATAAAGTACTCTATTCCTTTTATGAATGTTAGAGTAACGTTATTTTTATGATTATTCTTTTAATATTAATAAATATATGTTAAGTTCACTCTCTTTCTTTCTCTATTAATTGGGCGTGTAGATCCTGCTTTCCACTAACGATCGAGATATTTTTAAATTGTAATTTAAATTATTTAAAACATAATAAGTAGAGAATCTTTAAGTATTTATTAAAAACCTACATCTTTTAATTTTTTTTTTGTATTATGTACATTAATTAAATATATATTTTAAAAGCTCTAACTTCTTTATATTCTCATTGTGTAAATATATATATTTTTGAGTTATCGTCACTATTAATAAATTACTTATATGAGAAAATTGTTTTTATTCTTGTTTATTTATCCGCTCGTCCATTCATTACATATGTTTGATTACGAAATTTCACTTTTTTTACTTCATAAATAAAATTCAATTTGTTCTCTATATATAGGTAGGTCCATAACATATACTATTAAAAAAAAATATTTTTGGTTAAAGCATAATCAATATGATACAATTCTGTATCACTAATAGGTCTGGTTTATGAAATGAAGCTATTTACATTAAGAAAACTAAATTATCTTACGCTAATAAAACGTTGCACGACAATTTTCAAATTGTCACGTCACTCTATGACAATATATGCGTTGTTATTCACAATTCAAGTGGAGAGGGTTCAAATTTCATTAGTTGCATAGTATCTTTTTCCCCTTTACCCACCCCTCCCCTGATGTAATAAATATATAAAGAGTACAAAAAGAAAGTATCACAAGTTCGGAAGGCTATTGTTGCCCAATTGGATAGTCTCAAAGTTAAAAGCATGTGACATCTAATTTCTTAATTAGCTAAGAATGCAATTTTGCATAAAATCCAGTTGTAGTTCTACACCACGTACAAGATGGTACTCACATATATTAAAATAAGAGAACACAAAAGCACTTGCTTTAGACCTCTAGGCCTTTTTTTTTTTCAATCTAACCTGCCACTCAGTATTGCAAGTGATTAGTGAATGTCTTCTTACTACTACAATATGAACTATTAGCTACATACCATCTTGGTGTCAACCCATTTTATTCTCATCTTAAAAAAAAAAAAAAAAAAAGCTTCGACTGTTTATGCTATATATATGTCCCCTGAATAATCCTTTATTCAAAAGGACAAGTCTACAATCCAAGAGCCACAGCATGCTTGAATAGTAACACATGCAACCACATTGTTGGGAAAGTAGGATAGTCATTTCCTTGGCGTTTACTTATGTGGGTCTCAACGTTTTGGTCGCTTTGATTATTAATTGGGTTTTTTTTTTTTGGGCCTGCACGGCGCGTCAAGAGGAACTAAGGACTTGTTCTTGGATGAGAATGAGGATGCTGAAGGTGGCCTAGTTATAGGCAGTGTATTTTAAGTCCCAGAGCTTGAATTTTGATTTTATTGCAGCTTCAAATAACAACAATAACAATATGTGTAATCCCACAAGATGTGATCTGGGAATTATTACAGCTTCAAATGATATGGGAAATCTGAAAGAAGAGAATTTTTATTTGAACAAGGTCTTTTACAACAAAATTAATCCAAGTTAGTTCTAAAAATCTTTAATGTAAGATTTGAAATGACGACGAAAAAATACGACTAAGCGAAACAGTAATAAGTAATTAAAATAGCCAAAAAAGGAGATATAGAAAAGCTCATTTGATCTCCGAATTGTTAGATATAATATGTATATAGAAAAGGAAAGCTCCGAGTTGTCAAAGTGAGTGCACGTAAATAGTAAGCTAATCGCAATGAACGTAGGATCAGTCAAAGTGTATTCCCTAGAGTTTCGACGGATTTACAAACCAGAGATTGAGGGGTACATATAGGTTTGACCTAGTTAACTAACTACCCCTAACCCCTAGCCATGTCATAGACGTTGTTGGCATGAAGGTCGCAAATTCTGGAAATGGGGTAAGTCACGATCCACCGAATATCGGAATGCATGGCTATCTCCAACTACTGATCTCCGGGCGTGTGAGCTGACTGTCTGATTTTCTGTATGCGGCATGTATCTGGAATGAGATTCGAGGCTCGAGCAACCTAGAACTAATTCGCACACCGTTCTGACTTTTCAGACACGAAAAATGGAATAAGTCATAATTCCCCGAAAATTGGGATGCGCGGCTATCTCCAACTGTCAATCTCCGGGTGTGTGAGCTGACTGTCCGATTTTGTGTACGTGGCACGTTTTCGGAATGAGATCCGAGACTAGAGCAACTAAGAATAATTCACACAGCATTCTGACTTTCTAAAGCACTCTCCGAATCATATGTTCATACTGATCTGATCCACTGTCGTCACGTGTCTCAATCTAATTGCTCGTCGATTTTGACCAATACAACTATGCTTCTGCAAATATAGGTTTTAAACCTTAGGCTCCACTGTTCGAAGCCAAAGTTACTGGAATATCACGACTTTATCATGGTCATTAGACACTAGATAAGCATTTAAATTTATTATAAATATCTTCAACTCCTACGTACTTCATCACTAATAGAAAATTTATAACCTACCACTGATGTAAAACAACAAAGGCAGGTAAAGCTGACTTACATTGCATTAAAAGTTTGTATTTATAATGGCTGAACTGTTCTACTACTTTTAAATTTTAAGTTCAACTAATATTGATCGATAAAAGAATTTTTACAGTATTAAATCATCTTCACTTGTTATAGCAAGTGACTGGATTTATTTTTAAGATAATTGTTTACCCCTAAAAGAGCAACAATTGAATTTGTACGCGGTTTAAAGGATACGTGACTTAAGCTTAATAACGAATGTGGAGAATTAGCAAGTGCGAGTAAAGAACGAAGGGAAAAAGCAAACAAAAATGGAGAGCCTGAGTTCGATATGGTGAATCCGGTGGGAGAAGATCCTTTTTCGGACTATTCTCCTTAGGTCCGATCAGGGAATTCCTTCCTCGGACTGTTGAGCGGCTAATTAAATCTTAGAACGGAACAAAATGATTGAAATATTGGGGCCTTGTATTTAACGAAGAGGAGCTTCTATTAGCCACTAGAATGTATTGTAGAGATTGTGATGCCCTCTAATGGAGCTGATACATGTTTAAATAGTATAAGAGTCCTACTCGAATTAGGAGGCACGATCCCTCACGTGGATAAATAGTTGCGATATAGTTGGACACGTCCGTTGGTGGCGCGATCTCCGGCGATAAATTAGGCGAAGATAGCTTTCTGCTTATTTGGGTTTATCCCATCGAACATTCTTCGGGTTCTATCTTATGGACTGTTTAGCTCGGTCTTACCCTCAGGTCGATTTCATGAACCTAATAATAAAACGGACCTTCGCCAAATTGAAGAGAATTAGGTTCTCACCGTACACAGATAGTCCCTCCATTTTTCAGAGTCAAGAAATGGAACCAGGAAATGGATCGAAGAGACCCTGTTATTCTCGTATTGAAACCCCACTACGATCGAGTAACCGCATACGATCGGGTAATCACCCGTGATCAGATAACCACCGATCGCGAGCCCGAGCATAGTAATGTTGTGTCGTTTCATGCTTTAGTAACTTGCATTCCGTAACTCCTTTGGTCTTCCATATTCTACAGTTACTAGAAGTTACTAGAAGTTTCTAGAAGATGCTAGAAGTCTCTTTAACTTCAACTTCCTCCCTATATAAAGCCATGCATAGCATCACTTCTTAATACTTTAAAAACTTTGGCCTGGCTCTGTTTTAAGATGTCTTCTCCTTCATTGTTGTTAACCGACGTTGTTTATTCTCATATCTCTCCCACATCCCCCACCGAACCAACTCCCGAACCTTCCGTCATGACTGACCTCGAACTTCAAGCGGCCGAAATCTCTCTGGATCGGTTCAATTTCGAGGATGATTGTAAGGTTGGCCATCACTACAACCATGTGAGGAAGTTTGCATCCTTGGTTACCGAAGATACAGTCCCTAGGGTTCGACGAGAATGCGACCTAGGCGCCAGTGTGGAGATTTTTCCTGTCGGGCAGAGAGTACAGATTGATCACCACATCCCAAGTTATTCCCTTGTGTATACTTACCTATTCGCCATCGGATTTACGCTCCCAATTCCTCAAGTGATTGAGGATATGTGACGATGTTATCGCATTTGTGTATGGCAAATTGCTCCTCAAGTGTGGTGACTCATTTATTGCATCGAGTTTCTAGTTGGTATGGCCGGAATCCCGTTTACTTTGAACCATCTAATCCATATTTACATACCTCGGGTCATTCGTAGGGGTATTATACACTTGATCCCACGGGGCCTTCGGGGCCTAATTGACCCCGAGGATGACTATGATCGGGGATGGTTACATCGATTCGTCATTATGAGAACAACCCAATTGCAACGTGCTAACACCGTTCCTTTACCGGAAGAATGGAATCCCGGACCAATTGTTGTTGAACCCGAGCTCCTGCCTGGGATATTCGAGTGGTTGACCTCTGTGTTGGGCGCTGCCGAGCACGTAGGCCGATCCTGGAGAGACTTAGGCCCGATCGTGTGGAGGGCCAAGAATCATGGTAAATTTCGATCCTTCATATGTATTCTACTTTGTACATACGTTCTCATTTTCTTGTTTCTCATGTCAGGGCTTCCTGTGAAGAAAGCTTCGAAGGTAAGGGCTGCTCAAACAAAAACCGAAGATGTAGCTGAGGGAAGCTTAACCAGTTCGGCGAAGGTACCGAAGAAAAGGGTCATAACGGAGGCATTGGTTGGCAGTTTGGGAATCGGTGCCAGGGTAAGATCTCGCTAGATTTTTCGAAGTGGGTCTTCCGGGGAAGGTTCGGCACCAATAGTGGAGATTGATGACGACGAGGAGGCTGTGCCCCCAGCTAATATTCCCCCAACTGGGACACCTGAGAATTTTTTCGAAGAGATCGCCGGTCTTCGAGGGAAGAATGACAGACTGAAAGCAGCTTTATCGGGGAGTAGTGAACCCAAGATCGATGAAGCATAGAGCTCGAGGTTTAGATTTTGTTTTGTTCAATCCTTTTGACTGATAGTTATAGTTATGTACGGTCATTTAGACTGGAGTAGGTTTGCTTAGTTTTCCTTTCTGGCTTCAGACCGATGTAAAATTTTATATTCGGATGTTTAATGGACCCATTTTCATGAATGGTTAACTCGATTTCCATTACCGAACTTCATTTCGACATATGTTACGGAACTTAATTTCTCTCGGAGGCTGACTTGAACGACTTTCCTTGGGAAAGCGCGGGAAACACGAAACATTGCATCACGTCACTTTTCTGACAAGAAGGACGCGCTGGTTCCCAGTTTGCTGTCTCGTGGAATATGTCACATTGTGACCGGTCGGGCAACAGACGCCGAATGGGAAACGTTTTTGTTCCCTCATATATAACTTGGTTCCTTATTTCTTTCACTTCCACCATTTCTTTCACTTCACTTCCTTCCTTCCTTCCTCACTAACAGAATCCTTTTAACGATTCAACTCCACATTTTCCCCAAAAGCTCATGAACAAACCTTGGTTCTTCGCCTGTTCTTGAAAAACTTATGCAAAAGCCTCTTGATCTTTATCCCCTTCTTGTTTGTTGCTTATTCATTTGGTTTCTGAAATATTTTCATAATGAGTTCCGGGCAATCATCGTCACGAGAAAATTCTCCATCCGATTCCTCTCGTGCCCCTGTTTGCAAAGGCCAAAGTTCCTTACGAACCCCGGGGACAAGACGCGATGCCATCGGCCTTCAATTTCAATTTCGAATTTGCTTCAAAAAACCCACAAAGGGAGACACTGCTGACTGAGGACATTATGTCTGCTGTTATCCTTCAGCTATCACCGATGCTCTTATACCACAAGTTCGGACTGACTGTGGTTGGGAAGAGAGTCCAACATCTCCAGCTGCCGGCGAGTGGCGATACGACCCTACGGAGATTGTGATCCCGAGCAACGATGAGGACATAACCACATATAAGTAAGGGTATTTGAGTGTGTACACCTTCCCTTTTACGTTTAATTTGGACGCACCGATTAACGAGGTCATTCTAGATATGTGCCGAACTTATGAATTATGTTTAGGACAAATTGGACCGAATGTTTGGCGTGTTATTACATGCATTCGATTCTTGGATAACAAGGTAAATGCTCCGTTTACGCTTGATCATTTGATTCGGCTTTATTCTCCTCGTTTCTTTCGCGGGGGAATCGTGAAATTGCTGAAACGTGCCAAGTACCCCATACTTTCCAGTGTGGTTGATAAGGATCGGGGGTGGTTGGTACGCGTGAAAACCGAGAAGATTATCCTTCCCAGCTATCGTCCCTTCCCTGAGAAGTGGAACAAGCGGCGTAAGCCATTCTAACGTTTTGCCCTGTTGATTTTTTTTTTTTGCGCTATCACTTATGCGTTCATTTTGCTTTGCAGCCCGGAAGTGGATTCCTCAGTTTAGTGAAGACCTCGTGGACTGGTTTGAGAGCCTCGTGGCTCAGTTCCCCCATAAACTGCGATACTGGGCCGAACTGTCGAAGGACAGATGGGTGGTGAAAAGTCATGGGGGTGAGTTTTATTCGACACTTTTGAATAAATTTTTTGACTCCATTTTATTTGTAGTGAAACGGGACATGACTCAATTGAGGGATCCTCCTCCTCCTTCTCCGAGGAGAAGTTCAATGTTCGATCCGGCTGATTCCGAACAACTCATAGTCGAGGTGGCTCCAATTAGGAAGCGGAGTAGGCCTTCCAATCCCTCTACTAAGGCCCTTAAAAGAAGGAAACCGTCCACGGCTCGAGGTGAGCCTTCGCAGACACTAAGATATGACCAGGACGATGATTTCGTGATTGCCCGCTGGGTATACCAAATTGCTCCGGCTAGTCCCACTATGATCGGCACGAAGTTGCCACCGGTAACCATCATACAAGGATTACCCGATGTTGCATTTCAACAGCCCTCTCGGAGCCCGATCATGATTTCCGGCGATGTTATCCCTATCGATAACGATCACCCCGGGGGTGAAATAACTGCGGACATTGCTGATCTTCCCGAGACCTTTTCCCCTGTCGGGGAAGAGCTTGAGCGCATGTTGGGTGAGGCCCCGCTGGTAGATGCCGTTAAGGCTGATCCTACGGGTTTTAACCTGCCAATTCCTCAAGGCAGGAGACGGCCTCTGCACAGTACTGATTCGGGTTCTGGGCCTTATCTTATAGGCATGTTTCCTGCTCCGACTGTCGATTCGAGGAGGACGAGATCTATCTTCGTCACTGTGCCCGAAGACACTCACTTTTTGTCTCGTCCGGTTAGCGTATCTAGCTACCTTCATCTTTTGGTGTCCCAAGAGGATCGTGAGAAGATGGATGAGGTATCGTGGCTGTGTCTTATGAACGAGAGTATGCATGCCAGCAATCGGGTATGTATCAGCCTTTTTTTTTTTTAATTTTCTCCCCGTATAGAATGCAGGCCGTGGTGCTAGCTCACGAGGGGTTTCTGCGGGTTTTAAGAGAATGTACCGAGTTGCGGAGTCAGCTTGACGATGCCCGAGGTCAGCTTGATGCTCAGGGTCGTGAAACCGATAAGTTCAAGACCCTATTGCTAGATGCAGAGAAGAGGCTTTCGGAGTCCCAGGGTGTCTCTGTTCTTTGGGCCGAGCAAAATGCTGTTGAGGCCGATCTTGATGACGCCAAAGTCGAACTAGAGGTGGCAATAACCGAACTCGCCATTGCCAGGGAAGAAAACCTGCGAGTGGACAAGGATCGTTTGGCCATGGAGGCCGAGGTCTCTTCCGAAGCCTTTGATGAGCGAGTAGCCGTCATTTCAGAGGTAAGGCAAGAACTTGATATGCTTAAGGCCGAATTTGGCAAGTTAACGACCGAACATAATACACGAGGTGAGGCTCTTAGAACGGCTCAAAACACAGCAGATGATCAGGCTGAGGCTGTGAAGGATCTCACCACCTGACTTGACCAATCTTTGGTCGCTCGTCGCAGTATCCAAGAGCACGCCGTCGCCGATGTAGAAGTAACCACCAACCATTCTATTCTCAAAGCCGAGCATATGAAGTGGTTGACTCGGGTCCACACCCTCCGTGAGATTCAGGAACAAGGCCTCAAGGGTAATGAGGATAAGATTGCTAAGGTCGTAGAACTGGAAGCTAAGACGAATAGGGCCTTTAACTACGAAAGCTCCGGAGAAGACCCTTCGAACTCAGAAAAACCTGCCTCCTCGAGAGAGGAGTACAATAACCCTTTTTTTTTTACTCGGCATATTTTAAGCCAATAGAATTTTGTAAAGATCCGAAAAATCGTGGGCCAATGTAAAAACTGACTTGACCTATTTTGGCCTATATATATATAATTAGAAAAGAAAGTCCAGACTCTAGTTAACAAATTTAATCTAGAAAAATTACCTACAAAGACGGAAATAGAAAAGTTAGTTAAAGTTATTACAGAAAAACCAAAAGAGATAGAACTAAAGACAACCCAAATAGTCTCTAAAATAACGCAACAGGTAGAAGTTTTAACTAGTGATATTAAAGAATAAAAAAAGACAGTAGAAGAACTAAAAGAAATCACTCTTTCATGAGTAGACCAACCTTAGCTCAAGAAGAAACTTCAAAATTAATAGAAAAGTCTATACCTTTACCAGCAGACTATAAAGATTATATACTAGCATGTATTGTTGTCTTGACAATCCTTACAACAACTCTCTTCTTTCTTTTGCAGGTTTATTTGGTCTGGAGTAGAGATCTTCTTATGTCTGATTCTAGTTTCAGTTTTATGAGCTTGTACTGGTTTATGAGTAATATTTTTTAGAAAAATTACTCCATCTCTTGTATCATGCAACTTCCATTGTTACCTCTCTCCTTCTTTAAACCATGTAAGTTTATTTACTATATTTTCTGTACTAATCTCCCTATTATGTAAATTATTTTGTGATTATATGAATATTATGTTTAAGTAATTTCCTTATCATCATGAATTTGTTATTCTTAGTTTATGGTTATTCTCTTAACTTCTTAATAACCTCGATGGATTAACCTGTAAATTCCTAGGTTTTAAAGAGGTTGTTTTAATGTCCAAATGATAAAGGACAATGTTGGCCGTGATTAAAGAAGACTGTTATTAAGAACAAAGGTTAAGAGAAAGAGATGAACAGTATAACAAGATTCGTGACTGAACAAAAAACAATGAAAATTTTGGGAGATAGACAGAAAATTAATTAGAAATATAACTACATGATAAGAAGAAATATAGGAGTGAGGAAGTACCGAGTAAGATTGTTAAAAATTTATTTGAAAACAACATTAATTTCCTGCTTTGTCCTTTGAACTTTTCTTATTGAAAGAACTTATTGAAAAGTTTACTACCCCCCTCTAAGTTTGGTATCAGAGCGAGAAATTTTTTGGAACCTAAGACTCATCTAAGACTATATGAGAAGACCTTTTTCTGCTAGAAGAAGAAAGCAAGCACCTGTACCTACTGTTAGACAAGAGTTAATGCGACAACACCGTTTTGCTAAACATATAAGTTTTCACTATCGCATGATCTACATTACTCGAAAAAGACTAGTAAACCTTAGAAGCTCAAGAAAGTTCCTTACCGAACACATAACTATTTAGACACAGCTTATAGAGAAGAACTGAATAATAATACAGCAGTATTAGGTTTTCAAAATAATCTCCTTTGGGAAATTCATTTTACCAACGACGAGATATTTAGAACTGAAGACTATATCAGACAGCTAGAACAAAAAGTAAAGTTTATGCCTTTAGGTTAATAGATGCAAGATCATTATTTAGAAGTCAAACAAGAATTAAATAACCTATTCCCAGAATATATTAAATTAAGTAGTACCAAAGAAAACCAGTTAAGACTACAAGAATTAATAGATATAATATCAGGATTAGAATATAAGTTACTAGGATATATAAAATCTAGGAAGACCTCAAAGAACCAAAAGCGATTTAGACCATATTAATTGTATGAGAACACTACCCTTTGTTAGACAAATAACTATCAATCATTGGTATTTATATAGAGATATAGAGAAAAGACGAGAATATAGACAAGTAGAAAAAGCCTTAAGTGCATATTTAGAAATAATAAATTCAGAAACATTATCATCACTAATAAACAATAGACTCTTACAAAGTCAGATTAACGAAGAGACAATCTCTGCTATAACGTGGGAATTACAAGGTATAAGAGAAGATATAGAAAGACTTACAACTAGTATAGAGTACCAGAAGAAAGTTTGTAAAATAAAGATTCCGTTAGGGTAATAAATAAAGCTAGAAAAATAGATACATTAAAAAATCTAAAATACTTAGACTTAAGAATATACCCAGAAAAGAAATATAGCGCATTAAAAGATCATAGTATTATAAAGTGTAATTTCAATAATGGAGACCATATATTACATAGTGAAGACAAACAGTTGAACACATTAGTGGATTTAGTCATAAATTTTTGTGAAAACATACAAGAAAATAGTAAAGACATTACTAGAATATTAGAGGTGGTAGAAGCATCCCAAACTAAGCAGAAGAAAACTTTCGAAAAATTAGAACAAAATCTCGATTACTTAAAAACACTAGAATTAGAATTAGAAAAGAAAGTCCAGACTCTAGTTAACAAATTTAATCTAGAAAAATTACCTACAAAGACGGAAATAGAAAAGTTAGTTAAAGTTATTACAGAAAAACCAAAAGAGATAGAACTAAAGACAACCCAAATAGTCTCTAAAATAACACAACAGGTAGAAGTTTTAACTAGTGATGTTAAAGAATTAAAAAAGACAGTAGAAGAACTAAAAGAAATCACTCTTTCATGAGTAGACCAACCTTAGCTCAAGAAGAAACTTCAAAATTAATAGAAAAGTCTATACCTTTACCAGCAGACTATAAAGATTATATACCTAACGCTAAATCAGATCAAATAACACTACAACAAAATATTACTATAATTTCATTAATATTGGAAATAATAAAGAAAATATAAATAATAGTTCCAAGGTCAGAATTAATAAGTGAGCGCGTTCGGTTGTTAAGTGAACAACAAAAAGAGAAAAATAAAGAGACCTCTAAAAATAAAGAAGTTGAAGAATTAATAGACCATTTAAAAAAGGTAGCAATAACACCTCAAAAAGAAAAAGTCAAAATAACTAGAAAAGCACAAAAATGGACCTTCTTCCAATTAGATCAAGAAACAAAGGAGGATCAGAAAGGCAAGAAAGACCAAGAGTAAGTTTTTTCAGATAATAGAATAGGTAATAATTTCTTATCAAGAATTTTAAGTAGAAGAACACTAGAGGAAAACAACCAACAGTTAAGTGAGGTAATAGATGTAGACCGAGACATACAGATTTTCCAACAAAATCAATTAAAACTATTAAATCCAAAGACTTTATACAACATAGGACAGTTTTCAAGAACATCACAATTATATAGACATTATAGAGAAGAACAGTTGTCAGCCATAGGAACTAAAGTTACTACTATAAATCTAATAAATCCAGAAGCTTTAAGACAAATAAAAAATACTGGAAGGACGCTAATGCATATGGGATTAATAGTAATAGGATTAACTAGAAAAAATTTAGGAACTAAAGTCTTAATAGTAATTTACGATGATAGATGGTCAGACATGAAGAAGTCAATAATCGGAATAACAGAGGTAGATATGACAAATAATAGAGGAATTTTATATTAGTCCAGACTTTATAATGAATTTAGCAGAATTTGGAAAACATATAAAAATAGGAAGACAGACTAAATGATACGAAGAAATGTGTAATGTCTATTAATTCTTCAACTTCTTTATTTTTAGAGGTCTCTTTATTTTTCTCTTTTACTTAACAACCGAACGCGCTCACTTATTAATTCTAACCTTGGTACTATTATTTATATTTTCTTTATTATTTCCAATATTAATGAAATTATAGTAATATTTTGTTGTAGTGTTATTTGATCCGATTAGCGTTAGATATATAATCTTTATAGTCTGCTGGTAAAGGTATAGACTTTTCTATTAATTTTGAGGCTTCTTCTTGAGCTAAGGTTGGTATACTCATGAAAGAGTGATTTCTTTTAGTTCTTCTACTGTCTTTTTTTTAATTCTTTAATATCACTAGTTAAAACTTCTACCTATTATGTTATTTTAGAGACTATTTGGGTTGTCTTTAGTTCTATCTCTTTTGGTTTTTCTGTAATAACTTTAACTAACTTTTCTATTTCCGTCTTTGTAGGTAATTTTTCTAGATTAAATTTGTTAACTAGTGTCTGGACTTTCTTTTCTAATTATATATATATATATATATATATATATATATATATATATATATATATATATATATATATATATATATATATATATATACACACCATTTGGTGATTCGTTGCAATTTCATTCACAACTTTTCATATCGATATGATGAGCATATTTTTTCATTTTGAGTATGTATTCCCCTAGGCCGATTTGGCTCGGGCCTTTTTAGGTGAGTATACAGAAGCAACCGGATGTATAAGTTAAAAAAGACGGAAATATTAACCGAAGTGTTCTCTTTATTTCGCAATCATAGTAGTTATAGAATCTGGGGGCATTCGTTGTGATCCACCCGGACATGACTCATTAGGTCGTTTGGCTATCTTCAACTGATCTCTACGGACATGACTCATTCGGTCGTTTAGCCCTTACAAATAACTTATTTGTTTCCTTGGTTCCACATTTCATGGGGTCATGCTCTAGCCCCCCAGTGTTTGACCTTCGAAGTATGAAGAAGAGAGAACACTATCGCTGTCACCGAGAAATCCCCAGTCCCGGCTCCAAGCCAGTCTTCAATATTTCAAGAAACACGCTGTACGTCGTTGCCTCGTTAAAAACCTCACCGAAAATATCAAATTGGGATAAAACCGGACTAAGGAAAAAAAAGTGCGACACGTGTTTTCCTTTAATATTGGTTCGCCTTCCACAACCTGTATAGGTTAGTTTTAAGAAACTTAAACGATGAAAAAGTGAAATTCGTACCTTAGAAATAGTATCTCTTTAGGTATGTCACGTTTCAATTGTTCGGTATCTGTTGTCTGTCCATCATCTCTAGCTGGTAAGACCATTTTCCCGTTATCCGGGTGACCTTGTACGATCCTTCCTAATTCGGCCCGAGTTTCCCCTCGATGGGGTTCTTCGTATGTAATGCCATCTTTCTGAGGACTAAATCCCCGATTTGGAAGCATCGGAGGTTAGTCATTTGGTTGTAATATCTTCCCATTCGTTGTTTTTGGACTGCCAGACGGACTAAAGTGGCTTCGCGCAATTCTTCCGTCAAATCCAATTTTATAGCCATTGCTTCGTCATTTGCTTCCCTCATGGCATATTGGAATCTGAAGCTGGGCTCGCTTACCTCCACCGGGATTAGAGCCTCTGTGCCGTACACAAGAGAAAATGGTGTTTCGCCGGTACTTGACATCGGGGTTGTTCTGTACGCCTATAGTATTTTGGGGAGGAGTTCTTTCCATATACCCTTGGACTCATCGAGGCGCTTTCTCAGGCTCTGAATGATAGTTTTGTTCGTGGATTCCGCGTGTCCGTTCGCACTTGGGTGATACGGAGTCGAGACTATTTTCTTTATTTTCAATCTCTCAAGGAAATCGTTTACCTTGGCCCTTACGAATTGACGGCCATTGTCACAAGTGATTTCGGTTGGAATGCCGAAATGGAAAACGATATGGTCCCATATGAAATTGATGACCTCTTTCTCTCAAATTTTTTGAAATGTCTGAGCTTCAACCCACTTAGAAAAATAGTCAGTCATAAATAATATAAAACGAGCTTTACCTGGTGCCGATGGTCGAGGTCCAACTATATGCATTCCCCACTTTATGATGGGCCATGAGGAAAGTATTAGATGAAGCAATTCACCCGGTTGATGTATCATCGAGGCGTGCCTCTGACATTGGTCACACTTGCGAACGAAGTTTTTCACATCCGTTTTCTTGTGATCCCAATAGTATCCTGCTCGAATAAGTTTGTCGACTAGCAATTCGGCTCCAGAATGATTACCGCCTGTTCCCTCATGTACCTCTCGCATCGCATAGTCGGTTTCACGGGGACCTAGACATCTAGCGAGGGGGCCATAGAAGGAGCGTCGATACAGCTTAGCATCGACTACGCAGTACCTTGCTGCTTTAGTCCGTAATGCACGTGATTCCTTCGGCTCCGAAGGCAGCTTTCCATCTGCTAGACAATTCATGTACTTATTCCGCCAATCCCAAGTTAAACTCGTAGTATTAACTTCGTCGTGGTTGCTTTCAATAACTGAATTCATTAGTTGGACAACAACACCCGAGCTAAGTCCTTTGGCTTCAACCGTGGAGCCCAGATTTGCTAGGGCATCGACATCTGTGTTTTGTTCCATCGGAGTGTGCTGGACCGTCCACTCTTTGAACCGATGCAAGACTATTTGAATTTTCTCCAAATATTTTTGCATTCTATCATCCTTAACCTCGAAAGCCCCATTGATTTGGTTTACGACCAGGAGGGAATGACACATCGCCTCAACGACCTCGACTCTCAATCCTCGGGCCAACTCTAAACCTGCAATCAAAGCCTCATACTCGGCCTCATTGTTAGTCAATTCGAGAAGGTTTTTATAGATTGACGTATTACTTGTTCGGTTGGGCTTCTCAGTACAATACCAAGCCCGGACCCTTTTATGATGGACGCACCATCCGTATAGCTTCATACTTCGACTGATTTAGCCGAGGTTAGTGCTAGTTCCCTTTCAACCTCGGGTATCAGTGCATGCGTGAAATCCGCCACGAAGCCTCCTAAGATCTGAGACTCAATGGTTGTTCTGGGTTTATACTCAATGTCATACCCACTGATTTCTACCGCCCATTTTGCTAACCTACCGGATAACTCCGGTTTATGCATTATATTTCTTAACGGGTAAGTTGTTATTACACATATGGGGTGACATTGGAAGTATGGTTTTAACTTTCTAGATGCACTCAACAATGCTAATGCAAGTTTTTCAAGGTGGGGATAGAGCTTTTCGGCGTCCCCTAAAGTTCTACTAACATAATAAACTGGAAATTGTGTACCTTTCTCCTCTCGGACAAGTACTCCGCTTACTGCTATCTCCGACACGGCTAAGTATAGGTATAATTGTTCGTCGACCTTCGGTGTATGTAACAAGGGCGGGCTCATAGGTAACGTTTCAACTCATCCAGGGCTTGTTGACATTCGGATGTCCAAATGAAGTTACTCCTTTTCCGAAGCAAGGAGAAAAAACGATGACTTCTGTCAAAGGACCTGGAGATGAATCTGCTTAAGGCCGCGATCCTTCCCGTCAATCTATGCACACCCTTCACGTTTTCAACTACCTTGATGTTCGCGATAGCTTGTATCTTATCCGGGTTGATTTCTATTCCTCGGTTCGACAACATGAACCCTAGAAACTTTCCCGATCCTACTCCAAAGGCACACTTCTCCGGATTCATCTTCATCTTGTACTTGCGCAGGACATCGAAAGTTTCCTGTAAATGCTTCAAATGGTCATCTGTTTCCAAGGACTTAACTCGCATGTCATCAATATAACCTTCATTTGTTTTCCCTATCTGTTCTTCGAACATTTTTTTAACTAGGCGTTGATTGGTTGCTCCGGCATTTTTTAATTCGAAGGGCATTACGTTGTAGCAATAAGTTCCCTATCGAGTTATAAAAGAGATTTTCTCTTGATCCTCGGGGTTCAATCGAATCTGATTGTACCCGGAGTATACGTCAAGAAAACTTAGGAGGGTGTGTCCGGTCGTCGCATCGATCATACGATCTATGTGAGGTAAAGGAAAGGAATCCTTCGGACACACTTTGTTTAGATCTTTAAAGTCTATGCACATTCTGAACTTGTTACCTTTATTCGGTACGACGACAACGTTGGCTAACCAATCCGGGTATTTTATCTCCCAAATGGATCGTATTTTTAATAATTTTGTTACCTCGTCTTTAACAAACACATGCTTAGCTTCCGACATTTGCCTTCGTTTCTGTTTGGCCGGGTAGAAGCTCGGATCCAAGCTCAAACGACGAGTCATTACCTTCGGTGGGATTCCTGTCATGTCTAAATGGGACCATGCAAAAAAATCTTAGTTAGATTTAAGAAATTTAATTAAATAATTTCTGAGCTCCGGGATGAGACCCGTGCCCAGGTATACCTTTCTATCCGGGAGGTGGACGAAGAGGACAACTTGCTCTCGTTCTTCTACTGTGGACCTCGTTGCGTCGGATTCATCCGGTAAAATGAAGGATCTTGGAATACCGAAGTCATCGTCTTCCTCTGCCACCTCGTTCAGTGATTGCTATTTGGTCCCTTTGCTTGTACCCAAGGCATTGGCGCGGCCATCTGTATCTGCCTTTGGCTCATTCGGTGCAGCTTCCTCGACTGCGAACATCTCTTTGGCGGCGGGTTATTCCCTCCGTATGATCTTTATCCCATCGAGGGTCGGAAACTTCAGCATCTGGTGCAATGTTGACGGTACTGCCTTCATCATGTGTATCCACGGCCTCCCAAATGGGGCGTTGTATTTCATTTCCCCGTCAATGACATAGAACTTGGTGTGCTGCACAAACCCGGCTGTACTTACGGGCAGTGTGATTTCTCCCCTTGTGGTTTCACAGGCCATATTAAAGTCGTTCACGATCTTGGCTGTCGGTATAATTTGATCCAACATGTCGAGTTGTTCGACGACCTTCCCTTGGATGATATTCGCCGAGCTACCTGGATCAATTAAGATACGCTTAATGTGAGTTTTATAAATAAGTACAGAGATTACCAGGGCATCATTGTGAGACTGAGTAATGCCTTTGACTTCCTCGTCATTGAACGAAATGAATCCGTCCGGTACATAGTCCCTGCTCCTTTTTTCCCTCGTGATAGAGAATCTTGTTCTCTTCAGGATAGGTCCTCGTGGTATCTCGATCCTACCAATGATCATGTTGATCGTATGCTGGAGTTCTTCTTTCTCAGCTTTTCTGTCGGCTTCCCTATTTTTATAGTTGTCCTTGCCCCATTCACTCAAAAATTCTCTTAAGTGCCCGTTTTTGTGCAACCGGGCCACTTCATCCCGTAAACCTCTGCAATCGTCGGTCTGATGTCCGTGGTTACCGTGGTATTAACATACCAACTTTGGGTCCCGCTGGGAGGGATCAGTTCGAAGAGGATTTGGCCGTGTCACACCTTCTATCTTTCCAATTGATGCTACCAGGGTCGAGGGGTTGACATTGAAGTTATATTCTGATAACCTTGGATTTTCTCCTAGATGCGAGGTAGTCGCAAAGTTGGTTTTGTATTAGAGACCCCTGCTTGATGTGCCTCGATCAATCCGTCTGTCCCTATGATCGACACGTCTGTCTCCTCGATTACCGGAGTTGGTCTAGCTTTTCTCAGATCTGAAACCAGGCCTCATAGACGGGTAAGGGTACCTTTCCGGTGGATTGTAGCCCGGTTCAAATATTCTCTTCGGTTTATCACCCCTCACCCGGTTTACGGGACCTAGTGGAAGCCCGAGCTGATCATCCTCTGCCCTGATTTTCGACTTATACCTGTTATGCACATCAGCCTAAGTCATAGCACTGAATTCCAACAAGTTTTCTTTCAATTTATTAGAAGCGTTGGAACTCCTCGAGTTGAGCCCCTTTGTGAATGCTTGGGCGGCCCATTCGTCAGGGACCGGGGGTAACAGCATTCTCTCCCGCTGGAATCTAGTAACGAACTCCCTAAGCCGCTCATCTTCCCTTTGAAATATTTTGAATATATCTGCTTTCCATGCTTGCACCTTAGGTGCCCCTACATGAGCCTTCACGAAGGCATCCGCAAGCAACTCGAATGAGGGGACAGAGTGCTGGGGTAGTGAACAGTACCACTGCATTGCCCCTTTAGTTAAGGTCTCACCAAACTTCTTCAAACTCACTGATTCGATCTCATCGTCCTCGAGGTCATTGCCTGTAATGGCACACATATATGCAGTGATATGTTCTTGAGGATCGGTGGTTCCATCGTACTTCGGTATATCTGGCATTTTGAACCTTTGCGGGATCAGCTTCGGTGCCGCACTGGGAGGGAAAGGTCTCCTCACGATATATTTTGTTTCTTGTCTAGTGAGGACCGGAGGTTCTCCCGGAATTTGATCCACCCGAGAATTGTAGTCATCCATTTTTTTCTCGTTGGAGTCTATTCGTTTAGTCAAGGCTTGGAACATTCTTACTGTAACACCTCGTGCATTCGGGCTAAGATTTGACTCATTAGACGGGGGTATAATGAACCCAATTTGAGTAGTGTATAAATGGTGTTTGAAACCCAATCAAGACATGAGACGAGTCCTTGAGCAAAGGAAAGTCGGAAGCTATCCTACGAAGCGTGTTTTCAAGTGAGTTTGCCCCATGTCTCAATTAAAATGAGTATACGGAAACATCTGGGAGGAATTTGGGAAAATTTCCTTCTTGAAAGTTGTAGATCTTTGAAATACCTTTCCAACGGTATATTATGGAGATCAAATAGACGTCTGTACAAACAGTTATGCCCGTTTTACTAAAACAGTGTTCTGCCGATTTATGGTGGAATATACGGGCCGTGAAAATTATACGGGCCATAAAATTAGTCTAGAAGGCCCAAATCACTTTAATTGATTTACAATGGGATATATGGTCCGTAAAACTTTTATGGGCCATAAAATAGGGCGTAAAATGGGTCCGACAGCAATTTTAAAACTTCATTTTAAGGCTTTTTCACTTTATTCTTCACACCCCCAAGCCCTAGAACGACCTTCTATTCTCTCCCATCATCAAGAACACCAAGGTAAGCCTATTCTAATCATTCCAAGTCAATTCTAATATATATATCCTTGTAATCAAAATAAGAAATCATCATTCCTAACCTAGGGGTTTCAAGAAAATCCATCTCAAGGTTCAAGATTCAAGATTTTGGAAATCTTCTTCAAAGTTAAAGTCTTTGATTCAAGTTTGGTGTATTACCAGGTATGTAGAGTTATTATCTACGTGTAAGAACATCATTGTTCTTCCCCACGCCTCATAATCCATAAATTATGAATCTTTACTAAAACTAGGGTTTCTATACCATGCTCATGATAACCCTAGGTCCATGTCCATGATTATATTATGTATGAATTATTATAATTCCATCATCGAGTTCTTAATATTTTCTTATGATTATTGAGAATCCGTCCGTAATTCATGAAAACCCATATCTTATATTCCATGGGTTCCTGCATGCATGTTTTTAAATAAAAATGCTTATTTCATGAATATCCTACATGTGTACAAGTTTTCATGCAATTGTATTATATAACTATCTTCATGCCATGACTCAAGATACATACATCTCCTATCTCATATTACCATGGTGACATACGAACGTCTATGATTAGGTGCATTCCAACGGTATATTATGGGGGTCAAACGGACATCTGTGCAAAGAGTTATGGTCATTTTACTGAAGAGACGCAGTGCAGTCCATACGTAATACGGACCGTATTTCAAAATATGTCTAGTATTTAACTGAGTATAAAATTCAATTTTCCAGAACAGTATATATTCGTCCATATCAGTTCAAATAATTATTTTTCATTCCTTCAAGCCCTAGAACGATCTCCTACCCTCCTCCATCATTAAGAACACCAAGGTAAGATTTTGGAAATCTTCTTCAAAGTAAAAATCTTTAATTCAAGTTTGGAGCATTACTAGGTATGTAGGGTTGCTATCTACGTGTGCGAACATCATTGTTCTTCCCCACGCCTCTTAATCCATAAAGTATGAATCCTTACGAAAACTAGGGTTTCTATATCATACTCATGACAACCCTAGGTCCATGTCCATGATTATATTATGTATGAATTGCTATTATTCTATCATTGTGTTCTTAATAACTCCATATGATTATTGAGAATCAGTCTGTAATCCATGAAACCCCATATCTTGTATTCCATGGGTTATTGCATGCATGTTTTTAAATAAAAATGATTATTTCATGAATATCCTACATGTCTACAAGTTTTCTTGCAACTATATTATATAATTACTTTCATGCCATGATACAAGATACATACATGCTATTTCATGAAACCATGTTTACAAGTTATTTCATGAAATCATGATTACAAGTCAAGTACAAGTTAATTCACGAAAATCATGGGCTTCTTAGCCAACTATATCATGTTCATGTTTTGGGAGTTGCATGAACTACCGAGAAGGCTCAGATAACCCGAAACTACGTAGCCACCGTAGGACAAGGATCGCTTTGCCCAGTTAGGACGATTCCTTAATTTTACACTGAATGGATCCATCAGGCACGTTACCACCTTATACCCTGGCAAGGTATGGGGGCTCTGCTGGTTCGGCGAGGTACCAGACTCCACGTACCCACGTGGTGATATCATGTTGTCGGTTTATGAAATGCTCTCCTTACTTATCATGTTTTACTTATATTATATATATATATATATATATATATATATATACCCATTCTCATGCTCATGCTCATGTTCATGTCCAGGTTTACAGTTTCAGTTCCAGTTCTTATCATGTTATTTCATTCAGTTGCTTTATATACCAGTATATTCAATGTGCTGAAGTCCCCTTTTATTGCTCGGGGGCCTGCATTTCACGATGCAGGTACTGATTTATAGGACGACACATCTGCTCAGTAGGACAACATTCGTATCAGCTAATTGGTGAGCCCTATCTCATTCGGGGTTTAGTCAACTCTTTATTTTCTGATTAGCTATGCATCTAAGGTATGCTGGGGGGCCTTGTCCCAGCGAGTATGTTTTCCATGTTCAGACTTTTGTTAGAGGTTTCATAGACTAGACAAGTCAGTTATGTCATGTCACACTTTCGGAGTCGTATAGCCATTTTGACTCATTCATGTTATTTCCACACTCACGTTTAAACAAGTATTTTGATTAAGTATTATAACTTATTGCATTTTATAAAGGCTCATCATGCATTCACTTTATATTCCGCTCATGTTATGCCTCATGATGATTCAGCAAGCCATGTGGCTCGCTCGGTCACATGCAGTAAGGCACTGAGTGCCGTGTTTCGCCCAGGCTATGGTTCGGGGCGTGACACAAATAGCCTGAAACTATCTAGCCACTGTAGGACAAGAATCGCTCCACCCAGTTAGGACGATTTCCTTAATTTGACACTGAATGGATCCATCAGGCACGTTACCACCTTATACCCTGGCAAGGTATGGGGGCTCTGCTGGTCCGGCGAAGTACCAGACTCCACGTATCCACGTGGTGATATCATGTTGTCGGTTTATGAAATGCTCTCCCTACTTATCATGTTTTACTTATGTTATATATATATATATATATATATATATATATATATATATATATATATATATATATATATATATATATATATATACTCATGCTCATGCTCATGTTCATGTCCAGGTTTTGAGTTTCAGTTCTTATCATGTTATTCCATGTCCCATGTTATTTCTTTCAGTTGCTTTACATACCAGTACATTCAATGTGCTGACGTCCCCTTTTATTACCCAGGGGCCTGCATTTCACGATGCAAGTACGAATTTACAGGACGACGCCTCTGCTCATTAGGATCTGCACGTACCAGCTTATTGGTGAGCCCCATCTCATTCGGGGTTTAGGCATTGTGTTTCTTTATTTAGTTTTGCATCTAAAGGTATGCTGGGGGCCTTGTCCCAACAAGTATGCTACGTGTTTCAGACTCATGTTAGAGGTTTCATAGACAGGACAAGTGTCATGTTAGACTTCCAGAGTTGGTTAGCCGGTTTGGCTCATTTATGATATTATCCGCATTCATGACTTAACCAAGTGCTTATGTTTAATATTATGACTTACTATGTTTTATAAAAGCTCGTCATGCATTTCACGTTATATTTCCGCTCATGTATGCCTCATGATGATTCAGCAAGCCATGTGGTTCGCTCGGTCACATGCAGTCAGGCACCGAGTGCCGTGTTATGCCCAGGCCATGGTCCGGGGCGTGACACTTACTACATCAAACTGCTCGTCGATCGGCCTGTCCTGGCTCTCACCGACCTCGACTTCCCTCTAACCTGGTCAGAAACTCTATCCGGATCCTGTGTCAGCGCATCGCTGAGGTCCCTTTGGAGTCGAACAATGGCCTCATGTTGCTACTGCATGGTTACATTATGTTTCTGTAACAAATTGTAAATCAAACGTACGTTAATTTCCTCCGTTTATCCTCCGGGGGCTCCATGCCTATCCGCATCAACACACTGGTTTTGAACGGGTTCATTATTGATCAGATCGGCGGGTGCGTTATTGAGTGGTACCCCGTTGAGGTTGGCTTCGTGTCCGCTGGATTCATCTTCGTTAAGATGAACAGATCGGCTTGGGTTCGACATTGTGTAACCTGAAATCACAAAAACGATCAAAATAAGTGAAAATCGTTTATACAAGGCTGTCACTATTATCCTTAGCCCCACGCGGTGGGCGCCAAACTGTTTACCCCTAAAAGAGCAACAATTGAATTTGTACGCGGTTTAAAGGATACGTGACTTAAGCTTAATAACGAATGCGGAGAATTAGCGAGTGCGAGTAAAGAACGAAGTGAAAAGCCAAACAAAAATGGAGAGCCTGAGTTCGACATAGTGAATCCGGTGGGAGAAGGTCCTTTTTCGGACTATTCTCCTTAGGTCCGATCAGGGAATTCCTTCCTCGAACTGTTGAACGGATAATTAAATCTTAGAACGAAACAAAATGATTGAAATATTGGGGCAAAGTTATTTAACGAAGAGGAACTTCTATTAGCCACTAGAATGTATTTTAGAGATTGCGATGCCCTCTAATGGAGCTAATACATGTTTAAATAGTATAAGAGTCCGACTCGAATTAGAAGGCACGAACCCTCATGTGGATAAATAGCTACGATATAATCGGACACGTCCGTTGGTGGCGCGATCTTCGGCGATAAATTAGGTGAAGATAGCTTTCCGCTGATTTGGGTTTATCCCATCGAACATTCTTCGGGTTCTATCTTACGGACTATTTAGCTCGGTCTTACCTTCGGGTCGATTTCACGGACCTAATAATAAAACGGACCTTCGCCAAATCGGAGAGAATTAGGTTCTAACCGTACACAATAATAAAAATAATGTACAACTTTAATTCCTTCATCGAATTGTATATATGTCACCAGATTTGTGCAATTCACTGCCTAGTTAAGTCAGATATATGTGTACATTAGGGTGGCAAATGGACCATTTGGACTAAAGTTGAGCGGGTCAAGATGGGATGAACTTATAGATGGGCCAAAGCCCAACCCTGCCCAAAGCTTGTTTGAGCTAAGATGGGCTGGGTCAAGATGGGCTAAATGAAAGGTCATAACCCAACCCGCCCAATTTAACCCACCTTTTCAACATTTTGAAAAAACTAAAAATATCAATATTCTTTGATTACAAATATTCTCTCGTTCATGCTTTTCTAAATAAACGGTGCTTTGAAAATTAATTTTGAATACTTTTTGGATATAAAAATCTCAGACGTATGCTTTTGCTCAAAATAATAAAGATATTCACTGTAAATATTTCCTCATAAGTTATTCTAGTACATAAATTATATTCGAAATTATTTCAAAAAGTAAATCAAAAGAAAAGTAAATGTTAATTAACGTAATGAATAGTGATTTTGTCAGATTCCTCTCTTTTACCCCTTTGCCTTATGTATATATTTTTATGGTTGTCTTGTACAAAACTAGGAGCAACAAACGTGTGTCGGATATAGGTGGGTCGAAATTACATTAAACAGAAATGGAAAGCATAGTCCCTCAGAAAAAAAATTAAAAACTTAAAAATAAGAAAATAAGAAAATTACTAATAAAATTTTTAAAATAAGGAAATAAAAAATAAAAAATAAAAATATTTTTTCTAAAATAATTATAAATAAACATATTAAAAAATAAAAATAATTACAAAAATAAATTTAAATAATAATTAAAAAAGAAGTTAATCATGTTTTGTAGTTTTTATACTTATGAATGGATGACAATTGATAGATCAGTTTGGGCTCATTTAATGGGCTAGTTTGGGCTGATGATTTGTGATGGGTCAACTTAGGCTAGCGCAAATCAGCTATTCTTCAATATCACTTTAGTCCAAACCCATTAAAACTTAGGCGAATTAGACGGATCAAATGGATTTGGGCAAGTTTTGCCGCCCCCAATTTTCTATAGCTTTTAATTGATAGTCTTATTTACTACCTGAGTATCAAGCACACGCTTCAACTGTTTGAACAAATAAATTTAATCTATGTTATCATGAACAACTAAGGAAAAGAAAAATGAAGGTGAAAGCACCGCTAAAAAATCTCTATTTTCTCATTAAAAAATATTCAGGGGTTACTTTTTACTAAATATCGATGGAAAAAATTTAAACAATAGTACTTTCACACTGAAAAATTAAAAAAAATTCCAACATTTCGATGAAAATCTGTTTTTCATCATGTGTTTTTTCAGTGAGTTATTTCAGCAAGAATAAAGTGAAAAAATTATATTTTATGATATAAATTTTTCATCGTCGGTGGAAAAAACTTTTTTTTTTTTTCTCGTAGCGGAGAGGACACAACAAACGACATAAAAAGTCTTCGACAATCGTGATCAAGTTCTGGTGCTTTCTTTTTTGTCCTTCACCTGGCTTTTAGCTATTGGCTGTGTTGTAGATCTCGCAGTCATTATTGAGGTTCATTTAACACGTGCTAATTATTGTACCCACAACTTTTCTATCATCATTGGATTTATTTGTAGTAATACAGTTTAGGTCCCTTTCTAGCCATAGATTTTCCTATAAAAGGAATGATTTTTTTTAGTTATTAGATTATTTATTTTATTAAATTTTGATATCGATTGGGTGTGGGGTACAAAATTAGCACTGTATTTTCACGAAAATGCCTCACCAGTTACATGCTTTAAGTTGAAAGTCCGTAGTGTACATTTGTGAATCATGCACAACGGAAAATCTCCAAGTACCGCATGTATGAGCACAAAAACAATAAAGGTCCTTTGGTTCGCGAATAACTTGTAGATTGGAATTAAAATGTGAAAATTAGTAATATGAAGATTATATAATAATGAGATTATTAAATAAATACCTTTTTTTTAAGATGTTTGGTATATTAAATTTAAAATGGGATAAACGTGGTTCAATATAAAATGAGTATTTAGTTTTACAATAGCTAGATAAACTCGGATAATTGTTATCTCAAATTTTAACTTGACCTTCACAAAGAATTTTGGGAGAAAAGTTTTAGAGTGGGGAGCTTTTCCATTTGTTACTTTATCCCGTGAATAGCTAAGTTTGAAAATATTATCCCAACATTGATTGTGGTATAAAAATAATAGGCCAAACCATCGACAACCACTTGTGGTTGTTCGGATTTTTCACCGGAGCACCTCAAGTAACCCTTGTTCCATTTAGACACCTAAGGTAAGGTTCAACTGTGTCATTCAGATACTTTTTGCACAATCAACCAAATATGTAAAATGTGTATAACACACTCGCCAATGACGTGGCAAAATGACAAATTAAGTTATAACATGTGGCGTTTGATCAAATAATAATATTAAAAATAAATTTTGAGAAAAAAAATAATATTTCAAAAAAGAAAAAAAAGTCTCTACCCACCCAATCATATTATACACGCACCTAAATAATTACTCGTACAAAAAAAGGGTTTCTCCTCCATACCCCTCCTTTTCCGTCCACCACCTCCTCCTTCCCTTCCCTCTCCCCCCCCCCCCCCCCCCCCCCCCCGCGCCCCCCATCACCTCCATGGCAGAGAAGAATGCAGGGTGAAACAATGAAGTTTCTTGTTTATTTGTGCAATTTAGTCTTTGATGAAATCTTGCTTTTATGTTCATATCCATCTGCAAATTTATGGGGATTTTCAGTGATAAATATTAAAAAGGAATTCTTAGGGTTGAAGAGTTTGCTTAAAAAGGAATTCTTAGGGTTGAAGAGTTTGCCCTTTTCCCAAAATATTAAAAAAAGAATTTTTTTTTTCACTTAATTTGTTTTTAGTGTTTTCTGCAAATTATGCGTGAGAATATTTTCATACAAAGCACTGAATGAGAAATGAATTGTCAACAATGAATTAATCAATCTGAGAACATTAAGAACAAAATCAATTACCAATTTGATTTTTTTAAGAATCCAAATGAAGCAAATGTTGAAATGGAATTTTGGTAGATTGATTATTAGGTGTAGCAGTAGTGGTGGTGGAAATGGCAGCAATAGCGATGGTAACAGCTTTGAGTCGAATCCTACCTCTATTAAAGGAGTAAGCTTGCTGATGGTAGAGAAAAAGAATGAAGAAGAAAGAAGAAAGAAATAAAAAGAAAAAGAAAAGGCAATTTGTTTTTTGGGCTCTTCACGCGCCTGTTTGGCATGCAATTCACCCAAGTTATCAGGTCTGCAAAAAGTGTCTAAATGATACAGTTGAACCTTTCCTTAGGTGTCTAAATGGAACAAGGGTTACTTGAGGTGTTCAGGTAAAAAATCCGAACGATCACAGGTGGCTGTCAATGGGTTTGGCCAAAATAATATCAAAATTATAATATACTATACTCACGAAATTATTTATGTCAAAACAAAAGTTCAATCAAACATAAAGCAAATAATTTCATACTTCATGTCGAGATTGTAAACATTATATGTGATGCCAAACAACCACTAAAGAGCAAAGCATATCACATGCCATTCGTCTTTCAAGGTGACAATTTTTTAATGGAAACATCATGAAATGATAAATTAAAGATACTCAGGGTGATATTGTAAAAAAGAAAAGACAGAGAACGATAGTTGAGAAGATTATTAAAAAAAAAAAAAGTGTAAAATAACTTGCATTAAAACCAAAATTACAATGGTGATTTAAACTCTACTATACGGACGAATTATCTGCAGAATATAATATAGAGATTCTAATACAATGAATATAATAACTATTGTATTATTCTAATAAAATGAATAATAACTATTTTCACTTAAATTGCACGTCTGAAGAATTAGATTTGGATGAAATTCTTACTCAGCCAAGGATGTCATATTAAACAATTATGGAAGAAATTTTTTTATTTTTTTTTAAAACCATCTTTAAAGAGGTGTATTTACTAGAATAAGGCGTCTTACTTAAAGGGTATTCTTTGTTAGCGTTAGCGCTCTTATATTCTAGTTCCAAATTCTATGTAATATAGCTAATATGTAAATTCTCCCATAAATCATAAGTAGACAGATCTATTATTCATAGGGGAAAACGAATAGATAATCAAACGTCCGACTAATAATGCCATACTTTTTAGAGATTATTACCAATTTTAATTGCTAAGCATATGTAGCTGGTGTAACTAATATCTTGATTTTCCCATTAAATTATACCTCATTAATTGACTTACTTTTCCTATTTTTCAAAATTCAATATGTAATTATCAATATGATTTATAATATTTTCTTTAATATTTTTTAAATGTGAGATTCACTATCCTCTACGTATGAAACTTTATATCAAACCTTTATTTGCAAAAATAATAATTTATTTTTTCTTTCATTGTGCTATTAGTCAAGTTGACTATTGACGAAATAAACAATTAATCTACTCGATCCAACAAAATAATATATGCCGTGGGTTGGGTAGATAGAAAAGATTTCGAAATATTTATCACGTCATTTCAGAAACATCAGTTTATCTCATTTCCCATATTCCTTCACTTGTTAGTAATAATAAATAATTACTTTCGTGTAGTATGTGACACTATTTTTCCATATGTTCTAAAAGAAGGATACATTCCTATTTTAGAAATAAAATTAACTCTGAATTCTGATTTTATTCTTATATATAAAGAAATGATCATTTATAGTATTACAAATGTGTCTCGCTTGTTCTAAATCATAAGTTTCCAAAACGTCATTTGTCAGTTTTAAACTTGATGCACAATCAAAGATGACCATATAATTGGAACGGATCGAGTATGTTTAACTCTCGAGAGTCACGGTCCTCATGGAACATTACAACAACAAACTCAGTATAATCCTACAAGTGAGGTCTGGGAATGATATATAAAGTGTAGGAAGACCTTAATCACATTGAGAAGGTAGAGATCTAGAGACGATTTCCTATAGACCCTCGGTTTAAGGCAACATGAAAAATAGGCACTACCAACAAGCAAGCAGAAAAACAGCAAGACAATAAGGTAACCGAGACTAAAGAGACAACAAGTAATAATATAAATCTAAGAATAAGAAAATACTACTAACGAGAATACTATTCATGGATCATTTTAATAACTATAAATTGGAGCTCAACAGAGCCTCTTTTGCACCATCAAACGCTAGAGACTAGAGAGTTGAGAGTAATCTTTGCAATGAAGAGCCTTGTGCTATTTCTTTCAATTGCACTATTTCTCCCTTTAGCATTATCATCAACTTTTTCTTCAGATCTCCTCCTTCCCTCTGAAGATTCCAGTAACGCATATCCTTCAGTACTTGACACTGATGGCAATCCACTCAAAGTAGGTGTCAAATACTTTGTGCTACCATCTCTTAGCGGCATGGGAGGTGGCCTTATTTTGTCTAGAGTTGTTGACAAAAATGTGAAAGTTTGCCCACAGGACATTGTCCAAGACCCTAATGAACTTCACCGTGGCCGACCTGTGGAATTCTTTCCTGCATACCCAGATAAAACTGGTGAACTTATTCTCAGAAACAACCCCATAAATGTCAAGTTCTTTTCCCCAAGTGAGACATCACGTTGTGCCAATTTTACTGTGTGGAAAATGGACAAGAAGTATAAATATGTGGTAGGTCGAGGGAAGCTAGGGATTTTGAACAACATAAGGAACTGGTTCAGGATTGTGCCATATGGAAAAGACTATAGGTATGTAGAAGCCGATCCAACTCATAAACCTATTTCTTTTGGTTCAATCCATACACACACACACACACATATATATAAGGAAAAGACTATAGGTATGTAGAAGCGAATCCAACTCATAAAACTATTTCTTTTGGTTCAATCCATATATATATATATATATATATATATATATATATATATATATATATATATATATTAATTAAAGAGATAATGATCAAAAATACACTTAAACTATGACTTATTTACGAGCTTCACATCTCAACTATTAGTTATTCTATTTTTCACCTGAAGTATCACTATTTTTGTATTAAAACACACTTCGAAGCTAGTTAGGTCAACTATCGGTTGTTGTTTTTTTCTATCTGATCTATCACGTAGGTGTGATTCAATATATAGATGGGATAGTTCATGTAGAAAAAAAAACAAATAATAATTGGGCTGTCAAACTCGCAAAAAAGTGATGATTCAGGTGTGTTTTTTATCATCAACTCTAAATTAATTAAGCTCATTCTGAACTAACTGACGGTAAATCCTTAATTCGCCTCTGCAGGTTTGTCTACTGTCCTACGCTCTGCGTTCCTTGCAAGATTAGGTGCTTTGACTTGTTCATTTCTTATGAGAATGAGAAGCAGGGTGAGAATAAAGTGATTAGACGTTTGGCTGCCTCGGGAAATGAACTACCATTCTCTGTTAAGTTCAAGAAGGCAGATTGACATGCTCAAATCTTCAGCAGCGTATTTGTTGCTCTTGTTGTACTACTAGGTCTACTAGTGTAAAAACTTATGTGTATCATGACTACATGTCAATAATAAGATCAAAGTCCTTTTGGACTGTTATGTTCTTGATCTGATACTATAGAGCACTGCATATTTTTAGAAACATGCACCCAAGAATGCTGACCCAAGAGAGATTTCATATAAGCTTCAAATTTGAGATTTCCTTTTGTTTCTTATAAGCTTCTAAAATTTGAGGTGAGTTCAACAAACAGTAATTTGTTATTGCGCTTCCCAAAACGGACCTTAATATGGTACTGTAATATAATATAGAAGTATCAAATTTGACAACATTGTATATAAGATACTACTATAAAGAGACATACATACAAATCATTTACACGCATGCATGGTCCTTACTACTAGCCATGGTTTCTCATTTTCACCAGCATAAATTTGTTTATGGTAGTTGTCATCGCAACATAAATAATCAATTCGAAACAGAAACGAAGATCATTCAAATTTACATGAATTTAAGTATGTGCCTTTTTCTTCTTCATCTCTTTTCCATCATATACTTCACCAAGAACTCGTTATCAACCCAACTAATTAAGGAAATGAAAGTTTCTTTATCTAATCTATCCAAATTGGTAAGTAATTGTTGTTGCTTCTTTTATCCACTAAAAGATCCCTATTCGTTTCATTCATAACGAGACCGACAAATAATGTTCCATTATGATTTAGAGTACAATTTATTAGATAATGGGAACTCAATAGCTTTTCCCCAATTTATGTAGTATATTTAAGAAATCTATAAATTTATAAATATTCAATTATAAACTCAGTTCTTATTGTATTAATTAATTAACTTGAGATCGTTATCGGAACACATAATTACCTTAAATCTTGAGTCCATTTCCAGCGATTTCTACACGAGTTGAAATTCCATATAAAACTCAAAATAGTCGAGTGCAAAATTACAATAGTAACACACAATCTTTCACCTCATTCTTCCCGAAATGAAGACATTCATGAATAGATCATTTAAAATTTGCCTCATCCCCTTCATAGCAATTTATTTTCTTTTTTTCTATTTCGTTTAGTTCTTTTACTTTTATTTGGATCGTCAAAGATTTGACTTATATATTCATCAGACTAAACAGGACCGCGTGATGGTCAGTAACCATAAAAGTATTTTGTTATCAATTCTTGTCCATGGGATCATTTGGTTCGAGTATAAGAAGAAGAAAAAAAGTCGGCACAAAATTCTGTATAAACAATGCAGGTCTAAGTTTCAACATAAAACTTTGGATACTAGCGAAAACTTTATATCATTAATAAAAAAAAGTTATTCATGGCGAAAAGATTCAGCATAATTATTAGTACAACATTTAATTTCTGAAATAAAGCTCCATATAATTCATATTAGCACAACTCAGAGCAAATATTTATGTACTCACTTATTCTAAGCTTAATATTAGTTGTATTAGTAACACCTAGATAGAGCACCTTAAAAGTTCTTAAGATTGATTCTTTTGGCTACTGCAATCCCTACAAGACAATTTCAATATTGTCGTTTGTTGCATTGACGATCTCTACGTTATTATTCACTGCAGAAAGAGAACACATATTATCATTCATCATATTTACCGGCTAATTTGTCTGTAACCAAAAGACCCTTCATATATTTAGTGACCAAAAAGCAATTATGTGACTGCTAGTTTGACAAGTTCGAACAAGTCGTAGTGCTACACCATAACAAAATAGGGTAAAAACATCAAATGACAGATTTTGAAACTACCAAAAGAGGGCCATGCCCAATAGTATTATCTACTTGCTCCAGCGGAAGTCCTATCACCCAGCAATAGAAGTGCTTCTCTGTCATTAAGTGCTTTCTAACAACTGGATGACGATGAGTTTTTCTTATTCGTGCCATGAAACTTTCTACCAGCCTCAACGGCTTCCCTGCAATCATATTAGTACCTCACAACAATAAGAAAAGTTTGGCTATAGAAGCTACTGTATTAGACTAAGGTTCTACGACAAAATGATGCTATAGAAACATCATCTATAGTTGCTAAACAAAAGAGCTTCAAGCTTCAACATGCATACCTGAAAGCAGTTATGAGCTCCGTATTTTCATGGTCGATCTGTACGCCCTCATAGAAAGCATGGGCTGCCTCTTCAAACCTCTGAAAAGGAATGATTAGAATATCAGAAAATGTAGGTATATAAGTTTGCAATATTTGACTCCAGGAGAAGAAGGGCATGCCTGCAATAGACATAGAGCTGCACCTTCCCGATAACAAGCTTTTGCCCAATCTGGTCTCAGTTCTCTTCAGGCCTTGGCATCACTTAAGGCATGTTCAGCTTGCCCCAGGCGGAGCCAACAAAGGCTTCTATTGGAAAACAGAGTGCCATCAGTTGGATCAAAATCAATTGCCTGCAGATTATCAACAAACACAAGTGAGCCTCGTAAGTGATGCGTACACATTATAAATCAGTCTAATACATATACTTGCACCATGAAGAGGATAATGACTTCCTTTCATCATTATCTGCTTTCTTTTTCCATTTTTCAGGTGTTTTACTGGGGCAGGGGGGAGAGTTGGGAATTCAGGAGGAATCCAATAAGCATAACAGGTACCTGCGTATAAGCATCTACAGCCGTAGCAAAATCCTTCCTCTTAAATGCCTCTTCTCCGCTCGCCTTTGCATCTGCAGCTTTCTTCTTTGCTTCAGGAGTCACCTACAAACCAATCAATTATGCCGATGCAAGATATTTAGCACTATTATGTGAACTGTTTTCTCCAACAGAAGATGGTGTCCACGCTGAGGTACTTCAGATGAAAGACCCACACAAGTAAAAAAAGAGTACAAAAAGATATTGATCTTCTGTGCAATTCGAAGTCAGCTGAAACGGGACTCTGGAACCACATCACAGGTATAATTTCACTGACTATAACAGAAACTTTATGCATTTTAAAGCCCTCAAGTACCACAAGAAACATTGAACTATTCCCACAACATTGTTCGTTGGCACTTCTTGAAGACATTAATTTCATGCCCCAAAAAGAGTGCTATTATGTTTTTACTACATATACTTGCACATGCCACTTCAATTTGTTGCCTACATGTTTCACGGATGTATTTTCATACTCATGATGAGAGAATTTCCAATCTGTGTTCAGGAGTGCTTCACCAAAAGCAATGCAAGAACGAAAGAAAACATACACACAAGGAAAATATATGTCCACTTTGTTCCATTTTCAGAAATGGTTTACTTTTGTTCCAGAACTGCCCTTCAGGCCTTCACTGTACAAGCTTATTCATTTGTGTTAATGATTATTATCATAAGGACAAAACTAGAAAAACATGTGAAACTATTCCACTTTCTTGACAGTATACTAAAAGGCAAATGCAAAAAAATACAACAGAAGAAGGTAGTTAATACTTTTCACGTACAATTTGATAATGAGATGACCCAAAATTCACACATAAAATAGGAAACATAGACCATTAATAACAGACCTTGGGTATATCTTTCTTTGGAACTCTTGACTTGTTTGCTTTCCTCGCAGCTTCTGTTCTTTCCTGCTATTATCACAGTTTAGACAACACAAAGAAGCTGAAATTTGCATGAGAGAAGGAAAGGAAATAGTCACCGAGCTAAATACTTAATATCAATATTTGCAAGCAACTCTGACAGAAGACAAAACCAGCAGCGATTTATCTTAAAGACAAATTAAGCACCTGTTCTCTCCTATACTCAGCTTGCATAAACCCAATGACCTGTTTTCTCCTGTATTCAGCTTGCATAAACTCAATGACTCCATCCACCGTCCATTCTGGAACACTCTGAATCCGTGGTGTGACGGGCAATAAAGCTTTAACAGCTGCCCGACTGCCTCTTGTAGCTGCAACATGTAGTGGCTTATTACCATCCTGTAGAGATGGCAAAAGTTATATTTCAGTATCAATTAACAGTCCTTGCAGAAATTGCTAATTGACTTTTTTAAAGGGACTGGTTCAGAAATTAATAAAGTTCATGATTGAAGTTCTGTGTTTACCCAGAATAAAGTTCAGAATACCAGGGAATCCAGACATATATGTTAGTACAGGCACCAGGTCGCTAATTAGATCAGAATAATCACATATTAAAAGTTAAAGATACAGTGGACCAGGACAAAAAGAAGACTCCCAGGCCCCTTTAAGTCACATCTGTAGTGGTTTCACACGTAATACACCAGCTCTTTCATCTATAGATGTCTGTTTTCACCGTAATGAATGATGAATCCAGAAGGGACGAGACAATTGAGCATAAGTCTTCAGCAAACCGTAAGCTGTAAGAAAGCTTCAGACATATTACAGAATGCAGTGATCAGTATCAAATCTTAGTTCTGTTATAAGTCAATGCATGGTACCATATATGATCCAGCAAAGCTAAGCACTACCTACACTTCATAAACTAAATGTTCTGAACCCCAGATTGGACCAGTTGATCTGTCAACTCAAACGAAACAGGTCCCAGTTTACCTCAAAACCTGTCAGAACCGGAAAATCCACCAGTAGAACCAGAAAACCCATTGGATTGACTGGGTTACAACAAAATGGCCAGGTTTACAATTTCTTTTTAAAGGTCGTTAAGAAACCACAATTAGTAAAATACCTAGACCCTAATCTTGGTTTTATTTGTTCTCTGATTGATATTCCCCTTTTCAGCCAGCTATTTCTTCTTAGTCCCAGATCTCTATCTTGCATACCTTCAAAATGAGCTCCAATCTCTCTCTCTCTCTCTCTGTAGAGTTCTCCGTCTTCAAAGTGGTGAGCAACGCAGCAATATGCCTTCATCAATGCTCGGCAATGCAACAGAAAGGATTTTCACCTCTAGACACAAGAGAGACTATAGGCCATATTACAAGATTCATGTCTTTTCTTTTCTCCCTCTCCTTTTTTTTCTTTTTTTTTTTTTTTGGGGGGGGGGGGGGGGGGGGTGGCGGGGGGTGAGTGGAACAATCTCACTCTTGGTAGGTGTATGTTCTTTTGGTCGTGAAAAGAGAGATTGCATTACTGCATAACAAAATGACTACAAGGAGCACGGTGTAAGACACCACATTAGTACATAAGTTTGTTATATTTCTTCCGAAAGATGGATTCTACTAATCAAAATGGACTTATATAGTGTTGTAGCGTAACAAAAAAACCCAAATCCTTGATTAGGCCAGGAAAGACTGCACCACTTTGGGCCCAGGAAGCGAAGGGAATGAGCTCGGCTGCTTCTCCTCCACACTTCTTTTTCTCCGTTCCCATTCCGCATGCACTACGCGGGCCATTGGCCCTTTGCACTCCTCTTATTCTTCATTGGACGGTTCGGATGGACTTCACTGTTCTTAACCAACTAAAATCGAAAGGACTGTATTACATCGAGATGTCGAATCACTCGATAGGGAATTTGTACCTCCCTATTTAGACTTTTGGCCCTTCATCTTTTTCGAAATTTCTTCCAAAAGATGCGAAACAACAAAGAACATTATATTCTGTTAGATTTCCTTTTCGATTACCTCATCAGCGGCATTAGGATCAGCTCCAGCTTGTAGTAAGTAGTTAATAATTTCTGCATTTCCTCTATGAGCAGCAACGAGCAAAGGAGTTGCTTCACCATCACTTAGCAAAGGAGTTGCTTCACTAGTCCTAACATTGACATTATCCCCTGCCTGTATGGTAGCACAAAATAAGTTAAGCCTCAAGTAGACAGATTGCTCGCTAGCAACATAGCAAAAGCAAAATGGAAAAATTGAAAAAGACAGTTCCCAGAAGTGAAATAGATGTTCCTGCTAACAACAGTTCCAATCTGGTGTAGCATATGCAAAAATTGCTTTTCAGAGAGAACATGAATTTGCTTTTTTTTTTTTTTTTTTTTTTTTTTTTTTTTTTTTTGTGGGGATAAGCAGAGAGGAAAGATTTCTGTACCCAATAAACTATCTTTGAATATGTAAGCAATGTTTTCTCCAGCAGGTAAGGATGCCTTACTTAATAGACCATCTTTATTAAGTCTTCATTTCAACAAACCATGCTCAAAGAAGGATATAGTTGTACTCTGCATTTACAAGGGTCTAAAAGTATAACGTACATAACTTCAAACGGAATTATAGAATAAGAAAGGAAGATCAAAGAAGAGTTGATAAACATTGGGAACAACATGATCACATATTAACAAGCCTTTTAACAGGGGAATGACAACTACAACAAGCAGCAGCATAGGAAATGGTCATAAGTTCTACTGTATACTTTTACTAGTGTAACTAACAATATGTATCCAGCAGTCGAGACTCCACAGACTCCTCTTTGCAAGTAGAACCAAACACTCATACTTTGAATTCCATTCACTTCTCTTTTCTCGAATTTTTTTTTTTTGGGTTAATAACACTTTTTATCACTCAGTGATTGATATATTCTGATTTTTGCCCCTATGATATCTGATTAAGAACATTAAATCTTCAATTAATTGAATTGTGCATTTTTGATCCCTTGCTTGTGAATAATCACAAATTTAACATAATTAACTAACCGTTTCACCACTTAATTACTCATGTGATATGTTAAATTTGTATAGTTACTTTTTTTATAAGAACAATTCAATCGCGTCTGCCGGGAAGTTTTGTTAAATTTGTATTGTTACTCCATATTTGATGGTAATATAGTTCTATAAAAAGTCGAATATAAAATATTTTCTACATGAATGGGGCCAAAAACACATATTTTAATTAATTGAAGGTTAAATATGCTGAGCCATATATCACAAGGACCAAAAGCATAATTTACCAATAATTTAGGGACCAAAAATATTATTATCCCTCTTTTTTATCAAGTAATAAATTTTATTAACGATGGGGAAAGAAAATATCCATATACAAGAAGCATAACAAGTAGAGAACCTTACAAATATATATATATATATATATATATATATATATATATATATATGGTTTTCTACAAACGACATCCAATCTTCTATACCTACAGGAACCTCGTGGGTGCACCAAAACGAAATAAGGGATAAGAGTCTATTCCATAAGTCTACCAAATTCTTCTCTATTACATCAAAAGCTCTCCTAGTTCTTTCTCTACATATGGTCCACTTAAATGATAGCGGAGCAACATCCCATGCCCTGCGTCTTCTCTCCTGTCTTCTAAAGATCCAATTAAACAATACTTCTCTGACCATGTCTGGTATCACCCGTTAAAGACCAAACCAAGAGAGTATTTCCCACCACAAGCAAGGCACTATCCGATAATGTGAAGAAGATGATTCACATCTTCAAAAAGCTTCTACACATGAAGCACCAACTGACACATGTAATCCTCCTCTTTTTCAAATTCTCAACTGTCAAAAAGTCACCTTGTAGATAACCAAGTGAAAAAAACAAACTTTTCTCAGTACCCTACGAGTCCATACCAAGATATTTGGAAAAGTGTTCTCCTCCCTGCCTAGAAGTTTCTAATAATGGGACTTGAGAAGACAGATGCCATTGTTCTCCGCTCCCATTTCCGTACATCACGGCTAGCCTGTAGGAAATTTGTTTGTGAAGCATCGCAATAAAACTATGAAATTTTGTCACCTCCCAAACTTGCAAGTTCCTCCTAAAACCTCAATTCCATATGAACTTCTTAACCTTGTACCCTTTGTATTCGTTGAACTGATGTCTCCTTTTGGCATGAAATTATGTACATATTTGTAAATATGGTACTCAATTTGTTGTTCCCGCAGCACCTGTGTCTCCAAAAACTTACCCTACTTCCATCACTTACCCTAAATGATACATACCCAAAGAACTCTTGCCTCTCTTTCAAGATATTCTTCCAAAGCCCGCACCTATGAGGAAGTATGATATTTTTAGTATCTCATTTGCCAGCCTGCAAGTCTTCACCAGGTTCCAGACTATTTGGTCCTTATAAGATGCTCCAAGTGGTAGACCAAGATAAGTAGTAGTAAGCGCCCCCCACCTTGCAATTACATTATGTAGGACATCGATTACATTATTTCAATGGATAAAAAATTGAACTGATTGAGCAATCTTGAGTGTCCTTTATGCATTTATACATCTAAACTCTCCGTATTTTATGCTTTTGCTTTATTAATTTTAATAAGGTGTGATGTTGGCAAAGGTAGTTGAGTTTTTGCTTTGGCTTATGCCTTGAAAAATAAGACGCACAAATTCATAAACCTATGTAGAAAAGAATTTTTTTTCATAATATTGAGCTTAACCAGTCATAAAGCTCCTAAGCAAAGCCTCTCTCCTACACCTCAGAAACAAAAAAGAGAATCCTTGAAATAAATGCAACATGGATGTGAGCCATTAAAAAACAGCTACAGATTTAACAAGCCGAGTAGATCAAATCTTGTCCCTCAAGTACTTTCAGGGGACCCATTTCCCCAGAAAGGCAAAAGGGAACGAAAGCAACATCGAAACAAGATAATAAATCTGTAAAAGATGACTATCCACCGAAAAGAAATGTTTAAATTTCCTATTTAACAAACTGAAAGCTGAAGTCTAATTTTTGAAAACTGGTAAATTAAAAGCTGAAGTCTAATTTAAGTCCCGAACAGTTTGTCACTAAACTTTTTATTGGAAGACTGTGTTTTTATCGCCCGTGAAATTGAGGTAAAATATGTTAATTTTAACGGTAATAATTTTTTGATAACCGAGAAATCCCCGAGGACCGGTGGCGCAAGGTTCGAAACTCGGTGGATAATGAACCCACCACTTTACCCTTCTCCATTTAATGCTGGTAATAAACTGATCTTACATAACTGAAATTTTTGACCCAGCAAAGAACAAAGAGGCAAACGAGGAGGCTTTTTTCCCTTCTACCTTTAGCAGTTTTACTCGATTCATTTTTCTAGGGGTACCACTCAAGGCCTTGTTTATCCTTTTAAGCATGTTTAACCTACAAAATATTCAAACAATATTAAAAAGGATAAAGTAGCAGAATAAAGTTGGAGAGTTTCAGGAAAGAAAAACTCTAAGGTGTAATAGAACCAAGTGTCACATAGCTCTTGTCTGATCAAAGCAGTTTCTTGTGGTTTAATCTAACACAAATTTCGCATGGTTCCAACACATAGCTAAGTGCGGAATGATAATACATTAACCAACAGCACCACATGTTCACAACTTCTTGGGGATGCTGAATTGTATTCAGCCATTTAAAGTACATATAGTGAAAGAGTAGAAAAATCTAATGAATATATGAAGTCTTAAGGAGAAGATAGAATTTTATTGACCTTTACTAACAGCTCCACGCAAGGCAATGAATTGGCTGCTACAGCTAATGGCAAAGGACTGATATTATCACCTTCTGTTTTAACATGAAGCTGCACAAAGTAACTTTTTAGGCCATATGAACAAATAGAAATTATACTTTTTAAAAGAGTATCTTCACCACATCCCCCCTCCCCCCCGTAAACCTATCCTCAACATTAGAGAAGAATGCATCAAAATGAAAAAAAGAGTACAACCCAGAAGGAATTGTGTTTTTCCACATATTATCAACATGTGCCCTCTCTAACGAGTAAGAAATGCAAATCAGGTGATGTATGCAATAAAGAATGGATCTGAAAAAATTATCTTAAGTTAAACTTGTGAAAGAAAAATGTATCTCAAGTTGAATCGACCAATCAAAAGCTAATTTATATACTATATCTAAGCTAACTTCTTTAATAAAACTTCTTTTTTTGCAACACAAACACACGAACAAATAAGTGAAACTGAAAAGCATGAAAGAAGATGGTGAAGTCATTCCGCTTAAAAAACAGAAAAAAAAAAAAAAAAAAAAAAAAAAAAAAGAGGGAAGGGGGTGAGGAAAGAAGCCTGGCAAGTTGGGAGTGGAAACTCTACACTGTTTGGCAAAGGGAACAAAGTACATAAAACAAGAGGAGAAAGTAACAGCCCGACATCTATTAATTGGTCACTTTTGAATAAATCAGTGCAAGAAAAGCGTGTAAGGATTTGTTTGGTTGTGTAACCACCTCTTCTAAAAGTTTAAGCTGTTAGAGAGGGGATACTTTTATTTATTTATCAATACGCCTCCTCACACGTGGCCTGACCCTTTTTTTCTTTTGGAGGGGAGGGGTGGGGGTGAATTTTTTTCGATAAGGGTGATGGTGATATTTGAAAACATCATCTCTCCCTATTATAAAACCACAATGAACTGAGTAACCAACTAGGAAGCTTTAAGTCATTAGATAGGAAACACTTGAATCATACAACTGCTTTCCACTTTTTTTTGATTAAGCACCGGGTGTCCGAGGCCCTTTGAGCCCCGACTAATCCCGGGGGTGCACAGGCCCTCGGCAAGGTACAACTGCTTTCCACTTTGTCTAGATAACTGTTAAACAATGGCTGGCATTTTTGATTTGATAATGAAGGGTAACAGGTAGCAATCACTCACGTTAGCATGGTGTTCCAGCAAAACCTTAACAGCATCTGCCTGGGCAAGACCTGCAGCCCACATAAGTGGTGTACTACCATCACTTTGTAAATCAACATCTACGCCCTTTGACAGTAAGAATTTTACCAATTCAATATGTCCTGCAAACGTAGACAATGCACAATAAAATGTCACTCTATGAAAAGAAGGATAAATAAATTGAAGAATGCATGTAGCTAAACACATCACATATGCAGGACACCACTACGGATAACAATACAGCAGCAAGGCATGACATGTTGATAGATTTCTCATTGTTTTACCAATAGAGAACTACAAGCTGCCACTAAGATCTCAGCTACTGATATCGGTTAGAACATGACTAGATCCCCGATTCAGACTGTGGCAACAAAGGAAAATAGATCTGCAAATATATTTTCACGAGAATTTGTGGTTTTCTCTTTCACATGTGCTTATGTTCTTGATACCCCATTCACATTCATACTACTTAGAAGAGAGAGAAAAAAAAGGTCTATGTAAGGATGAAGTGAAAGAAATGTGGCAGAACAGATAGGCTTATGATGGACTTTTAACAAATTACAGCAGAGATCCTCAGGGTGTTAGTCTGCCTCCTTGTGAATTCTGTAATAGCGAGTCCTCAGATGCATGCAATTAATCATGTTCGCCAGCCAGGTATAGTTTCTCCTCATGGCCCTCCTTTCTGAAGTCATCATTAATATTCATGCATCATTTATTAATAACCCCACACTTCTCATAATTCAGCTAACAAAATCCAAGTATTAGCCTACATGTAACAGCCCAGCCCACTAGTGATATTGTCCGCTTTAAGCCTAAGCCCGCACGGCTTTAAAACGTGTCACTAGGAGGTAGGGGATGCTTACTTACATACCCAGCACCTCTCCTGTGTTATGCCGATGTGGGACTTTCCTCCTAAGCTGGGTGTCACATACCCCCCTTCTTATGGACTCAACGTCCTCGCTGAGGTTTGCCCCACCGCATGCGATTTGCCTAGACTCAGCTCTAAGGTTTGCCCCGCCTACCCGGGATTTGCCTAAACTCAGTTGAACTGTGACCCACCATCGACAAGGCTAACACAAGAGTGGCTCTGATCCCATTTGTGACAGCCCAGCCCACTAGTGATATTGTCCGCTTTGGGCCTAGGCCCACAGGGCTTTAAAACGCGTCACTAGGAGGTAAGGGGATGCTTACTTATATACCCAGCACCTCTCCTGTGTTATGCCGATGTGAGACTTTCCTCCTAAGCTGGGGTGTCACACTACAAATCTTCCTCATTTAGCATAAAGAAACAGCTATCTCCAACTGTCTTCTTATTCGTCATGTCAAGTAAAATGAACGACTTCAAATTCAAAATGGAGGGAGCAAGTTATAATAGCACCAGAGCTATCCTCTATAATGAACATATGAACAAAGCTGCTGAAATAGCTAGATCCACTTTCTCAGATTCTGTCTATTTAGAAATTTTCCTTTAGAATCAAGAACCTTTTTCTTGAAATGGATAGAAACAAGAAATTTTTATCCAGGAGAGATAAACATGCACCCTTTAGAATGAAGAGGAGGAGCAGATGGACTTTTTCCAGCCTGCAGAACTAGTCTTGCTCTCCTTCAAGCTTCAACAGCTTGAGAAAATTTTTCTTTCAACCAATTATAATATTTTGAGATGAAGATGACTCGTAATGTGTTTGTTATGAACACAACAAAGGCTAATTATATGACCAACAACCCAAATTTTATGTTTCTCATAGAGTTACTTAAATGGATCTTCTTCGTAATACACTTTCATCAATAGAGAAGAACAAACAAATGAGACACAGAAGTTCTGACTACATCCTAACTTGGGTGAAAATCAGCTAGCATCCTTACTACATTTTCATTGAAATGGTCATCCAATCCTGCATAAATTACAATATCAGAAAACTTTTTTGACTTATGCCAGTTCTTTGAAGCTTTAGCAATCTAGGGTCATTTCAAGTCATCAATTTAGAACAAATGATGTAGCATTGGCAGAAAGAAAGGAAAGAAAAGGCAAATGAAGCGAGAAAGGTCAAATGTTCAAGGATTTTAAGTAGGCGTTTGGACTTTGGCCATAGATTCCAAATATTTTTCACTTTATTTGGAATTTATAAAGTTGGAGTTGAAGATGGAGTTGTGTTTGGTTATACTTTTTGCAAAAAAATATTTGGAATTGTTCATGTTTGAATTGTACTTATTTGATCAGTGCTTCCATTTTCTCCTCACAATAGACGTTGTCCTTTGCCATTAGCTTGGAGTTTAACTGACTCTTCCTATATAAGAAAGCTGAAAATTTTGAAGCCAATGTATAACCTATAACTGATGGGCTCGGATAAGGATTGGATCTCAAAGAAGCAGAGTGTTGATTGCCTTTTTTTTTTTTTTTGATGACATGGGAACCCGCAGCCGCTACCCTTCGGGTGCGCACAGGGTAAACCCAGCTTCTGTGCAATAGCTCGCAAACCACACAGAAGAGGTAACCCGCACTAGGCAAGCCCGGTGCGACGAGCCCGACCCAGAAGGCATGTTGATTGCCTTATTTGGCGGATACAGAACTTTGATCATTACCGTTTGGTTCCTATTTCAATTGGAGCAACCATGATTAAGGCTACGCTTATACATGCAAAATAGCAGGCTACTTGGGGATGCTACAGCTTGAACAAATAAAGCCCTTCTAATACTTTTTTCCCTTCAGTAAGAGGGGTCACAAATTACAGTATCCCTTGTTACTTCCAAGTTCAATTACCTTTTCAATAAACACTTAATCCATAACGAGAGTCACTCTACAGAAAAGAAAACTCCTGTAAACTTAATTATTTAAGTAAGATGGTCGCAACTTACAATCATTTATTACTTCCAATTAACTGTATTTCTGTTCAATCAACTATCACTTATTCGATAACAAGAGTTGCAATATAAATCAAGTCCACACTAGCCCTTGCATGTGTTTTGCTTTCTGGCTGCTCGCTTTTTCTGATCTACTATATCATTTCATTCAAATCTCCTTTAATCTGTGTTATTACACAATGGAGAAATTTTTCTAGCCTTCTGTTTTGCTGAAGTTGCAACTTTGTTCCCAGTTTTGAGTCCTTTTTCTACTTCTACAATTGCCGTGTTATAGATATTTCTTACTTGCTGTTCCTTTTCTCTTTTAAATGTTGGTAGTTGTCGATCAGCATGTGCGACACTTCGACTAATCCACTAGATTAAGTAAAGATGTCAAGTAAACCTGTCTACCCAGAACCTGTCTACCCAGGGTTAAGTAGACCCTACTATTATTAGGTCATTCAATAATAATGTCAACTCTGCTAAAAGGGAAGTTTGCATATCTATAATTTGACAAATTCTCGGTACAATTTTCTCTTTCATATTCCTAAAATCCAAAACAACTCATATCCCCCAAATTCCATCAATTAATATAAAGTAATAAAACAATCAAATTCGTTAAAAAAATTATCATTGAATTTTTTATCAAACATTTCATCAGAATATGTGGAACTCCCTAAATAGAAAAGTTCACTGTACAAGAGCCACAAGGTTACAGCAATTAAATGCAAATGAATCCAGGAGTCTTTCCCAAGCACAAATAGAAGCTTCAATCACTTCTATTAACGAAGAGGAAGAACCTACCATTTCCTGCAGCATGATGCAAAGCTGTTGGCCCCGAGGGGATGGGAGCAGGATCTGCACCCTGTTCGATGAGGTACTGGACAGTAGCAGTGTGTCCTTGCCTAGCAGCATGAAGAATAGGAGTCTCACCTATGAAGAAACAACATATTCAAATCAATATACAGCAATATCACTTTCAGCATATATCAATCAACCAATCAATAAGAGCACAATCTCAAATAAGTTGGGATCAATAATCTGAATCCTCCCTATATTCGCTGTATTTGAGTCTACCATAACCATATTGATGAATAATCTGTCTTTCAAAGCAAATTAAGGGTTTTCAAAAAGTTGACGTTCCCTAAATCATTCCCTTGTCCTACCAGCACTTAATGTAAATGTAAAACTAAGCCTTGATCACAACGAATTAGTATCACCATATCTATCATTTGCATCTATCATTTTGTTTTGTAGCCAAGTTCGTGTTGATTCTTAGAGAATTTAGATCTTTTCAGATAACTTCCTACCCTTGTGATTTTAGTTTTACCTTGTCCCTTTTAAGCACCTTCAATCATCACAATGTCACATCTACAAAGGTGCATTTGGAGGCCTGCACAGGACACAGCCAAACTATTACCGTAGACCTTCTCTCATTTATTAGTGATGTGTACTGCTTGCATAATGTGATTATTTCTAATTGTATATATTCTTGTATGATTGCACATTGATTTAACATTGGCATTTCTATGATACTCGTTGTTGCCAAGTCGAGCACATCAGAAATTCAATATTCATACCCATAGAATATTGTTGGTCTCACAACTATTCTATAGAACTTGTCTGTCAATTGTTACTTATTAGATAGCTTCATTTCTACTTTAATCCGATGTGCTACATTTTCATCTATCATATCATTCTCTTGAAAGATTGAAAGACTAAACTTAAATATTTGAGTTGTCTGCACTTAGGCACCACAATGTTGTCAAATATTTGGATGAACAAGGAAACATTCAATAGAAAATACCTTCTACATCTTCTCATATAAAAAGCGAAATTTATTAGTAACAGAAAATACCTTCTACATCTTTTTCATTGACATTAATCTTCAACTCTTCCACCAAGTACTTGCACAACTCAATCTTGTCTTCTGTAGCAGCAAAAATCAATGCCCCTCGTTTGTTACGATCCTTCACATTCGCCACCGTAGCGGCCAAACCTTTCCCATCATCCAGTTGCTTTGCCAATTCTGTTTCACAATCATCAATACCATATAGCATAAACTGATATCCCAAAAATAAAAGTATGTCTCTTTCCTTTTTTTTTTTGTAACTCCCTCCATTTCAATTTATTTATCTTACTTTCCTTTTTAATCTGTTTCACAAAGCATGTCTCTTTCCTTTTTTAACAACTCTTTAATTACAACTTTTCCACATGACATATTTCAGAACACAAAATTAGAGGGGCATTTAAGTACATTCTATATATGTTTTAGTTTAAGACCACAAGAGTAAAAAGTCTTCATTTTACTTTCTTAAACTCCGTAGTAAAGTCAAAACCAAACAAATAAATTAAAACGAAGGGAATACTAAATTTTGACTTTTGAAATCAAAAAACTTACTTTTGAAAAGCTTAATATTCCCTGAACAAGCAGCCTCCAGAAACTTCTGAACCTTTTCTCCTCTAACTGATCAAAACAATTTAAAGATATATATTAAAAAGTAACATGCATGCAGTATTTGAAAAGAAAAAAAAAATAAAGAAAGGACGAGAGGTGGCAGAATGAAAACCTATCAGAGCACGAACATGAGCCATAACTGAACAAGGGTTTTACCAAGAAAAGAGCGGGTTTTGCTGTATTTCAAGCACTTTCGTATCCTTTTTTGACTTCTAGTCAGCCCAAACATTACCCTTTGGGGTTGTCAAACTTCTCTACGAGGCAAAAACAAATTGCATAAAATTTAATTTTTTATTTTTAATTGTCAAATTTGAAGCTTAATCTCACTTTATACCAGGAATAAAAATCTTTTATTGATGTAAATATATATTTATACAATATTCCTCATCATAAATAGTATATTAAAGTATCAAAATATTCGATCAAAAGTCTCTAGACCTATTATTGGTAATCTTAAAGATTCTACTTCTAAAAAGATGATTAATCATTGAATTATCAAAAAAAGATAGTTGTTATAAAAAGGTAATTTTATAAAGATTGTACAGTTATAAAGATGGTTGTTCCTGTTATAGGTAAGAAGTTTTATGTAGAGGTAAAATATAACATAAAAATCGGTTTCGAAAAAATTTGGTTGTTACAAAGAGGTGTTGTTATATGAGGATGTCATTATAGAGAGGTCATTGTGTGTCACGCTCCATAGGGTGTATGGTATTAAATCTTTTTGTTTGAATAATTTCATAATCTATTAAATTTATTAGTAAACTTCATTTAAAAATTTGAATTATAACTTGTTTCAATAGAGTACTTAAACATGATTGTTATTATTAGACACTTTTGATTGAGATTTTAGAAAAGTTTATGCGTGTGATTTCAAAGCAAGTACCGGTCTAGCTGGAGAAATGTTTTTCTTGGTATGCCATATTATGAGAATTTCAGTTTGAAAGATGATAACATTGTAAAAGATCATCTTCTGCTACAGTTTTGATTTGTACGTTAATGTCATATTTAATTGACGTACAATTCTTCATAAAGAATATTCACATCGTGTATTTCTTTTGGTTAACATGATCCAATTTATGTTCTTAGTCTATCAAATCAAGAGATTAGAGTAAGAGCTCTGATATACTCAAAGTGAGATAAGGAATTAAATTGAATGCTTTCAGTGGTCGTATTGGCCGGTACTTTACTTATTTATTATGACTGTTCCGGTGGCACTGTACCTCTGTTGGTGACTGTTTTGGTGATGCTACACCTTATTTCCAGGACTTTCCAACATCATGTCTCTTTAGTAGCTATTTTGGGGTGTCATCCATCCATTCTTCTGGCCATTTTCCCAGCAGCTTGTTCGACAAGCTGCAACTTGAAAATTTTTCCAGCTTCCATGATTATTTGTTTTTCCATATTTTAAAAGTAAATTCTAGTTAATTTGCAGGGATGAATGGAGAAAGAAATCTTCATTGGTTCTACCTCCTATTTCTCGTGAAGAATGGATCTTTTTCCTGAAGGATCAGAAAAATGGATGTTAAGTTTGAAGTAAAGTATTAAGAGACTAATTAATAATGTTAAATTTTAAGTTAGATATCTTCCCACGTTTGACTAGTACAGTATCAAATTAGTATTGTATATTGTATTTGTATTTGACATCAACAAAACAAGTGTGCCTCGTATTTATCGAATTATCAAGTCAGCAGTGTTCTATACATCTTAACTTTTCATAGCTACGCTGGCTGATGGCAGTATACCAACAGATATTCTAAGTTCAAGCATGTATTATATTATCTGCTGAATGCGATTCTGCCAGTAATCTCTATTTTCTCATAAATTTTTATGATAAATGTCACTGAAGGATGATTTGCTTTGTAAAACTTGAATAAGTGCCATACTGTACAGGTTGCCAGGATTTTGTCAATTGCAGATAGCAGAGGAATATTCACAATGTCCCCAATCAACAAACTGCTTGTTCACATTAAGGTGGCCTTCTTGAAATCTTGCTTCGTTTTGTCGCGCTTCCGGAGAGCGTCGTTGTTGTATTCATAGACCATTTCAATTGTCGTCTCAACTCCTGTGGCTGTACTTTTCACCTGTATAAATGTTGTCACGCGTTGCATTAACAATCTTTGTATTATTACTCAATGCAAAAAGAAGTTATATTATCATTCATCATATAACAATTCTATGAACTATACCAGCTAATTAGCTTGTGTGAACCAAAAGATCCGTAAGTTTAGTGACACATAAACAAATATGTAAACTACTAGTGTGACAAGGTGGAAAGGCTATTGTTGCCCATTTAATTTGATATTCTCAAGTTTAGTATGTGATTGAAAATATTGATATACTGAGCAAGAAAATAGTGAAATATAACCTCTCTGAGCTCAAAATGGGATTTTGCATCAAGTTGTAGTGCTACACGACAACAAAATGTAATAGAGCCAGAGAACAGTACACAAGCAGGTTTGTAGTGAATGTCTTCTCCTTACAACTTGTCCAAGTCATATGCTTAACTCTTATGAATCCCCTTTTTGGTGTCAATCCATCTTATACTTAATTCTCATCTTAAAAAAGCTTTTGCGGTTTATGCTACATATGATCCCTTTATACTAATCCTTTTGCTCAAAAGGACAAGTACAATGCAAGAGCCAATTCCTATGTCTTTATAGGCTATATATCCCTGTTGAAACAAAAGGTTTTAAGGCTCTTGATATAGAGAAAGCATAAATTTGTTACCAGAAATTTGATGTTAACTTCGACCAGTCCATACTTCCATATCAATTGTTCGCCTATCATTTTCTTATCCACCCCTCTGCCAAGCTTCTGCATGCCTGAACAGATAGTATAAGTAACACATGCAGCCACATTATATGATAGGAAACTCAAAATTCTTATAATTACTAAGCTTGATGGTAGAGTGAGCTGGGTCAGATTCATTGCTTTACCAACAAATAGCCACATGAGAAAATTAAAATAAAATACTGCTTAAGTATTGTATACTATTCTATTGTGATCTGCTTCAAATATGTAAACCATAAGACAAAACTCCTTGCATTCTACATACGATATTTTCTTACTAGGAAGCAAAAGAAAGCTGACGCGTCAAACGAAAAAAAATATTCAAGAAATCAAGAAGCAATTCTATAGAAAACAAGCATAACTCTTTAATTTTACCATCGAGTTGCAGCAGTACCAATGATGGCCAACAACTCTTTTTCGGCTTGAAGACCATCATCAAAATCAACTGTCCGTTTCAAGCTTGCAATAGCAATCCTAGCCGCTTCTCTATCTTTTTGCCGCTGGGCCTTGACTCTCTCTTCTTGCAACTGCTTGTCCCACAGCTTAGCTTTCTTCTTCATCTCTTCACCATCGAATGCTTCACCAAGAATCTGTTGTTGAGATTTGATGATCACATTAGCATACCGCTTCTTCAACATTGCGGCCCTAAGGATTTTGTTATCTTTTTCCAACTCCTTCACACCAATCAGAATATGATGATCATACGTAGTATCCGTCGAAATCTTCCTCTTCTTGTAGCATGCTATATTCTCATTGCCAAGTAATTTTGGCTGAGAATTAGGACAAAGCATGCCATAAAGTAACTACAAAGTCGAGATCAGAACGTAACAATGAACAAGAAGTAGTAACCCTAAGTTTTACCGTGGATGAAAGAAAGGTGATATGAGAGTAGTCAAGAAAGTAAGTAATAAGTGCACTATTATATAGTATACGTCAACATAGACAGGGTAACCTTTTCCCATTTTGTATAGGACAAGGTGCAACACGGAAGTTCCCTAAAACTAACTAAATTACTACTCAGTAACTCAACCAAATATGGAAACTTTTCGAAACTTAATTAGTTTCCTCATAGCTAAAGATCATGTTATCATATTTATTTTTTTCACCTCTTATCATATTATTGTAAATTGTAACGTATGTAAATTCGAAGTATTGAAAAAGTACTCAAGTCGTTTTATGAAAGTTATTGCAACGTTATTTTTATGATTAGTTTTTTAATATTACATGTAGTTAAGTTCATTATCTCGTTCGTTCTCAGTATATATTGGCATGTAAACTTTTTGATCTTGCTTTCCACTACCGAGATATTTTTAAAATTGTAATTTAAATTTATTTAAAACATAGTAAATAGAGAATATTTTAAGAATTTACAAAAAATCTACGTCTTTAAAAAAAAAATGTATCATCTACATTAATTAAATGTATATATTTTGAAAGCTCTAACTTCCTTTTATCATCAATTGTGTAAGATATATTTTTGAAATCTCATCACTATTAATAAAATTAACTACAAACAACAACATACCCAATGAAATTTCATAAGTGGGGTTTAGGAAGGGTGGTGTGTACGCAGCCACGCTGAAAACAATGAAGAAGGGAACTATAAAACAACAAATAATATGATAATCGAAGCAAAGGAAACAACAAGTAACACTAATATCGAAGAATAAGCTAAGGTAGTAGAAGAGTAATAATAAAACAACACTAATAAGTAAATTAGACAACGGTCAACTATCTACTAACCTTCTACCCTAATCCTCGTCCCCATATCTACCTATCTAAGATTCTGTCTTCGGTAAGTTGCAGGTGTGCTATGTGTTGTCTAATCACCCCTCCACAATACTTCTTCGCCTATCTCTACCTCTTCTCTTACTCACCATAGTCAACTTCTCACATATCCTCACAACTGGGGCATCTATGCATCTCCTCTTCACGTGCCCGAATCATATCAATCTTGCCTCCCTCAACTTCAAAGGCCGCCACTCCCACCTTGTTTCGAATATCTTCGTTTCTAATTTTATCCCTCCTAATATGCCCACACATGCATCTCAACATCCTCTAGAATATCTATGCTATATGTTTACACATGCACCTAGATCATAGCACCTAAAAATGTCTAATAAATCCTTAAAATTGATTCTTTTTGGATTTTGCTATGTATCATTGTATGATAGTATCTGCAGTACTGTTTGCATTTAAAAGAAAATATTATCATTCATCATATAACAAATCTTCTATATTTATACCAGTTAGTTATTCTGTGAATCGAAAAGCAATCATGTTAACTGCACCATAGTGTCACAGTTCTAAAGGCAATCGTTGCGCCATTAATTTGATACTCATGTCAAGTATGAGAAAGAAAATAATTTCTAAGCAAAAGAGATGACGAAATATAGCTGAAAATGACATTTCGCGACAAGTTGTAGTGCCACACACCACAACAATACATAATAACGCTAGAGGACACAAGCACCTCTAGGCCCTTTCTTTTAAATCTAGCCTGTCCATTCAGTACTACAGCGAATTGCCATCTTACTACAACATGAACTATATATATGTACATATACGAGCATGAAGAGATTAACAATACTTTTTTATCTTTTGAGTTGTTCTGCTCGCCCAAAATCTTTGATCTTTGAACACCATTTAGAACTCGTTGAGAATGATTCTGATCTAGTTCATGCCTTTTTAAGTTGTTCACAAATAGTTTCCTATACATGGAGGAAAAAAAAAATGGAGCTTCGACCAGAGCATGGTTCCTTCTATAGTTTGTATAACTCAAGCATCCTCCACGTAAAGATAAAACAGAATCAAAATAAATTTTCTAAAATTACCCAAAAGGTAAAAACTTGAAATCTGCGGGAGGAACACCTCAGAGAGCTTAAAGAATTTATATCATGGTAGTTATTCTAACAAAAGTTGTGTATAAATTGCTGAAGATGTAACAGAACAAATCACTATAGCGTGAAGCATTAAATGATACATTTTGAACTACCAAAAAAGGGCATGCCCAATAATATTATCTACTTGCTCCAGGAGAAGTTTTATCACCCAGCAAAAGAAGTGACAACTTGTTCTCTGTCGTTATGCGTTTTCTAGCTCTTGGATGACGACAAATTATTCTTATTCGTGTCATGAAATTTTCTACCAGCCTCAACAGCTTCCCTGCAATCATATTAGTACCTCAAAACAATGAGAAAAGTTTGTGACAGAGAAACTACTGCAATAGAATAAGGTTCTAAGATAACATTACGCTAGAGAAATATCATCTATAGTTGCTAAATAAAAGAGCTACAAGTGTCATAATGCATACCTGAAAGCAGTTACGAGCTCCTTGCTGTCAGGGTCGATCTGTACACCCTCATAGAAAGCATTTGCTGCCTCTTCAAACCTCTGAAAAGGAAATATTAATATATTAGAAATATAGGTATATAAGTTTGCAAAATTTGACTCCAGGAGAAGAAGGGCATACCTGCAATAAACGTAGAGCTGCACCTTCCCGATAACAAGCTTTTGCCCAATCTGGTCTAAGTTCTCTGCAGGCCTTGGCATCACTTAAAGCATGTTCAGCTTGCCCCAGGCGGAGCCAACACAGACTTCTATTGGAAAACAGAGTGCCATCAGTTGGATCAAAATCGATTGCCTGCAGATTATCAGCCAACACAAGTGATCCCCGTAAGAGATGCACACACACTATTAATCAATCTAATCCATATATTTGCACCATGAAGAGGGTAATAAGTTCCTTTCGTCATTATCTGCTTTCTTTCGCTTTTGCAGGTGTTTTACTGGGGCGGGGGCGGGGCGGTGTTGTGTGTTGGGAATTCAGGAGGAATCCAATAAGCCTAACAGGTACCTGCGTATAAGCATCTACAGCCATAGCAAAATCCTTCCTCTTAAATGCCTCTTCTCCCCTCGCCTTTGCATCTGCAGCTTTCTTCTTTGCTTCAGGAGTCACCTACAAACAATCAATTACCGATGCAAGATAGTTAGCAATTAGCACTATTCAGTAAACTGTTTTCTCCAAAATAAGATGGTGTCCACTCTGAGGTACTTCAAATGAAAGAGACGTATACAAGTAAAAACAAAGAGTATAAAAAGATATTTATCCTGTGAGATTTGAGGTCAGCTGAAACGGGAGTCTGGCACCACATCGCTGGTATGATTTCATCGACTATAAGAGAAACCTTATGCATTTTGAAGCCCTAGGAAGTGTTTCACGGGATCAATTACCGTAAGCAAACATTGAACCGTTCACAACATTGTTTTGTTCATTGGACTTCTTGAAGACATTAATTTCACGCCCCCAGAAGAAGTGTTATTATGTTTTTACTACTATACTTGCACATGCAAATTCAATTTGTTGCCTACATGTTCCACGGATACAGTCATATCCACGAAGAGGAAATTTCCAATCTGTCTTCAAGAGTGCTTCACCAGAAGGAATGCAAGAACGATAATATATACACAAGGAAAATATATACGTACAATAGACCCTTGCAGTCCGTCCCTTCCCCGGACCCCGTGCATAGCAGGAGCTTAGTGCACCGGGCTACCTTTTTTGTTCCATTTTCAGTACTGATTTACATTTGTTCCAGAACTCCCATTCACTATAGAAGCTTATTCATGTATATTTATGATTATTATCTCAAGGACAAAACTAGAAAAACATGTGAAAATATTCCACTTTTTTGACATTATACAAAAAGGAAAATGTACAAAAATACGACAGAAGGAGGTGATTAATACTTTTTACGTACAATTTGATAATGAAATGACCCAAAATTCACATAAAATAGAAAATAGTGACCAGTAATAACAAACCTCAGGTAAATCTTTCTTTGGAATAATAGGTTCCCTTGACTTGTTTGCTTTCCTCTCAGCTTCAGTTCTTTCCTGCTATTATCACAGTTTAGACAACGAAAAGGAAGCTGAAATTTCAATATTTGCAAGCAAATATGACAGAAGGAAAGGAAATAGTCACCGACCTAATACCAATATTTGCAAGCAACTCTGATAGAAGACCAAAACCAGCAGTGATATATCTTACAGAAAGACAAATTAAGTACCTGTTCTCTCCTATATTCAGATTGCATAAACTCAATGACTCCATCCACACTCCATTCAGGAACATTCTGAATCCGTTGTGTTACGGGCAATAAAGCTTCAACAGCTGCCCGACTGCCAGTTGTAGCTGCAACATGTAGTGGCTTGTTACCATCCTGTAGAGATAGCAAAAGTTATATTTCAGAATCAATTAACAGTCCTTGCGGAAATTGCTAATTGATTTTTTCCAGCAACTAGTTCAGAAATTAACAAAGTTCATGATTGAAGTTCTGTGTTTACCCAGAAGAAAGTTCTGAATACCAGGGAATCCATACGAGCATATGTTAAGTACAGACACCAGGTCGCTAATTAGATCAGAATGAATCACACATAATCTTTCATCTATAGATGTCTGTTTTCACCCTTATGACGAGCAATTGAGCATAAGCCTTCAGCAAAAGGTAAGCTGTAAAGCTTCGCAGATATTACAGAATGCAGCGATCAGTACCAAATCTTAGTTCTGCTAATAGTCAATGCATGGTACCATATCTGATCCAGCAACTCTAAGTACTATCTACACTTTCTTCAGCTAAGTGTTCTGAAGCCCAGATTGGACCAGTTGATCTGTCAACCCGAAACAAACAGGTCACAGTTTACCTCAAAACCTGTCAGAACCGGAAAATCCACCAGTAGGACAAGAAAACCCATTGGATTGACTGGGTATACAAAAAATACCCAGGTTTACAATTTCTTATAAAAGGTTGTTAAGAAACCACAAGTTGTAAAATACCTAGTCCCTAATCTTGGTTTTATTCGTTCTCTTATTGACATTCCTAAATTTGATCCATATTCTATGAAAAGATACTATACTGGAGAATGTGAAAGTACTGAATTAACTCCATAGGGATTTCTTTTCTAGTACAACAATTTTATGTTATATATTCTTTGAAAATTATTTATTTCAGAAATGCTCAGAATAAAAAATTAACAATATAATTATGAAGTCAAAATAGAATTATTTTTTCTCAACATAATTATGAACCAGTGACCCATAACCCTAAGATTACTAGTTCTCACTCTAGGTCCAGGTATAAGACATATCTTCAACTTCAGTAATCCCACCCTGGAAAAGATGACTAAGGCACCTAGATTGTACAAGGGATTTGGATTCCTTAACTGAACTATGCATGTCAAAACTTGAAAAAGAAAAGAGGGCAGTAGACTAGAATGTGATAATAAGGAATATAATTGACATGTGCTTGCAGATAAACAGAACAGACGAAAATAAAACATAAATTTTTTCGAATCATCTTTCCAACAATTGAAAGACCTTGGAAATTTCTTCGGAAGGATGTGAAACAACAAAGAACACTATATTCTGTTAGATTTTCTTTTCAATTACCTCATCAGCGGCATTAGGATCAGCTCCAGCTTGTAGTAAGCATTTAATAATTTCTGCACTACCATTATGAGCAGCAATGAGCAAAGGAGTTGCTTCACCAGCTCTGACATTGACATTAGCCCCCGCCTGTATGGTAGCACAACAGAAGTTAAGCCTCGACTAGACAGATGACACACTTAACAAAGCAACATAGCAAAATCCAAAGCAAAATGGAAAAATTGAAAAAGACAATTCCCATAAGTAAAATAGATGTTCCCGCAAACAAAAGTTCCAATCTGGTGTAGCATATGCAAATTGCTTTTCGGAGAGAACATGAATTTTCTTTTTGCTTTTTCTTTTTTCCCCTTTTGAACATTATTAGTGCTTATGCGCCACAAGCGGGCTTAGGTGAGGAGAGGTCAAGGTGCGCTTTTGGGAAGCCTTGGATGAGGTGGTGAGTGGTATACCGACCACCGAGAAACGAGGAGGCTTTTATCCCTTTTATCTTTAGCAGTTTTGCCCAATTCATTTTTCTCGGGGTATCTGGCAAGGCCTTGTTTTATCCTTTTAAGCATATTTAACCTTCAATTTTTTAAACAAATTTAAAAAAAAAAAAGCAGAATAAAAGTTAGTTTCAGAAAAGAAAAACTCTTAAGGTATAATAGAATCAAGTCTCACATAGCTCTCGTATGATCAAAGCAGTTTCTTGTCGTTTGATCTAACACAAATTTTGCATGGTTCAACCGCATAGCAAAGTGCAGAATGATAACGCATCAAACAACAGCACCAACACAACTTCTTGGGGATGCTCAATGGATTCAGCAATTTAAAGTACATACAGTGAAAGAGTAGAACAATATTATGAATATATGCAGTCTTAGGAGAACATAGAATTTTATTGACCTTTACTAACAGCTCCACGCAAGGCAATGAATTGGCTGCTACAGCTGATACCAAAGGACTGACATTATCATCTTCTGTTTGAACGTGAAGCTGCACAAAGTAACTTTTTAGGCCATATGAACAAATAGAAATTATACTTCTGGAAAGAGCATATAACCCCCCCCCCCCCCCCCCCCCGGGGCAACCTATCCTCAACAGTAGAGAAGAATGCATCAAAATGAAAGAAGTACAACCCAAAAGGACTTGGGTTTTTCCACATATTATCAACATGTGCCCTCTCTAACGAGTAAGAAATGCAGATCAGGTGCTGTATGCAATAAAGAATGGATCTAAGAAAATTAAGTTAAACGTGTGAAAGAAAAAAATTATCTTAAGTTGTCAACCGTTCAAAAGCTAATTCATATACGACATCTAAGCTAACTTCTTTTTTGGCAACACAAACACTAACCAACAACTAAGTGAAACTGAAAAGCATGAAAGAAGATGGTGAAGTCAATACTTATCAAAAACAGAAAAACGAAAGAGGGAAGGGGGTGAGAAAAGAAGCCTGGGCAGGCGAGAGTGGAAACTCTACAGTGTTTGCCAAAGGGAAGAAAGTCCATAAAACAAGAGGAGAAGAAACAGCAACATCTATTAATTGGTCACTTTTTGAATACATCAGTGCAAGAAAAGTGTGTACGGATTTGTTTGGTTGTGGAACCATCTTATCTAAAAGCTTAAGCTGTTGGAGAGGGGATACTTTTATTATTTATCAACACGCCTCCTCGCATGTGGCATGACTCTTTTTTACTGTTGGAGGGGTGGGGGTGAATTTTTTTTTCTATAAAGGCGATGGTGATGTTTGAAAACAACATCTCCCCCTGTTATAAGATCGATGAACTGAGTAACCAACTAGGAAGCTTTAAGTCATTAGATAGGAAACACTTAAAACCATACAACTCATTTCCCCTTTGTCTAGAGATCTGTTAAACAATGGCTGGTAATTTTGATTTGAAAAAGAAGGGTTCAAACGGTAGCAAATCACTCACATTAGCATGGTGTTCAAGCAAAACCTTCACAGCATCTGCCTGGCCAAGACCTGCAGCCCACATAAGTGGTGTTCCAACATCACTTTGTAAATCAACATCTACGCCCTTTGACAGTAAGAATTTAACCAATTCAATATGCCCTGCATACGAAGACAATGCACAATAAAATGTCACTCTATGTAAAGAAGGATAAATAAATTGAAGAACGCATGTAGCTACACACATCACAGTATGCAGGACACCACTATGGATAACAATACAGCAACAAGGCATGACATTTTGATTGATTTTCTCATTGTTTTACCAATAGAGAATTAAAAGCTGCCACTAAGATCTCAACTACCGATATAGGTTAGAACACGATTAGATCCCCAATTCAGACTATGTGGCAACAAAGGAAAATAGATTTGCAAATATATTTTTCACGAGAATTTGTGGTTTTCTCTTTTCCAGTCTTCCTTGTTACTTCCAATAGAAATCTTGTTCTGTTCAGTTAACTGTTCAATAATCACTTATTCCATAACGAAAGTCACCCTCCAGAAAAGAAAACTCCTGTAAACTTACACAACTTACAATCATTTATTACTTCCAATGAACTGTAGTTCTCTTCAATCAACTATCTGTAATCACTTATTCAATAACAATAGTCACCATATAGAATTAAGTCCACACTAGCCCTATCATGTCGTTTGCTTTCTGGCTACTAGCTTTTTCTGATCTACTATCTCATTTCATTCAAATCTTCTTCAATGCGTTTCATTACACAATGGGGAAATTTTCTAGCCTTCTGTTTGGCTGAAGTTGCAACTTTATTCCCAATTTCAAGTCTTTTTCTACCTCTACGATTGCCATGTTATTTTGAGTCTCCAAACACTTTCCTACTAACAAAATTACAGATTTAGACCTATAGCTATTTCTTACTTGCTGTTCCTTTTCTTTTTTAAATGACGGTAGATGTCGACCAGCATGTGCGACACTTCAACTAATCCATTAGATTAAGTAAAGATGTCAAGTACACCTGCCTACCCAGGATCAAGTAGATGGATCACTCCACTATTTTTTTTTCAATAACCGTGGTGTCCGGGCCAGCTTACTTGCAAAATGTAAATAAGTCACTCTACTAATTATTAGGTCATTCAATAATAATGTCAACAGTGCTAAAAAAAATTGCACATTCTATAATATGACAACTTCTCAACTCAATTTTCTCTTTCATACTCCTATAATGCACACGAACCAAGGAGTTTTTCAATACTTACCATCTCCTGCAGCATGATGCAAAGCTGTTGCCCCCGAGGCGCTGGGAATTGCAGGATCTGCACCATGTTCTACGAGGTACTGGACAGTAGCAGTGTGTCCTTGCCTGGCAGCATGAAGAACGGGAGTCTCACCTATGAAGAAACAACATATTCAAATCAATATACAGCAATATCAGTTTCAGCACATATCAATCAATCAACCAATAAGAGCCTCAATCTCAAATAAGTTGGGATCAGTATTATGAATCCTCCATATATTCCACTGTATTTGAGTCTACCATTCCTATATTGATGAATAATTTGTCTTTCAAAGCAATTTAAGGCTTTTCAAGAATTTGAGGTTCCCTAAATCATACGCTTGTCCTACCAAGACTTAATGTAAATGTACAACTAAGCCTTGATCACAAGGAATTAGTATCACCTATACTATATGTATCATTTGCATCAAGCATTTTGTATTCTAGCCAAGTTCATGTTGATTCTTGGAGATTTTAGATCTTTTGAGATAACTTCCCACCCTTGTGTCATTTTAGTTTTACCTTGTCCCTTTTTAGCACCCTTAATCATCATAATGCCGCATCCACATAGGTGCATTTCAAGGACTGCATAGGACACAGCCAAACCATTACCGAAGTCCTTCTCTCATTTTATTATTGATGTGTACTACTTGAATAATGTGATTATTTCTAATTTTATATATTCTTGTATGATTGCACATTGATTTTAACATTGGCATTTTTATGATACTCGTTGTTGACAAGTCGAGTGCATCAGAAGTCCAATATTCATCACATGAAATTATTGTTGGTCACACAACTATCCTATAGAACTTGTGTTTCAATTTTTTAATTTTTTTTATTTTTTTTTATGAAGTAAATAAATTGCATTAGAAAGGCATCAAGAAGATGCAGAGTTACAAAACATCTAACTGTTAGCTTCAGGACATAACTACATGAAGCTGAAAACTAAGCAAAAACCTATAGAAACAGTCAAAATGTGCCACCAAGACCACTGCTAAGTCAGTGTTAGGGAGCTAATAAAATCCAATGTGTTTCAATTGTTAGGTATCTTCATATCTACTTTAATTCAATGTGCTACATTTTCGTCTATTATATCATTCTCTTGAAAGGTTGAAAGACTAAACTTAAATATTTGAATTGTTGCACCTAGGCACCACAACAAAAAGGGCAGGCTGGTGCACAAAGCATCTCGCGTTAGCAGGGTCCGGGGAAGGGCCGCACCAAGGGGTGTGATGTAGACATCCTACCCTAATGCAAGCAATAGTGGTTGCTTCCACGGTACGTTGTGAAATATTTGGATGAACAAAGAAACATATAATTCAATTGGTACAAATCCACAAAATGTTTTGATGTCAAGTAGATCAAAAAATGATGCATAACTTTTCCTTCCAACATATAGGAGAGCATCCGTTGCTTTAGGATAATGGACAAAATTTTCAAGAACAATTGGAAGAAAGGGGCCAATAGTACATCTCAAATCAACATTGAACCAAATAAGGGGTTGCTTAAATTTTAAACTTCTCATTCTGCAATAAAAGTTCAGCCTCTGGATACATGAAGCAAGCTTATAACCAAACAGTGCCTAAGAAAATACATAGAGCCCGTTTGGATTGGCTTATAAGTTGCTTATAAGCTGTTTTCAGCTTTTTTGAGTGTTTGGCTGGCCAGCTTAAAGTCATTTTGTGCTTAAAATAAGCTCAAAAAATAATTGGGCCCATTTGACTTAGCTTATCTAAAACAGCTTATAAGCTGTTTTCAGCTTATAAGCCAAAAAAAATAAGTTAGACTACCCCAACTTATTTTTTTTAGCTTGTAAGCTGCAAACAGCTTATAGGCATAAGCCCATCCAAACAGGCTCATAGTCAACAATGAGTCATTGCCCTGAAGTACCCAAATCTAAATTTTGTATGTAGACTTATCTACCTTTTTTTATAACAGAGAGTACAAACCAACATCTTTTCATATAAAAAGACAGTTACTGATACAAAATATATACTCATTATTTAGAAAATCCAACTCGCCAATTATTGAAAACTATATACTGGGCATCTTACCCTCAAACTTTTAAAGATGGAAAAGGATAGAAACCCTCAAGTTTCAATCAGGACAAAAGCTCTAGAGCCAATTTCTTCTAAACAAGAACTGAAATTAGGTCCTGCACGCATAATGATAAAATGAAAACATATTTACAAGTAGAAATAACCTTCTTCATCTTTTTCATTGATATCAATCTTCAACTCTTCCACCAAGTACTTGCATAAATCAATCTTGCCTTCCCTAGCCGCAAAATGCAATGCCCCTCGTTTGTTAGCATCCTTCACATCCGCCACAGTACCGGCCAACCCTTTCCCATCATCCAGTTGCTTTGCCAATTCTGTTTCACAAAATCATCAATACCACATAGCATAAACTGAAGGCAAAGTTGCAATGCCTTTGGGTGATCTAGTTTACAAAGTATGAGCCAATGTATAGGTCTTGTGCAGTTATATATACAATATACATATACTATACATATAATATGCACATAATATACAGATAATACACCTGTAATATGCGTTCCTATACATTTAATATGCATAACCAGCGTATAGGTTTTGTATATTCCGGCTATATTGGTAAATAAGGTTGCCCGAACTATACATATTGGTAAGTTTCCCTAAACTGAAACCCCAAAATAAAGCGGAAAAAAGGAAGTTATTTGATTTTTGAAATTTAAAAAAAAAAAAAAAAAACTTACTCTTAAAAAGCTCAATATCCCCAGAACAAGCAGCCTTGAGATACTGCTGAACCTTTTCTCTAACTGCTCAAAACAAATTCAAGATATAATTACAATAACAAGCTTGCAGTGTTTGAAGTTATTATTCAAGAAAGGAAAACAAGTGGAAGAATGAAAAACCTGCAAGAGCATGAGTAGCATCAGGAGCCATAATCTAAGCAGAATAACGATAATTTTTGGCTTTGGTAGAAACCCCTCTAGTGAGTGTTTTATACAAGTCACCAACTGAACAAGGGTTTTGCCGTATTTGGGTACCCTTTTTGACTTCTAGTCAACCCAAAATAACCGATACACGTCTGGACAGAGGAGTAATATCTAATCGAACCGGTCATTAATAGCGTAGCTGTATTTAAAAGATAAGTATATAGGTCAAATATGACTTTTTAGTAATAAATAAAATTTAACACAGTGAAGCAAATGAAAGAAATAGCTTAGTGGCTAAGACTGTGCAACATATGTTAACGGTGCAGGTTCGAATCTGACGAACTCATTTAATGCTTATTGTTTTCCTAAAAATAAGGTTAAAAATAATTTAAAATGACATTCGAGTTCGATCCAGGTGACATGTAAGGGAAGTAGCAGTTGCAACCAACGTGCCCTAAAGACACTTTCGTTTGTTATAGTGTACAATTAAATATATACTTATTTCTCAAGACATATATACACATAATTTTTTTTCGAAGCTAACGAGCGTTCGTGCACTCCCACCCTTTCTATTTCGTTTTTCAAGTAAAAAAAAAAAAAAACCTTTCACCATGTTAAATAGTTTTAAAATATTCTTTCCACTAACGATTCCTTCAAAATTAAGGGGGGAAAATGCCAATTTTGCGAACTATTAGAAATGGGACGATTTTGCCTTATGTTTAAGATTTGGGATAAGTGCAGAATCGACCAAAAAATTATATTGGAGATATTATGAGATTGCTATAGCTATTTCAAATGACAAATTTTATAGAGTGCCAATTTTATGTACTATAAAGTTTGATTATCAATATTAATTTTATGAATTAAACGTTTATTTTATAGTTTCCTTTCGAAACTATTATATCCTCGATCAATGCCTAAGATGACCTTATAAAGTTATTATAAGTAATATAACACTAAGGGTGTCAAGTGGGCTGGGCCGGGGCTGAGGGCCGGGCTTGGAGAGAGAAAAGGGTGTCCGGCCCAGCCCACCCCGGATAGGGGCTACACCTCGGGTTAATCGGGCCGGGCGGGGCCGGGATATAGTTAGTGGACTGGGTTTTTTTTTTTTTTTTTTAAGTTCTAATACAAAAATAGACATTTACATTTACTAATAATAATAAAATTAACATTTACATCTAATGATAAAATTGTTAAATTAAAAAAAAAGTTTAGTCGTCATCAAATTCAAAAAGCTAGCCGTTGTAAATTTAAAAAACTAGTCGTTGCTAATTTTATTTGAACCGGTGTGTTGCGTAGACACTTGTGAAAAGGCATGAAATTGAACTGAATGATTTATCAAATGTATATTTGTTGAGATAAGTACTATCACAATCTAATATATACTATATACTGAAAATGTATCAAAGATATATTTGTTGAGAAAACAAGATTGTCTAGCTTTAAAATACAATTTTAAAGAAAACTAAAGTGCTCCATAAAAAGAGACTCCTAATTTATTGGGATATAATGTTTTTAAAATAGTTATTATTAGTAATAGTAGTACTTATCTTTTTTTAAAAAAAAAAAATTGAAGTGGGTCGGGCCGATGCCCCGGTGGGCCATCAACCGGGCTACTGGTGGGCTGTCCACCTTGTCCGGCCCAGCCCCCTAATAAAGCCCACCCAGCCTAGCCCCTTACACTTCTTAGTGGGTTTGGATCGGGCCGGTGGTGGGCCGGTTTTACCGGGCCGGGTTCGGACTGGCCCGGCCCACTTGACACCCTTATAACATACTAAGATATACGAACTGAATTTCTTTTATCATATTATTATTAATATAGAAAATAAAATTTTAAAATAGTTTTATAAGAAAAGGTACATGATTTCATGTTCAGAAAGAATAACTCATGCCTAATACTTAAGGAACGAGAAGAAAGAAAGAAAAACTGCATGCTATAGTTTCTTTTTGTGAAACTTGTAAGTATTTGTACTATTTATTTTCTTATTGTTGTTATTGTATTTTCCTCACACATTCGAAGCCCAAAAAATGAAAAGAACAAAGGTAATATTGTCCATTTCGAATAGTTTTAATGAAACGGATGGCAAAGTTATCTTACCTCGAATAATTCAATGATATGGACTCTCTGGGTTCAAACATATACGGGTAATCAAACATATATATAGGATCTTGATCCCAAACGAGCCCCCTTTCCGGAATATAAGTTGTATGCTCAAATGGTGTATAAAAGCTTTACATTACCATTGGATCAAATAAATTAAAAGACAATTACAAATAATTCTCTATGCAAACACATTAACAAATTAGTTTTTAGAAAAGGGAAGCAATCATCAGTAAAAGATCAAAATACAAAATATTTACTTTACGATTGCATATAAGTTAAAATCCTTGGTACCTCAATTAACTACATATAACATAGTGCCGAAATTGCCCGCCTACAGCTATGTAGCTCTATAGACTAAGTTTTTCAAAAGCAATTTCTCTAGCAACAAGCTTAATCAGGATCTTCTCTGTTTTACACGGTTTCAGTTGGCGCATGAATTTCAGTCCGACAAAAGTCATGACTATATATGTACATTTTAAGTAGAAAACACATAGTCAAAACTTGGTGTCTAGTTTCAAGAACAATGAATATCATAAACTATGATATCTCTTTAAACCAATGAAGCTACTTCTCCTTGCCTTGACACACAAATCAGAAAGGCGCTGTGCCTTTAATATCATCGACTGATCAAGAAAAAAGAAGCATATCCTTTTGTTCTTGAATTAGACACCACGTTTAATTTTGACTATGGTTCTACTAATGTAGTCCCATATATCTCCATCCCTTCAATAAGACTGCTTTACGGAACAAGCCACTGCCTGCGCCCAATGCCTCAACTTTGTCTTAACTTGTTGAGGATCATCACCTGCACATTATTTATAGATATTATTACCAGCAAAACTAATTACACCATAAATTAATTGTAGTAGTACTATTTAAGCTGTGAAAGTTGACCTGATCAGTCTCTACAACTTTTTAATGGATTGTACTAAGCTCAACTTAATAATTTAGATGCACAATCACCAAAGTTTCATGGAATATAAGAAACCAAGTTTGCACATATATAAAAAGCTAACGTCTTATGAAATGCATACTGCACAGAAAATGTTTTTGTTGAAGATACAATATAATCACATAAATAAAGTATTCTTTTTTAGATGAAGTGATCACACAATTTAACATGTTATTACAAAGAATTTTTGACTTTCATTACGGTACCACTATTACTATATACTAACAACATCGTGAGTTTGATTACCCCAAAAAAAAAAACTCCGTAAGTTTGTTTTTCTTTACTAAATAAAAAATTATTGCATCAATAATCACCTTCTTTTCTTATGTCAAAGTTATATGATTTACAATCATTCTATCTAGTCTAGACTACATGAGCAGCATAACCAAAGACTATTTCTTTACTTTCTGTGCATGCCCGTATGACAATTTCGCAAAGTATTTTTTTTTTCTTAACTAACAAATTATTGCATTAATAATCACATTCTTTTCTTATGTCAAAGTAATATGATTTACAATAATCCTATCTAGCCTACATAATTAAGTAGCATAATCAAGAGTTAGAAGCCTAATTACGTACCTGGGCTACAAATCTTCCATGCATCAACATGATCACTCCTAGGGCTCCCAAATGAAGATGACCGTCCTCCAAGAGAATTCGACGAACCTGGAGATGACAATGAACCTTTATTGCTACCCGGTGAAGACATAGGGCTCGTCAAATATTGGCGATTCACTGCAAAATAAAGATCAAGTGCCGGCAACGTGTTACATAACCTCTGCCCTTCTTCCTCATTGAATCCAAACCCTAATTCTATGCAACCTTTTAGTTCATTCAAATCCTCATCGGTCAAATCTTCAAGGTCTTGATTCCCAATTATATTCTTTTTCCTCTCTTGATGGAGAAATTGACGACGTCGTTTCTCCCATGCAATATCACGTGGAATCTCACACATGGAACGTTGTTTCGATAACCTCTTATTAGGATTCCTCCAAAAGGGTGGTGCGTCCTCTAAACGTTGTAACTCGTCGCATTGATCTGATAATTCACTCGAAGACGATGATGACAAATGTTTCTCTTGGCCCACATGATCAGTATTAATAAACTCCCCCATGTTGAATACTCAGATCAAGATTCGACTTTATCACTTACAAGAAAATTTTAATAATAACAATAACAACGATAATACAAATAAACTATCTATACAATTATTAGGATAATCAGACTTCTGGTGAATTAGGATGATGGATATTAGAATAGGCTGCCATGGCGGTTTAGAAAATTGACCGCCTTGGCTAGCCGTTAAAAATCTGTGGGATGAACAAGAAAGAGAAGGGTCGATGGGCTATATATGGCTTTAATTTGTTTTAAGGAAAATGGAAATTCTGGTTTTATTGTATTGTAAAGGAGGAAAATGGCATGCACTAAGGTTTAGGAAGAGTTTAATGGGGGATTACTAAAGGACATCCATTATTTGCGGCCCTTCCATTCATTTGTAACGGGTAACGGCATTGAAGACAATTAAACTTGTACTTTTTTGGCATGAAAAATGGTTCGTTAGTCGTTACATTGAAGAAAAAAGTATCCTTGCGATGGACGACCAATTTGTTATTTATAGTATGAACTTTTTCAATTGGCTTGGGGATATGCTTTTGCCTTTGTTTAGAGAATCTTTTTCTATGGTTGTTCTAATTAATTTACATAATTTATTAGTGTTTTGTCTTTTAAGAAATTGTTTATAAATTAAATTAATATTATTGCTTGTATCCAATAGGACTGCAACATAAATTAAGTACTTAGATCCATTAATTACCTTAGTATACATGATTAAATGGTAGCGATATATAAGCTTGTGTAAATACTCCAATTAGAAACATTTCGTCTTCCAAACAAAATAAGCTCTTCTTGTTTTTAGCATTTCATTAATTTTGCAGCAAGATTTATGAAGGAATCCAAGTGTCATTAATTTCGTTAGTAGGATACTTTACATAACGGAAATCTCTGTTTAATTATCAGATAAGAATCCCTGCAAAAGTGCTCCAAGCTACTCAATCTCAAACGTCGAATTTCAACTGTAAAGCCTAATTCATTGCACAGCCACCCATATATCTAAAACGTGTCCCATGTTTAAAAAATATTTCAAGTTGGCAAACTTCATGTTGTTGCTGCTAGATGTTGCTTCTTTCTTTTTTCTTCTTCTTCAAACCTTTGAGTAAACTTCAAACCGAAAAGTCTAAAGTTTAAAATTTTAAACCCTCAATTTCAACTTTAGACCAAATTACTGTCTAAAATTAGTTTCAAAACGGTTAAACTTTAAAAACTTTATAGGAGTAACTTTTAATTATTTAAAATTCTTTAGATGGGAATCCTAAAAATGACTTTTCGATAACAAAGTTTGGGCAAGGAATGGACCTACCATGTTTCTCTTTCCAATATGTTTGGCACAGGTGTGAACCAATACACGATGGAAGAAATTGCAAGGTTTGTCCTTCAAATGGGTTGATCTTTAATTTTTGGCCTTCAAACGTGGATGATCTTTTTTTCACCCTTCAAAATTGAATTTAGGGGTGCGGGACATAACTTTTAGGATATAATAATGGGAAGCATAAACTTATGTCAGGCGAAATAGTTGCTTGGACAAAAGTTAAAGACTAGAACAAAATAGGGACAAAAGTGCAAATGACCCAAGAAATAACCTGTCTCGGTCCCTTTGTTCACTCAAGAAAAGGAAGGGGGTGGAGAGGTTGGAAGGAACCTACTAGTGATATATAGGTTTTATAAGAAATTATAAATTTATTTCGTATATATGTCATTTCATGTGGTGCAACTCAATATGATCCAATTGGGAAGTTTAAGATGTTTTCAGTTCGAGTCCAGCAAAGAATGCAAATAAAAGCACGGACGTTGAAAATTGTGAAACAACAATGACAAATACTAACTAAAAATTTAAAATCCAAACAAGTAGTACGCGAACATTGAAAATAGTTATTTATGCTCATGGAGCTATAGGAAATATTTGAATCTCAATATGGATACATGAATTGAGAGTGTTTTGATTTGTGAATTAGATGGCTCAACATTGTACAAAACATGGTTTAATATGTTAACTAATTTAGATGATGTGCGCAAGTCTACATGTGATAGAAGAGTTCAACTCTATAGTTGATATAATTAAGGATAATATAAATCATCAAACTTGGAAAAATACAAAAAATATATAGTAGCTAGGTGAGTACTCTTTATATTGTGCCTAAGGTGTTGGAAAAAAAAAAAAGACGATCGTGACTAAGCTACCTTAATCTCTTTAATATATAATTGTAACATTCGTTCAATATAATAAATTTGGATATATTTGAGATATGCATTTAAAATGAGAGATGCTATTTGATTGAAATATTCTTGATTAGAAAAAAGATATTTCATAGATTTACATAAGTATGATCGTACAAAATACAAACAAATTCACTAGTTATATAACACAAAGTAATATTTTTTCTTCAATCAAGCTTGACAACTTCAATATAAATTATTAGTAGCCATATGTATAATCTTATGGATTGCATCATTAAAGTCATCATAAATTTTCACATGCATCTTGAAAGAATAACAGCTGTATTCATTTTTATAAAGATTATTAAAAACTGTAATTTCTTTTACAATGTACTTCTTAGTCAATAAATTTTATTCTAGATACTTTTATTGGGAAGTGGAAGAGTAAAGGGAACTTTCAGTAATATATTTCATTTATAATTAAAAAAAGGAAACTTTTTCTTTTTCAAATTAAAAAAGGAGACTAGTTCTTCCAAGAGTTGACCCCAATATAAAATCAATAAAAAAAAAAGGAAAAAAGGAAAGAGAAGCAACCTTAGCACATGCTCGAGAGCTAAAATCATATTCGAGGTCTATAAATTACGACATTTGGAAAGAAATGAGATCCTCACACAGATATTCGTAAAGTGTAAAGTGTCATTCTTAACATGGCGTTGCTAAAGCTTAGTTTCATTCTGATTACTCTTTTCATGGCAGCCACTAGTTAGTATTCATCTCTATTTATCTTTAAATCGAACTGTTACATTATTTTGCTTGTAACTATATGTAGATACATATACAGCCAACTTCATATGCATGGTTTGCTATGCATCACGTTTAATTTAAATGTTGATTTTCGTATTTCACTAGTCATTTCCTTATTTGATGTGATGAAATATTGCAGTTCATGTGTCGTGGTTCTCAAACACAAAAGTCATGGCTGCACGAGACACTGATTACGATATCTCAGGAATCAAGGGAAGACTACTTCCACAACTTAATACTTGTGGGAGACTTTGCAATTCGAACGTCCATTGCAGCGATTGTTGGGTTTGTTGCACTTGTCGCGTCTCGCCAGTATATGATGAATACATATGTTTGTGAAGTTAGTGTGCAGTGACAATGAACTCTCTGCTACCAAATCCATATTATGCATTAATGTTTTCATGTGATTTCAGCATTTAATTTCTTCGTGTTTTCTTTTTTCTTTGTTTTTACTACCTTGTACGAATAATGAAAAAGTCTAGTGAATGACTTATTTCTCATGAATAAAAAATATGGATTCAGCTCCAACAATTGGCAGTATATTATCTTTTTCATGCATGTATGATTCATCATCAATTTATCATATTTATTTATGAGTTCATTGTCTATGTATTTTATGTTAGGCTCCTTTCCTTGTTTTTTTTTTTAAAAAAAAAATTATAAGCAGTAGCCTTTAACTTTTTCCAATATAGATATTAAAATTTCCTTTTCAATTATCTATGCAGGAAATTTTGTTTGTTGGTTATGCTCTCGAAATATCTCTCTAAAAATTATAAACAACAAAACAGAAAAACATATACAAAGTTAAATTTAATAGGTTGACTCTTTTCTGTTAATATTTTTAAAACTGCTATTTGATTTATATTCTATTATACTAGAAGATATGAACTATGAAATACAATATCTAAGATTTAATCTAGGCAAACGCCAAGTTCACAAGATGTACTTTTTTCCTATGTATAATTTAACTATTGTATCAAGGTTGCTGGTATTGTACCAAACCAAAACAAAAGCACATAAAGAACACATATTAAGTTTGACTATTATTTACTGCACGTCTAGTTGGTTCATAGAAACTCATATGATATGCGGGTTTAATTTGAAAGGAGTTTCATTTCCTCACCTCCTCATTCATTTCAGTAAATTACACCAATTTTGAAAATAGATGGTCTTCTACTTTTAACCCTATCTTGTCCCATGAGCAAATCTTCAATGGAAAAAACTAAAACTTATTGACCTTAAAGTTTAATCTATGAGGCAAACGAGGTCAAAAATTCAAGACCACTCACCCCAAAATCATTCTTGTAAATTCCTCTTTCATTTATAGTACTTTACGGGCTTGGGCATTCAACTGTGGGAAATTTGCAGGATTGCCCTACTTTGGGGATAGTCTTTAATTTTTGCCCTCTACCTATGCAAATTCTGCCTGGGCTTTAAGGCAAAATTTGGATGAACAAAATTTGCAAATTCTGCCTTGCATGGACAGAATTTGCAAAGACAGAGGGCAAAAATTAAAGATCACCAATTTGAGGGACAAAACTTAAAGACCACCAATTTGAAGGACCAAAATTTAAGACCATCCCAAATGAAGGCCAATCCGCGTAAAAAAATTAAAATTAAAAAAAAAAAAAAAAAAATCAACTGTTACGATGGATTTTTTTAGGCTGCTACGTAAACAACTGGGCTTACATTGGGCCTGCTACTCTAATCCTCGTAAATTGTTAGTAACTGCCAACGAACGGTTTGCTTTTCAAATGGGCTGGTCTTTAATTTTTGGCCTTCAAAATGGGTCATTTGCACGATGGGCTTTTGGCGTAAAATGGCAAATCTGAAAGCTGTAGAAGGCACGCTGAATTTTGTCCCATTGACTTTTTGTCTCTTTCTTTTAAGGAAAGAAAATTCTAAATTAGGATACAAACCAAACAAAGCGAAGTTTCTCAAAAGTTTGTCTCCTTTGTCTGAGCCTTCTCTTCATCATACTGCTCAACCAATCGACCCCCTCTTTTACATGTCCCTGCTTGATCAATCCAAGTATTATAGAATCATGAGTCGATGTTGCAGGTTTGACACCTCTATCCTGCATATCTTTCCACAATGATTTTGCTTCCAAAACCTGGCCGACCTGACAAAGTTTCTCAATTAACACTGTATAAGAAGCAGGTGATGGTTGCAACCCCTGCTTTAATTGTTCATATAAAAACTGAAGACCTTCAGCTATCTTCCCATCCTTGTAGAAACCCTGAATAAGAGAATTGTATGTGACTACATCATGCGCAACACCTTTCTCAGCCATTTCATTGAGCAAGTTGTGAGCTTCTTCTACTCTTCTATAAAGACAGCCCATAAATCATGGTGTTATATGTCATTGTGGTCTTTCCATATCCTTTATCACACATTTGCTTTTAAAGACTTTCAGCTTCTCTTAGATGGTTAGTTGTTAGATACCCATGGATGAGTGTGTTATATGTGTACTCGTTGGGATTGAATCCCTTTTGAATCATTTCAAACCATAATTTTCGGGCATCTCCAGGTAATTTCATTTTACAAAGACCATTAATCATTGTTGTATACATAACCATATCCGGAGCATAACCTCTATTCTTTAGATCATTAAAGATCCGAAAAGCTTCATGCCTTTTTTTCGTTTCGCATAGTCCCTGAATAACATGCTGATAAGTGAATATATCTATAGACCGATTAGTTGCAATCATTGAATGGAGAAGAGATGACAGTCTAAAGTAATTTCTATTCTTGCATGATTCGTAAATCAATTTATGCCCAGCTTCCAAGACCTGTCGAAGAAGTTGATGACCTTTTGGAACATTGTTCTCCATACAAAATGCTTGAATCAAGTGCCCAATCGTATGTACATCTGCTTCAACACCAGATTCTGTCATATCCTCATACAATTTCCATACAATGTCAGTTCTTCCAGCTCGGATAGAATCTGAAAAGGCTGAATTCCAAATTTTCAACGATGGACAGTGGCCAACACCTCTCAATTCAGTAAACACATCGACGGCATCCTCAATCAATCCATTTTCACAAAGACACTCAATGTAGGCCTCCAAACAACTAGGTTGAGGCACAAAATTCATATTTTGTCGAAAAGATTTAGCTGCACTGGCGGCCTTGGCTTGTACAAGCCCACTAAATATTACTTCATCAGAGAACTGATCCCTCGAAAATCCATTTTGAGAACTAAGCCAATAATAAAACCGAAGCGAGAACATAACATTCTTTTCTGCCTTCAAAACCTCAGTATAGAATCTTGGATCAGTAAACTTAACAGTGGGAAATTTTTTAGATGACAATGATTGTTCCCATCTGGGTCGTGTCCGGATGACTTTGCAAACATCTTTAGCTATCTCAGTTAAGCTCGGTTGCTCACTTTGATGATTCCCTGAACTTGATTGATCTTGGTTTTGCACAGCAACTTCACCTTCAACCCTGCTACTAGTTCCAGCAATGCTAAGGTTACGGATTGGGAAGTTAATGTTTTGGTGAGTGCACAGGCTTGTGACAAAAAATGGAGGTCTAGCCATTCAAATCTGCAGATTGTTTAATAAAATTCAAATGGGTATCCACTATCCAGAAATGCCAATCACATATTCAGCTAAAATACATGAATTTACATGGAATGCCTATTTATATGCACATATAAGAATTTACAAATAGCAATATGAGATACAAATGCAAAAAAGAATTTCAAATGAGCGAATTCTTCAATAAAATTCAAATGGTATCCAGATATACCAATCTAATATTCAGCTAGAATACATGAATTTAGCTGGAATGCCTCTTCATATGCACATTTAAGCATATAAAAATAGCAATATGATATATAAATGCAATAAAGAATTTCAAATGGGTACCAAAAATTCCAATCTTTTTTAGCTAAACGCATGAATGCAAGAAAGCATCTCAAATCTGTAGATTCCTCATTAAAATACAAATGGGTGTCCAAGAATGCCAACAAATTTCAGTTAAATACATGAACTTTCAAACCTCTTCATTAAAACATATAGAAACATGTATGACTCGCAATGTGAAATATAAATGCAGCAAAGAATTGTAAAATCTGCCGTCTTCAATAAAATTCAAAAGGGTATCCATAAATGCACAAAAAAACAGCTTGAATACATGAATTGACATGAAAGGCCTCTTCTTTTACACATTTATGAATAGCAATATGAGATATAACTGCAAGAAAGAATACATTTTTAATGAAAAAAATTACCTTTGGGTAGCCTTAGAAGAAGGAAAGCTAGTGTATTGATCCTTACACACCCATATCTGAAACTCTTTATAATTTCCCAAAGTATTGACAAGACAGTAGAATCCGATATGTCGACTGATATAATGGAACTTTGAAAGAAGAATGCTTTACGGCTTAGAAAATGATTTAAAAAAAAAATAGGACGAATCTTGCTGGCTGGTGAGAATGGAAGGGTGGCATTGTGAAATTTTTGCACGAGTGTGAAGCTACAAGTACGAGGTAGAAGACACTGCTTCACTGGGCATTGACAGATAACGGGCAATTCGCAGAGGGTGGTCTTTAAATTTTGCTCTCATATTTGAAATTTTTAAATTTTGCCCTTCGGCTAAACGTTTTCAGGATCAAACTCCCACACAGTCAAAATTTTAAAAAAAAATCGCAAAGCAAAATTTAAATTTCGCTATGCCCCCGTCGGCATACACTTGTGAAGCAATTACCAAAGTTATGTCAGATCCGACATACTTATGCCTTATGGGCAGACTTGGCATAAGTATGTCGGGTCCGACACAACTTTGGTAATTTCTTCACAAGTTTATGCTGAGTCCGGCATAAAAGTTTACCCATTAAAAGTATGCCCCCACCGGTATAAACTTGTTAAGGAATTACCAAATTTATACCGGATCCGGCATACTTATGCCTTATGGGCAAACTTGGCATAAGTATGCCGGGTCCGGCATAACTTTGATAATTCCTTCACAAGTTTATACCGATGGGAGCATACTTTTAATGGACAAACTTTTAAAGTATGCCACATAAGGCGGAATTTTTCTTTATGACATAACTAAAAGTTTGTCTTATAAGGCAAAGTCTATACCTTAAGAAAAAGTTCTGCGTTATAGGGTATACTTTTGGTTATGCCTTAATTAAAAGTCTGCCCCATAAGGCATAGTTCCTTAAGAAAAAGTTTTGCCCCATAAGGCATAACTAAACTATGCCTTGAGGAAAAGTTATGCCTCGAGGAAAAGTTATGCCTCCTCCGGCATAACTTTAGTTTTTCCTTAAGGACTTTATGCCGGATCCGGCATACCCTCCCCCAGCCCTGCTTTGCGAAATTATTTTTTTATTTTATGCCTGAGCGGGGGTTCGAACCCAGAACCTCAGGTATCCAAGCGAAAGGCTTGACACGAAATTTAAGAAAATAAACAAGACTTTCGAATCTCGTGGTCTTAAATTAAAGATATGTAAAATGTACAAAAATGCTTTTTAATTTTGTGGTCTTGAACATATTATATGAAAAGTTGAAATTAAAGGGTTGCAAAAAAAAAAAAAAAAGGAAAATTATTTTGTAGACTAAAAAGGAAAGTAAGATAAACAAATTGAAACAGAGAGAATATTTATTTTGACTGGCCACATATATTATTTAATTTTAAAATTATTTTGATTGGCCACATATATATATATATATATATATATATATATATATATATATATAGTAGCAATACATGCCCATGCATCATGTCTATTCACTTTAATTAGTCATTCTTTAAGGTTTGTATTTTGAAAATAACTTTTAAAAACATTTAATTGTTATTATATATACAAAATGTATTTTATGTACCATCACTTTAGTTGTAATTAAAAATCTCTGAGATGGAAAGAGTCGGATTTTTTTATCATTATCATGACAATGAAAGTTGTTCATTGATGTAAAAGAAAATTAGTAAGAATATGAGGGAAAATTAATATTTTGATTCTAAATTTTTTCTTTTAAATTCTTTAATATTTTATATGTATACTGACAGGTTAATATCCATTTCAATTAAGTAACTATTCAGATCCAAATATAAAAACCATTTTGTTGTATATATTGGATTAAAATATTTTTATTAAATTAATTAAAAAATATATTATAATTTTTTATATTAATTGTTACAAAGAAATCAAAATTAGAAATATATATGTTACATCATTAATCACCAAATTTTAATTCTGAAATGAAAATATAAAGTAATACATTTTATAAATATAAAGAAACAATAATCAGAGACTACAAAGGAGAGTAAATGAGTAAAGTATTGACAATGAAGGAAAACGGGGATAAATGTCACTTCCTCCCTTTACTTTTACTTATCGATGTTAACATATCAAGGAAAAAAAATTCTTCTTATTTTACCCTTCACATTAATCATTCATTTCCAAATCATTTTCTAAGACTATTGAGACTATATACCAATAAATATGGATATTATAATAAAATGCATACTTGATTTTGTTCATTTTCAAAGAACGTGAAAAGTCAAAAGTAAACAAGTTATGTGTAGGAGCATTAAAATAACTTTTGGTGCAAATGTCCATTGCTATTGTTCATCCTCTCTTCACGTTTAAAGTATTGACAAAGAAGAAAAACAGGGATAATAGAAATAGAAAAGAAGATAAATATAGAATAGAAAAATAGACATATATTTTTAATAATGTGGCCAAGTAATATGGACGAAGGAAGTACTTCATTTTTATTAGCCATATATCCACGTGGGATTTATTAATTCTCAAAGAATGTGAAAAGTCAAAAGTGAACAAATTAAAGTGCATGGAGGAAATAAATTTATATAGGAGAATTAAAATTGAGCTGCATATGTCTATACACGAGAAGAGAATAAATATTCAGCTAGAACGCAAAAAGTCAAAAGTGAACAAATAAAAGTGCACGGATAAAATAAATGTGTCAGAGAATTAAATTTAAAGTACATACATCTATACATGAGAAGGGAATAAATATTAAGTACTATGACACATGTCTACATGGGATATAAAAATAGTTGGATAAATTGTACAAATTATATAGCTCATGGTACAAGAATTTAATGCGGGTACAATTCGTGAAGCAGTGGATACAAGGAGGGACTGCTGTGTTCATCCCTCCATGACACTTATTATATATAGAATAGAAATATGCAATTTGAAGTGGGCTTAAGTTACAAAATGGGTCAGATTAAATGAGTGGAGTTTAATTTTTAAATTAAATAATATATGTGGCCAATCAAAACAAGTCACATGGCATTTAAAATTGAAAAATACCACAAATTAGGGTGTTAGTTTGAGGGGTATTCTTGAGCCAAAAAAGTAGGTTGGGCATATTTTTGGACCAAATAGGTGGATGAAAGGTATATGTGATCCATTTTCGATTTTTTTTTTCATTAAATTTGTAATCGGCTGCGAATTGCCCCTTCTTTTGGGGTGGTCTTTAAATTTTGCCCCTCATATTTGCGGTCTTTAAATTTTGCCCCTCATATTTGTGGTCTTTAAGTTTTGCCCTTAGCTTGGATACCTGAGGTTCTGGGTTCGAACCCCCGCTCAAGCATAAAATAAAAAAATAATTTCGTAAGGCAGGGTTGGAGGGAGTGTATGCCGGATCCGGTATAAAGTCCTTAAGGAAAAACTAAAGTTATACCGGAGAGGGCATAACTTTTCCTCAAGGCATAGTTTAGTTATGCCTTATAGGGCAAAACTTTTCCTTAAGGAACTATGCCTTATGGGGCAGACTTTTAATTAAGGCATAACCAAAAGTATGCCTCATAAGACAAAACTTTTCCTTAAGGCAAACTTTTAGTTATGCCTTAAGGAAAAGTTCCGCCTTATGGGGCATACTTTTAGTTATATTTTATGGGGCACACTTTTAGTTAGGGGTGTTCATGGATCGGTTTGGGTCGGTTATTGATTAAAACCATAACCAAACCAATTTAGTCGGTTTTTAAATATCTAAAACCATAACCAAACCAAATAAAATAATAACCACCAGTTTGGTTATTGTCGGGTTGGTTCGGTTTGGTTCGATTTTTCGGTTTATGACTAGTAGTCATGAGACTTATCAGTAAAACATTAAAAAGTTGAAAAAGACATGTCTTTTTTTTTTATTCAAACGATAACTTTTATTTATAGTTTAAGGTTGAACGATATACATCATGGAAACATTTTCACTATTAGTGATAGTGTAGTACTCAAGTTACCCAAAGTTGCTAAACTATTACATATTGTTATATCCCGTAATTTTAAACGTCGGATTATTTGTAAGCTGAGGTGGGGCCCACACGTTAAGATTTTTTTTGGAATATGTGACAAGTCATATGAATCACATATGTGAAGTTAAACACAACTCAAGAAGGACCCTTGGGCCAAATCAAAGTGGAAGTCCTCCAAACGAATACTTTTAAGAAAACGTTTTCGGGTGATCTGACTTCTAGGGGCAAATACGGTATTATAAGTTTGGAATTTGGAAAAATACCAAGAAATAGAAGTTGTAGATAATTGAATTAGCTTTCCAACCATAGGTCGTGGGTTTTCAGGTGACGTCGGTACAAGGAGATATGGACGTTTTAAGGTCGAAAGGTCAGTGGGCTAGGCCCAACTCGGGACCAACCCATGTCACTTAATTAATTTTCCATGTGATAAATAAGACTAGAAGGGATCATTAGCCTTAGAAACTTCAAAAAAATTTGAGAAAGAGAAAAACAACAAAAAGAAGAGCAAAAGCTTGAAGGCCATACGGCCATAGCTTGCAAATTTTTGCCCTTTGAAATCTTCTCCCAAAAATTATTTTCTTATGGTATTTCTACTAATTCAAGGGTCCTTTACAACTTGGTGTAATTATTTTGGAAGAAAGAGCACTTGTTTCTTCAAGTTGACAACTTGGTCAAGTGAAGAAGATTGTAGAAAAAGGTAAGAATTAATCCCTTTTTATTATGTTATGAAGGTTGGTTTATGTTGTAGTATGTAGAAATGAGTAGAATTTATGAAAATATGGAAGTTTACAAAGTGGGTGTGCATATATGTAAGTGGACATATATGTATATTGTTGTATAAATAATATGAGTTGAATTTTATGTTGTATTCTAGTTGTGGTTATGGTGAAATTTATATTGGAAATGAAAGTTGAATAAATTTGGTGGAAGTTGGAAATATGGAATGTAGAAGATTATGTCACTTTGGAATGATTTTGTGATATAATGGAAATGAAGTTGTTAAGATGTGAATTATGATTATGGTTGATGAAATTGGAAGATGGAAATATGTTATGAATATGTAGATTGAAGATTTGAAGTTTTGGATGGATTATGGTTTTGGTGGAAAGTTTGTATATTTTGTATATCTTGTGAATATTTTGTTGAAATGATATGAAATGCTTCCGAATTATATTGTAATGACCTTGATTAGTAATGAATGTAAAAACATTGAGATTGATTTGGAAATGTGAAGTTGGAATGAAAGCTATTGCATTATGTTGGAAAGAAGACTAGTTGTGTTATATTGTGTTTTGTAGTCATGGTTGTTGTCATTGTGTTGATAGTTTGGCCGGGTTGAATTCCCGGATTGTTGTTGATAAAAAATTGGCTAAGTTGAATTTTGGGGATGTTGTACGTATAGGGGAGATGCTGCCCAAATTTTTGTAGACAAGTATTGGTTAAGATTGAAATCTTAAAGCCTTACAATTAACATTTGGTAATTGTGACCAAATTGTAGATTTTGGCGAACTTGAAACTTGATTTTGGAGACGTGTATGAAGCGGAAAAGGTATGTAAGGCTTTACCCTTCCTTCTATGGCATATCATAGACGTAATAAGTTGGATACGAGCCTCGGGGACAACTCCATTCTCCGGAATCCGCACCTAAAGTTTCCCCTTTTTCATTCAGTAGAATTGAATTAGAAATTGTGTAAAATATTGGAAAAACTTCATAAACATCTGGAACTGGCATAAATATGACCCGACTACCTTAAAACCCTCACAAGTGACGTCATGAAATATAATGTACGTAAATTTGGTACGCCGCCTCATTTGACCCGAGGTGGGCCCATTGTTCCCGGATTTTCCCTATTGCTCCGTTTGACTTATTTTGGAGTAGAATCCAAAGGAAACTTTTGATCCTCGTTCCGATTATCAAACGATAAGTACTGTACCATTCTAATGGAAATATGTATATGTATATAAGATATGTAAATGTATATAAAATATGTATATGTATATAAGATATGTATATGAACATGGGATGGGGGGAAGGGATACATGGGGGAATGTGAAGGGAAACATGTTTCATTGCCACCTGGTCAGCTGGCTTATCATCCTGGACGCGGGATGCCCGGACGCGGGATATATGGGCGAGCCGGTATTTCGGCGCTATGTGGGCGAGCCGACATTGTTCGGTGCTATGCTATGACATGACATGCTATGCTATGATATGATACGCTATGACATGACATGCTATGCTATGATATGATACGCTATGACATGCTATGCTATGACATGATACGCTATGACACGCTGTGCTATGACATGATACGCTATGACACGCTATGCTATGACATGATACGCTATGACATAATATACTATCATATGATATGCTACGACATGATATGATACGACACGCTAGGAGATGATAGGATATAATATGATAAAACACGACATTATATAAACCCTATTTTCTATGCCTATGAAAAAGGAACGTTTTAAAAAGGGAAGGACAAGCATGCACGGTATCCGGCCTGAAAGGGGCGTTCCTACGTACAGGTCACTTTCTAGCCTCATTATATGTCCTACAATCTCATGATATTGTTAATCGTACTCTATGTTCCTGCTTGTATTATCTTTTATGCCTTACATACTCGGTACACTATTCGTACTGACGTCCCTTCTTGTGGACGCTGCGTTTCATGCCGCGCAGGTCAGCAGACAGGCGAGTTTGATTCTTAGGAGTTCTACCAGCGGCATTTGACATCGCTCCAGTTGTTCCGGAGTCCCAGTTCCTTGGTACTATTTTGTGTATATACTCGGGCACGACAGTACTCGGCCCCTTTCTATGTATATGTGTACTATGTCTAGAGGCTCGTAGACAGATATGTACAGTTAGATGTGTTGTATTTTGGAATGTTCACGTCTCCGTATAACGTGATAGCAAAGTTTACTAGTCTATGTTTACGATGATGCTACTAATGTTAATGTTTAGTAACGAAAAAAAAAATATATGGCACAGTTCCTACGGCCCGCTGAGAAGTAAAGGTAAAACGATAGATAAGGGGTGCTCGGTACAAGTATCGGGTACTCGTCACGGCCCCTAGTCGGGTCGTGACACATATAGAGCTAAAAACTAACTTAGTAGTGGCTGCACCATTTTTGTCATCTTAATACACATACCAAGAAATAAAGTAGAGCATAGGTGCTTTTAGTTATTGTTACAAACATATATATTAATTAAACATAAAGACTACCTAAAATTAAAATGAAAATATATGAAATAAAAAAACTTTGTGTAACGATCCCAAACTTTGGGGCAATACTTGCATTTTGCCCTTAATTCTCCCATTTTATTAAAAAAACTGTGTGTAATGATCCCAAACTTCGGATGTTGTTCTATCATTATCTCCAAGGCTAGGGTCTCGACTAGAAGGAGTTGTTCTTTTATGCTTTTTAGGAGGATTACCCACAAAAGAAGTATTAGGGCATTATCATGTGCTTGAGTTGCAGCAAATGCTGATGTTACTGAAGTATCTTCTATAAGAACCTTCAAATCTACAACCTATGTCCTTTCCATATGAAAAATATTAGAAGTTTCGGACCTATTCAGACAAGAAAAAAGAAAAGTATAAATTCGGAAAAAAGAAGAAGAAACAACCTAAAATCAAATGGCTGACAAAGAAAGGCTAAAAATTTAAGTTAAAGACATTAGACTCTAACGTGAGCTTCTGTTAGTAGGTTTACACTTAATACTTAAAGAGTTAAAAGACTTAAAGACATGGGCTTTGACATACTCTTAAAAACACGGGCCTTAAACAATCATGTGAAATAAGTAGACCAAAAATCAAATTAATGATTAAAAGGTATAAAATATTTATAATTATTTATGAAAAATTAATATTATACATATAAATAATTATAAAATTTATGTATATAATTTATCGGTTTGGTTCGGTTATTTATTCGGTTATTTTTTAATAGAACCATAACCAAACCAAATATTATTGGTTTTTAAAATTTAAAACCAAATCAAACCAAACCAAACCAAATGTCGATTTTTTTATTCGGTTTGGTTAAATTTTCGGTTTGGTTTTGGTTTTAACCAAAATCGTGAACAACCCTACTTCTAGTTAAGGCATAACTAAAGTATGCCCCATAAGGTGGAACTTTTCCTTAAGGCATAATTAAAAGTTTGCCTTGAAAAGTAATAAATAAATAAAAAATATATGTCTCAAGGCAAAGTCTGCCCCTCCGGCATAACTTTAGTTTTTCCTTGAGGATTGTATGCCGGATCCGGCATAAAGTCCTTAAGGAAAAACTAAAGTTATGCCGGAGGGGGCATAACTTTTCCTCAAGACATAGTTTAGTTATGCCTCATGGGGCAAAACTTTTCCTTAAGGAACTATGCCTTATGGGGCAGGCTTTTAATTAAGGTATAACCAAAAGTATGCCTCATAAGACAGAACTTTTCCTTAAGGCAAACTTTTAGTTATGCCTTAAGGAAAAGTTCCGCCTTATGGGGCATACTTTTAGTTATATTTTATGAAACACACTTTTAGTTAAGACATAACTAAAAGCATGCCCCATAAGGCGGAACGTTTCCTTAAGGCATAATTAAAAGTTTGCCTTGAAAAGTAAAAATAAAATAAAATATATGTCTCAAGACAAAGTCTGTCCCCTCGGGCATAACTTTAGTTTTTCCTTAAGGATTGTATGCCGGATCCGGCATACACTCCCCCCAGCCCTGCCTTGCGAAATTATTTTTTTATTTTTTGCCTGAGCGGGGATTCGAACCCAGAACCTCAGGTATCCAAGCGAAAGGCAAAACTTAAAGAACACAAATATGAGGGGCAAAATTTAAAGACCACCCCGGGCAATCCGTGCAAAAAAATGTTTATAATCTCATTTTTAAACCCTATCAAAATAGGGTACAATTTTTAAATACCTGCGCAAAATGGCCTATTTGTGCAAATCACCTTTTTTAAGGATGCTTACAAAAGTACTCCAAACGGTCAAAGAAAATCACTCGTAGATGTTCCATCTTGTCAATTTACAAATATCTCAGAGAAATATAAATTAGTCATGGAGTATTTCTTTTCTTATAACATTAACTAAAGATAAGATCAGTAAATTGTTTCAAATCATGATTTTGTAAAATAAATTTCTAAGTCCTGTGTCAATTAGAAATTTAATTTGTTGCCTCGGAGTATGGTTTCTTTTAACATTAACCAAAAGTCTATTAATTAAGATAAATAGCTAGGTATTATATTCAAGTATAGGTTTATAAAATACATTAAAATCGGAATACTTAATTACTTAAAATATTCCTGCTTTTGCTGGTACCTGAATGTAAAGTTGTAGTTTAGCATTCTACCGTAAATGTTAATGCATCCGACCTTCCGTTTGCATGCAAAGCAGGTCTATGAAAATTGGAATGATGCAAAATGAACATTTCCATTGCTTGATAAAGAGTTTCAACTGATGCGGAGGTTCTTAAAAACTTCAATCAAAATTGAAATATTCATGAGGCAAAAGAAGAAAATATATATATATATATATAAATATATATATAGACCACTTCTGGTTCTTTTACTTTTTTTCAGGTACCAAAATTTCCCTACATTTCAGGTATAGATTATACTGTATACAGACAACACTTCAGTGGTGCGTTTGCATAAATTAAGGACCGTGCCAACTGAATCACCTTGCAGTTTCTAACAGTCTAAACAACACTTTAAAATTCGCTTTCCCATATCAAGTTCTACCCAATGGTAGGCAGAAGCTCATAATTTTGCAACGCGCAGAGCTACAATGATTTCAGTGACCACTGATTACACAAAGATTCGATGATTTTCTTAAAAGACTAATACTGTTTGTAAGTTGGTAATTATCAGTTAGCTTCTCTATGAGTGGAACTAGTTAAAAAATACCATCTCCTGATACAGAGAAAATCCGGAACGTAATATTGAGATTCCAGGAGAAGTAACTTGTCATCCAGAAAATGTATGTATCGATCACCTTTATGTAATGGGCAACCAGGTCCAAACACTTCCATCGCCATCTCAGCAGCTGCCATGTCAGTAACAACTTCAACACTCATCACCAATACAGGGAGAGAGCAACCAGCGAACTTTTGGGATTAGGATAATTATTGGTCCGCCGCTTTCAATTATTAAAGAAAACTGATTTTGCCAGTTTTCTTTTCCATGGGCATCTGCTAGGAAAAGAATCCAACTTTCTAGGAAAGGGAGTAAAAATGTGGAGGAAGGAGAGCAGAAAGAAGTTCGACTACACGGTGCAGACAAGGAAATTATTCACTGTTTAGGAGGTTAAGATAGTTGGAGGTTAAAAGGTCAAGTGACGGATCTATTTTCAGATGAATAGTCATGTTTTATTATACAAGGTACTTGGGCAAAGTGACTAAGGTTATTAGACCAAAGAGGCATTATATGGAACTATAATTTGCAACTCCACTAGATCAGTCTGCTGACAAGAATATTTTGTGAGTGGTGCTGTCCCCTCGAAAACCTCTTAACAATCATTGCCTACAAGAAACAGAAAGATTTCAAGTAGTGCATTTAGTACAACCTAAAGAGAGAAGAACTAAAATCTAGTGAAACAAACAGATATCCTGTTCTTAGGAGACGAGAAACACAACCACAAGCTGCTACAATTAAGTTACTAATACAATGCAGTGAACTAATATTCTTACATCCATCAGCATTGCATCGACTCAGTCAAGTGAAAACTCAGTGGCTTATTGCTTTTTATCTTATATTAGATCTACACGTCTCCAGATTTATATGCATTGGACGTAAAGGAGATCTGATTCTGTAGGGCTTGCTAAGAATATGAATTGGAATCACATTATTCCTTTTCTAGCCTCTTAACAATGGCACGATAGAGTTCAAACCTGTTTCTAGGACTTTTAAGTATCTTAAGCACTCATATGTTGGCTTCAATAAATTGTTGCTAGTACTGATGGTCAGCCCATCACAAGATGTCCATAGTTAGAAGAATCGGGAAGTTACAAATTATATTGGACTCGTTCAAAATAGGGCGTAACAATGATGAGGCTTAATTTTTACCTACAATAGATTTATAGGTTAATTTTTCTTTTAAAAAATATTGAGCAAAAAAAATAAGACCTCCCATTAAAGTTGATTTTAGGCCACCGATCTTATTGAGCTGCCCTTGTGTGTTACTAGCAAAAACAAAGTACTTTTCCGTGCCATGTGATATATTTTTTTTGTTTGTTTGTTTGATCTCTGATATGAAGTCAAAAGAATTTAAATTCTCTGTTACACTAGTATTATTTTTTATGAATTAAACATAATATAGAAGTTTCTCTGATAGATTAAATTATTTCACATTCACAATTATTTTAAAGTACCTCTTTTATCAACTTCAGAGTCATTCGACGATATGCTCGCGTTGTTTGTTTGTGTTTGTGCGAAAACGCATACAAACTATAAATTATGTGGACGGGGGCCACGGGGCTTAGTTCTATCCTTTTCAATTGTTTGATTTAATTGTTAGAGATTAAGGACTGTAGAGGGAGCAAGAGTCAAGAGGATCATTTGACCTCAGTTTGGGAGGAGAGGCAGACGGCATGAACCATAAATTTAGAAACACAGGAAATCCAAACTATTTGTCTTGTCTCCACTGTTTTGTTTCTATATATAAGTGTCATCTTCTTAGACTAGGCCAATATTGACTAAATTCTCTGGCCAGGCATAAGCCATCAAGATATTCCTCTAGCCAGGCAAAACATGGAAACCCAGAGATCCTACTCTCATTTTCCAGTTTTCAGTAGCCTGTTAAAAATAGACTTTTTCTAGAGAGCCATCTCAAATTACCTTACTTTCAACTTTACGTGAAGTTGCATCAAGCAGGCTGTTAGGATGCTCTCATCATAACCTGCAACCTGCCAACTATCTACGCTAAATTAGCCACAACAAGAGAAAAAGTTCATCTTGTTTATAACAAACATACAATTTGTTTGTTGCTTGTCTTCCTTCAAATTTTTTTGTTGAAATTTACAAGTTCGGCAGGGACATAATCGAGAAGCCTCTACAGATGGTTGCTCAATGTAAGACAGAATTTAAAGCATCAGTGGCCAACAAATTAGTCATATTTCTCCCATAAGCAACTATTTTCATCATCATCCATTGCGCTTCTCTATGGAAAAGTAGTCAGCATTATCAGTAAGATGTAATTTATTATATCTTTTGGAATCATGTAGAACAAAAGCTGACTTCTACTTGAGGAAGCACATTAGGAGGTGAACGAGGGGACCTCATTATTCTTTAGACTTCATCAATATGTCTCACTAGAATCTTTCTTCCAGGATCCCAGGCACCTGAATATGTTAGAGCCAAGGGCACCTTAAAGACCAACACAAGATGCGCAATCAACTATTATACATTTAAAGGAAAAACGACGCATGTGCAAGTGTGGTCTAATGAAATTTTTCTTATCACTGTTAAAAGACTAGTAAATGCAGTTTCCTTCATACCCAGCAAAGAGAAGAAATAATGATGCAATTGAAAGTGCCTCTCAATTAAAACAGTTCAATAGTGGGACATCAAATTTAAGAGAAGGTGCAATGATTGGAAAATGGAGGAACTGATACAACTGTTTCAGCTGTGGAAACAACACCAGTCCTAGAAGACAAGCCAGACTTACTCGTATGGGAGCTGCAAACAACTTGATCTTTCACTATTAACTCTTACTATAAGAGTTTGATCTCTTCCATGGCTGAAATAGGAACCTAGTCATGGAGACAAATATGGAGAAACAAAGCACCAGACAGTGAAACTGCCCCTTGCCCAGGATAATTTACAGAGAAGAGGGATGACTACATGTCATTTGTCTGAATACAGAGATTGTAAATCATCTCTTCGTACACTGTCCCGTAATAGCTATAGCAGCTATTCCTGACTATATTCAATGTTCAGTGGGTAATGCCAAGAACAACACTAGAATTAATGCAATGCTGGTAATACAAAGTCCTAAACCAAGGGACAAAGAAGATCTGAGACACAAATCCTCGCTCCCTGCATATGCTAGTTTGTGTGGAAAGAAAGGAACCAGAGAGTTTTTGAAAGCAAATCTGGTTACATCTTTAGGTATGTATTTCCCTTTGTCCTTCAAAGGGCAATTCGTTCTTTTGGGCGTTATTTAAATTTTGCCCATCATATTTGCGGTCTTTAAATTTTGTCCTCATATTTATGGTCTTTAAGTTTTGCCCTTACCTTGGATACCTGAGGTTCTGGGTTCGAACCTCCGCTCAGGCATAAAATAAAAAAATAATTTTGCAAGGCAGGGCTGAAGGGAGTGTATGCCGGATCCGGCATAAAGTCCTTAAGGAAAAACTAAAGTTATGCCGGATGGGGCATAACTTTTCCTCAAGGCATAGTTTAGTTATGCCTTATGGGGCAAAACTTTTCCTTAAGGAATTATGCCTTATGGGGCAGACTTTTAATTAAGGCATAACCAAAAGTATGCCTCATAAGGCAGAACTTTCCCTTAAGGCAAACTTTTAGTCATGCCTTAAAGAAAAGTTCCGCCTTATGGGGCATACTTTTAGTTATATTTTATGGGGCACACTTTTAGTTAAGGCATAACTAAAAGTATGTCTCATAAGCCGGAACTTTTCCTTAAGGCATAATTAAAAGTTTACCTTGAAAAGTAAAAAATAAAATAAAATATATGTCTCAAGGCAAAGTCTGCCCCTCCGGCATAACTTTAGTTTTTCCTTAAGGATTGTATGCCGGATCCGGCATACACTCCCCCAGCCCTGCCTTGCGATTTTTTATTTTTATTTTATGCCTGAGCGGGGAGCGAAGGGTAAAACTTAAAGAACACAAATATGAGGGGCAAAATTTAAAGACCACCCCAAAAGAAGGGCAATCCGTGCAAAAAAATGTCCTTCAAAGGCACCGGTCTTTAATTTTTGGCCCTCAAATTGGTGGTCTTTAATTTTTTTCCTTCGCTAAAAATCTTTTGGTTTCGGGTTTGAACCCCGCTTAGTCGATTTTTTTTTTTTAAAATCGCAAGGTAGAGTCTGGATTCGCAAGGCATGCAAAACTCTACCTTGCGAAATTCCTTCTTTTTTTTTCTTTTTTTTTTACTGAGCTGGGGTTCGAACCCAGAATCTCGGGGTATTAGGCTAAGAGAAAAAAAATAAAGACCACCAATTTGAGGGCCAAAAGATTAAAGACTAGTGCCTTTGAAGGACAATCCGTACAAAAAAAAATGCTTCAAGATCGAATTTATGCCAAGGTGGACATAAGTTCTTTAATGGCGCAGGACATATCTTGTGGGATATTATGATGCGAAAATATAAACTTATGCTCAACGAAAAAGTTGTTTGTTATGATATGCAAAAATTAAAGATCAACACAAAATAGGGATGAAAACGCAAATGACTCAAATGGTAAAGTGTATATTATACATCTTCCAACTATTTTCTCGAACATTTTTTTTTCTACAACTAGCCTTTTCTTTAACTTTTCTCTTTTTGGTTATGCTCCCACCCAACCCCCACTCCCGCCTCCCCAAAAAGAGGAAAAGAAAATTTAGTACTGAATATTTATAACCTTGTGTTAAATTTTTTAAATAAGCTGTTCATTTCCAAAGGTTCATTTCATATGGTGCATCACAAGTTGATCTAATTGAAAATTCTAGTATGTATTGACAGTTCCATACCAGCAAGAAAGCAAAAGTATTATATCTTATTTGAAGTGAATAGGTTGATTTAGTGATCTTATTTAGTAGAAATTGTTTAAAAAGAACTTAAGCTTAGACAGTGTAAAAACACAAACATGTTACATTTGAAAAATAGTCTATTTCTTTTATACATTAGTGAAACACCAATTACAAATAGTGTAGTGGGGGTGCGGAAATTAGATTAATTAGTTCCACTCCGCGGGGGTCAAGAGATAATAAAATCAGTCATGGCAAAAAGAAAAAAATCACTTACCTATTTGCACTTTTTTCTTCTGGAAATTTACACGATGTCAATTTTCCAGGGAGTCTTGGTAATAAAAAAAATCCAAATGTAGATGCTCATGAAGCTGTAAGGAGATTTTGAACCTTAATATGTACTAACGACTTATTAAAAGTTTGAACCCATTGCCAACTCCCTATTTTGGGGTATGATCTTTAAGTTTTGTCCCTTAAATTGCTGGTTTTTAATTTTTGCCTTTCGCCTAAAAAAGTGATCAAAAATATCTCGAGATTTAGAGCTTATTTATTTATTTTTTATTACATAAGGGATAGGGGAAATGAGTGAGGGGATTACAACGTGGGGATTTGAACGCTCACCAACAAGGTAAAAGTTCAGGTAGCCAACCAACTGAGCTACTAAATCCCTACGAGGTTCTGGGTTTGAAATCCAGCTCAATTAAAAATAAAAAAAATCGCAAGGCAAGGGTTATGCCTTATAAGGCAGAACTTAGTTATGCCTCAAAGGCATAACTTCTGTAGTTCCAAGTTATGTCTTATAAGGCAAAGAAGTTCTGTCATAAGGCATAACTAAGTTCTGTCTTATAAGGCATAACTAAGTTCTGCCTTATAAAACATATTTTGCTTTAAGACATAACTAAATTCTGCCTTATAAGGCAGAACTTTTGCGAAACCTAGCCTTGATTTTTTTTTTTTACTAAGCCGGGTTCGAACGCAGAGCTCGGGATATTTTCGGCCACCCTTTTAGGCAAAGGACAAAAAATTAAAGACCAACGCTTTTGAAGGTCAATCCACGCAAAAAAATGGAAACAGAGAGTTTCAATATCAGCTTTTTTTGACGAATTGCCCGAATTTCGGGGTGGTCTTTAATTTTTGCCCTCAAATATGATGGCCTTTAATTTTTGGCCCTACTTCTCATTTAATGAAAATTTAGCTAAAGTACCCTTATCTATGACCTAGTTTCGCAAGTCATAAGATTAGAGAACTTTTGCCTTCTCCAGCATAAGTTCTATAGGAATTAAGTTATCCATCATAAATTGTGTAGTATCTAACTGTCACGCCCCGAACCATGGCCTGGACGTAACACGGCACTCGGTGCCTGACTACATGTGACCGAGCGAACCACATGACTTGCTGAACTAACATGATTTCATATTATAAGCGGAATATGACGTGAATGCATGATGAACCTTTGTACAACATAATAGGTCATATTACATAATAAAGTACTTGTTTAAACATGAGTGTGCCCAAATGTCCATATGACTTCAAATGTCTATCATGACATAACTGATTTGTCTAGTCTATGAAACCTCTATTTTGAGTTTGGACTGGAAGTCATACGTACTGGGACAAGGCCCCCAGCATACCTTTACATGCAAAACTACATAGAGAAGACAATGCTTAAAACCCCGAATGAAATGGGGCTCACCAATAAGCTAGCACGAGCAAATCCTAATGATCAGAAGCGTCGTCCTGTAAATCCGTACCTGCATCGTGAAATACAGGCCCCCGGGAAATAAAAGGGGACGTCAGCACATTGAATGTACTGGTATGTAAAGCAACCGGAAGAACAACATGGGACATAGAATAACATGATAGGAACTAAAAACTGAAAACTGGGACATGAACATGAGCATGAGCATGAGCATGAGTACATAACATGGAATTGAAACTGAAACTGAACATAAAACATGAGTACTGTAAGCATGAGATAATCTGAAATGATCTGTAATAATATGTAATACCGACATAAACCACCACGGGGAGAAGCGTGGAGTCTGATCTCTGCCCGATCAGCTAAGCCATCTCGTACCTTGCCGGGGCACGAGACATGAACATAACATAAATGGATCCAAATCCCTCAATGGGGAACATATGAAGGAATCGTCCTACTGGGCGGAGCGATTCTTATCCTACGTTGGCATACGTAGTTTCAGGCTATCTGAGCCTTCTCGGTATTATTACAACTCCCGAACATGAAAATAACATAGTTGGCTAAGAAGCCCATGACTTTCGTGAATTAACTTGTACTTGTCTTGAAATCATGATTTTCACGAAAGGACTTGTAAACATATTTTCATGAAATAACTTGTAAAAATAACTCATGCAGTTTCATATGAACATAATGAGAACACATGAGAAAGAATTCATGATTCATGGATTAAGCTAGGATTCCTAATGTCCGAAATGGAGGTTTAGGAACACAATAACGAACATACATATGGAATTCATGTTCATACATACATACATAATTACGGGCTACCAATACATTGGGTTTAATGCCCTAGGAGTTGAACTTCATAGAATTTACTAAACGGATCACGGGGAAGAACATAGAAGTTCCCACATGTGGATGGAAGTTCTACATACCTTAACCTTCCGCTTTTGAGCGTATCACAATGTCCTTCACCCCCTTCAACTTCAATCTATAGCATACAAGTCATAGGGATTCTATATTAGCAACAATATCCATGTTTTGTTCATCTAAGCATTTTATCAAACACTTAGTGGGCATGAAGCTCTATAACCCTCATTAATGGTGTTTTCTTCACCAAATCCCCATTCTCTTACTCCTAGTCATTTCTACAATCCCATTTAGATGCAATTAACATCATTCTTCATAATCCATATGAATACAACAATCCCAAATCAACAACCCAACAATTCTAACATAGTTCATATAATTATCTTCAACAACCCAATCATTATTCTCCCAATAAATCATCAATTCACAATTATAAATGATTTGGGAGTAGAAATATTACCTTTTGGGTAGTCACCACGAAATCAACACTCCCAAGCCCGATCTTTAGCTTAAAATGACGACCACAACTCGTACTACACTTTATCCTTCACGAGCTTTAGGATTCGGGGCCTTAAAATTGGTTGATTTTCTCCTTCTTCTCTCTAAATTTCTCTCTCTTTTTCCTCTCTCTAAAATCTGAAATGAGGGGAAAAAAAATGAGGCTTCTAGGGTTTCATTTTCTTTAAATACCAAGGGAAAATGGGTTGACCCAACTTGAAAACGGGTCGGGACTGTTCTGTCTTAAAACGTCCATATCTCCCAATCCCGACGTCGCTTGTGAACCCACAACCTATGGTTGGAAAGATATTTAAATAATCTACAACTTTCATTCTTTGAGTTTTCCCAAATTCTCAACTTACGATGGGGTTATGGCCTCCCGAAGTCAGTTGACCCGAATCTCAAATGCGGACCAAAACGCGCCCACGTTACGGTACCGTAACACAGGGTACGGGCCGTAACGTCGCGTCGTACCCTGATGAAAATTTCCAGAAACTTTCTGGAAATTTTCCCTGTGTTACGGTCCGATGTTACGGTCCGTAACACAAGGTACGGACCGTAACACGAAGGGACGGACCGTATCCTGATGAAAATTTCCAGTGAGGTTCTGGAAATTTCGTCTGTGTTACGGTACACTGTTACGGTCCGTAACACGAGTTACGGTCCGTAACTCGTCACCGTAACGCAGGCGATTTTCCAGCGAACAGGCTTCAGTCAATGGGGCATAACTTTTTGCACATATATCCATTTAATCCCCATAATATACCGTTGGAAATCTTGTTAATAGGGCTACAACTTTCAACAAGGAAGTTCTTCCAGATACACAACGGATCAAGGAGTTATCGTTGCCCGAAATAAACCTGTCAACCCACTAGAACTTTAATGATATGAGTTTAAAGTTGGTCCAAGATGCGGGGTGTTACAATATCTCCCCCTTGGGATCATTCGTCCTCGAATGATGGATAATGGTTAAGATTATGGCTGGACATGGCTTGATTACATGAATGTGAAGGAAACATGACATGAAACATGAAGACTGAACTAACATGACTTGATCTCATGGAAACATGAATACATGAACTTGAACGTGAAACATGAGGCATGAATACATAAGGAACATGACATGGAAACTAAAGGTATTTACCTTGAAAACTATCTGCCTGGTCTTTGAACAAGTGAGGATATCTAGATTTCATGTCCTCTTCGGCTTCCCATGTGGCCTCTTCAACCTTCTGACTCCTCCACAAGACTTTTACTGAGGCTACTTCCTTAGTTCTCAACTTGCGAACTTGACGATCAAGAATGGCTATAGGGATCTCCTCATAAGTCAACCCGTCCTTAACTGTGATAGTATCAGTAGAAACAACCAACGATGGGTCTCCTACACACTTCCTCAACATGGACACGTGAAACATGGGATGTACAGCTGCCAAATCTTGTGGCAACTCAAGTTCATAAGCCACTAAACCGACCTTTCGTAAAATTCTGTAAGGTCCAATATACCTGGGACTTAGCTTCCCTTTCTTGCCAAATCTCATAACACCTTTCATGGGTGAGACTTTAAGGAACACCCAATCATCAACGGAAAATTCTAAATCCCTTCGTCTCACATCCGTATAAGACTTTTGGCGGCTCTGAGCTGTTTTCAAACGCTCCTGTATTAACTTGACTTTCTCCATAGCTTGATAAACCAAATCTGGTCCTAATAACTCTGCTTCACCTACTTCAAACCAACCAATTGGTGACCTGCACCTTCGCCCATACAGAGCCTCAAATGGTGCCATCCCAATACTAGCATGATAACTATTATTATAGGAAAACTCGATGAGTGGTAAGTGATCATCCCAACTACCTTTGAAATCCAAGACACATGCGCGCAACATATCCTCCAGAGTCTGGATAGTACGCTCTGCCTGGCCATCTGTTTGGGGATGGAAAGCTGTGCTGAGGTTCACTTTGGTACCCAATCCTTTCTGAAAGGATTTCCAGAAATTCGCTGTAAACTGAGCTCCACGATCTGAAATAATGGACACTGGTGTCCCATGCAATCTGACAATCTCACTAATATACAGCTTGGCATAGTCTTCTGCTGAATATGTGGTCTTGACTGGCAAAAAGTGTGCTGACTTAGTAAGCCGGTCAACGATCACCCAAATAGAGTCGTGCCTCTTAGCTGAACGAGGTAAACCTGATACAAAATCCATATTGATCATTTCCCATTTCCAAACAGGAATATCAATATTCTGAGCCAAGCCACCAGGCCTCTGGTGTTCAGCTTTCACCTGCTGACAGTTCAGGCACTTAGCTACAAAATCTGCCACACTCTTCTTCATGTTGTTCCACCAGTACATCTCCTTGAGATCATGATACATCTTAGTGGAACCTGGGTGAATAGAATACCTGGAATTGTGGGCCTCCGACATGATTCGCTCTCTGAGTCCATCTACATCTGGGACACATAATCTGCCTTGGTACCTCAAGGCACCATCATCTCCCCCTTGTTCAAAAGCCGTTGTCTTATGTTTGTGAATCCCTTCCTTCAGCTGCAATAAATAGGGATCACTAAATTGTTTCTCCTTGACTTTAGCGACTAGAGAGGAAATAGTACTATTCTGAACAACCACCCCACCGTCTCCGGATTCTAAAAGTCGGACTCCTAGATTGGCCAAACGGTGAACTTCCTTCGTCATAATTCTCTTATCCACATCCACGTGGGCTAAACTCCCCATGGAATGCCGACTAAGAGCATCCGCTACAACATTCGCTTTTCCCGGATGATAAAGAATATCCACATCATAATCTTTAAGCAATTCGAGCCATCTCCTCTGTCTAAGATTTAGCTCCCTTTGCTTGAAGATATACTGCAGGCTTTTATGATCCGTGAAAATATCAACGTGCACCCCATACAAATAATGTCGCCATATCTTAAGCGCAAAAACTACAGCTGCCAATTCTAAGTCATGAGTCGGGTAATTTCTTTCGTGAACCTTGAGCTGACGAGATGCATAAGCTACAACTTTACCATGCTGCATTAAGACACATCCGAGACCAACTCCCGAAGTATCACAATAAACCACGAATCCTTCGGTTCCCTCTGGCAAGGTCAAAACTGGGGCAGAAGTCAATCTTTTCTTCAGCTCTTCAAAGCTTCGCTCACAAGCATCTGACCATTGGAACTTAATTTTCTTTCGAGTCAACTTGGTCAACGGAGCAGAGATAGAAGAAAATCCTTCCACAAAGCGCCGATAATAACCTGCCAGACCCAAGAAACTTCTTATATCAGAAACTGAAGCGGGTCTGGGCCAACTCTTTACGGCGTCAATCTTTTGAGAATCAACTCTAACACCTTCACCCGAGATCACGTGGCCTAAGAATGTCACTGATTTAAGCCAAAACTCACACTTTGAAAATTTTGCAAAACGCTCTCGCTCCTTAAGAGTCTGCAACACTATTCTGAGATGTTCTGCATGTTCGGCCTCATTACGGGAATACACCAAAATATCGTCAATAAAGACAATGACGAATAAATCGAGATAAGGCTTGAAGACCCTGTTCATAAGATCCATAAAAGCAGCTGGTGCATTTGTCAACCCGAATGACATAACGAGAAATTCGAAATGGCCATAACGGGTCCTAAAAGCTGTCTTAGGAATATCCACTTCTTTAACCTTCAACTGATGATAACCTGACCTGAGATCAATCTTGGAATAACATTGGGCACCTTGCAGCTGATCAAATAAGTCATCGATTCTAGGAAGAGGGTACCTGTTCTTAATGGTGACCTTGTTCAGCTGTCGGTAATCTATACACATACGTAAAGAACCATCCTTCTTTCGGACAAATAGGACTGGTGCACCCCAAGGCGAAACACTAGGCCTAATAAACCCCTTATCAAGTAGATCTTTCAATTGGGCTTTTAACTCTTTTAACTCCGCTGGAGCCATTCTGTATGGTGGAATAGATATCGGCTGAGTATCGGGAAGTAAATCAATTCCAAACTCAATCTCCCTGTCAGGAGGGACTCCTGGAAGATCTTCGGGGAAGACTTCCGGAAATTCATTTACAACTGGAACAGATTGAAGAGTTGGAGTTTGAGCATCTGAATCCTTGACCCGAACTAGGTGGTAGATATAGCCCTTGGAAATCATTTTTCTGGCTTTTAGGTAAGAAATGAATCTACCCCTGGGTACTACTGAATTACCCTTCCATTCTATGACTGGCTCATTAGGAAACTCGAATCTTACCACCTTAGTTCTACAACAGACTGTGGCATAACATGAAGCTAACCAATCCATACCCATGATCACATCGAAGTCTACCATTTCTAATTCTGCTAAATCAGCTATGGTTCTGCGGTGGTAGACTAAAACTGGGCAACCCCTATACATATGTCTAACTGTGAGTGATTCTCCAACGGGGGTGGACACTTCAAAGGGTTCATACAATTTTTCAGGTTCAATACCAAATTTCTTAGCAACAAAAGGGGTTACATAAGATAGGGTGGATCCTGGGTCAATAAGGGCATATACATCGAAAGTGAAAACTGTTAGAGTACCTGTAACAACATCTGCCCGAGCCTCTGCATTCTGACGGCCTGTCAATGCATACATGCGGTTTCGCCCCCCGCTTGCGTTCCCAGCCCTAACTGCATTGCTCCCCTGCTGGGCCTGATTATTACGAGGGACTGCTGAATTTGTGGTTTGCGTCACATTACCTCCGGTACCTTGCCTAGCTGATGGACAATCTTTCTGAATATGGCCCCTCTGGCCACAACCATAACATACATTCCTGCCCATGAGACACTCACCTAAGTGTTTCTTATTACATTTGCCGCATATCGGATAATTATAGTTCGACTGACCCCCACTAGTTTGAGAGTACGAACTTGATGGCCTGAAATTCTGCCTCTTATCATTGCGGAACTTAGGGGGTGGGGCACTTGCTGTGGACGGAGCAGGTGCTGCTGACCTGTTCTTGAAGAAGTTCCTATTTCGGTTCCCGCTGAACTGTCCGGTAGATTTGACCCTCTTGTTGTACTCCTTGTCTTTCTCTTTTTGTAAGGCTTCTTCCTCCTTTAGCCTTGTCTCCTTGCCCTGCACAAAAGCAACCATCTTGGAAATAGTCATGGTCCCATTTTGTGCAACAATATTGGCTCCATCATACAAATGGGAATCAAGACCTCCCACGAATCTTCTCACTCTTGCCCTCATATCAGGTACCATGTGTGGGGCATGCTTTGCCAGACTAACGAATTCCAAATAGTATTCTTGAACTGGCCTGCCATTTTGCTTAAGTTTCAGGAACTGTTCGGCCTTAGCCTCTCTGAGCTCTATTGGCATAAAGTGGTCTAGAAATGCGCTAGCAAATTCATCCCATGTAGCATCAGGTGCACTCTCAACTCGGGACAATTCCCAAGATTCATACCACGTGTTAGCAATGCCCTGTAATTGATGAGCTCCAAAAGTAGCTGCTTCTGTTTCGGTAACTGTCATAATCCTGAAGATCTTTTGGAGAGCGTCAATGTAGTCCTGAGGATCTTCATCCTTTTTCGTTCCCGTGAATACTGGGGGATTCATTCTGAGAAAGTCCTTTGCCTTAGAAGACTCCCCATTACCTCCTGAACTTAGCCCAGTTTCCTGACGTTGGGTCTGAGCTGCTACTAGCTGGGTGAGCATATTGATAGCACTCCTAACATCCCTATCCGAAGCATTCGGAGGTGTAACAGTAGAGGTGGTTGGAGCTGTTGCCTGAGTCGGAACAGTATCTTCGTGAGCTACTTCGGCGGCAGCCCTTTGGCTAGTGGCTGTGTTTTTCTTCTTGTAAGTTCTTTTGTAAGGCATTTTCTGAAAACACGTATACGCACGAGTTAGGAAATCATCCTAAAAATACTGCTCTAATTGCACGATCTAGAATATGAAAGAAATGAGACAATCCTGAATGTCCTGGTGGTCAACTGTTTATATGTGTGGGGCCCTCACACATATAAAAGAGACCCCGCTAGACACGGTTTCATAGACTCCCTAAAGACACTTGAACCTAGGCTCTGATACCAAGCTTTGTCACGCCCCGAACCATGGCCTGGACGTAACACGGCACTCGGTGCCTGACTACATGTGACCGAGCGAACCACATGACTTGCTGAACTAACATGATTTCATATTATAAGCGGAATATGACGTGAATGCATGATGAACCTTTGTACAACATAATAGGTCATATTACATAATAAAGTACTTGTTTAAACATGAGTGTGCCCAAATGTCCATATGACTTCAAATGTCTATCATGACATAACTGATTTGTCTAGTCTATGAAACCTCTATTTTGAGTTTGGACTGGAAGTCATACGTACTGGGACAAGGCCCCCAGCATACCTTTACATGCAAAACTACATAGAGAAGACAATGCTTAAAACCCCGAATGAAATGGGGCTCACCAATAAGCTAGCACGAGCAAATCCTAATGATCAGAAGCGTCGTCCTGTAAATCCGTACCTGCATCGTGAAATACAGGCCCCCGGGAAATAAAAGGGGACGTCAGCACATTGAATGTACTGGTATGTAAAGCAACCGGAAGAACAACATGGGACATAGAATAACATGATAGGAACTAAAAACTGAAAACTGGGACATGAACATGAGCATGAGCATGAGCATGAGTACATAACATGGAATTGAAACTGAAACTGAACATAAAACATGAGTACTGTAAGCATGAGATAATCTGAAATGATCTGTAATAATATGTAATACCGACATAAACCACCACGGGGAGAAGCGTGGAGTCTGATCTCTGCCCGATCAGCTAAGCCATCTCGTACCTTGCCGGGGCACGAGACATGAACATAACATAAATGGATCCAAATCCCTCAATGGGGAACATATGAAGGAATCGTCCTACTGGGCGGAGCGATTCTTATCCTACGTTGGCATACGTAGTTTCAGGCTATCTGAGCCTTCTCGGTATTATTACAACTCCCGAACATGAAAATAACATAGTTGGCTAAGAAGCCCATGACTTTCGTGAATTAACTTGTACTTGTCTTGAAATCATGATTTTCACGAAAGGACTTGTAAACATATTTTCATGAAATAACTTGTAAAAATAACTCATGCAGTTTCATATGAACATAATGAGAACACATGAGAAAGAATTCATGATTCATGGATTAAGCTAGGATTCCTAATGTCCGAAATGGAGGTTTAGGAACACAATAACGAACATACATATGGAATTCATGTTCATACATACATACATAATTACGGGCTACCAATACATTGGGTTTAATGCCCTAGGAGTTGAACTTCATAGAATTTACTAAACGGATCACGGGGAAGAACATAGAAGTTCCCACATGTGGATGGAAGTTCTACATACCTTAACCTTCCGCTTTTGAGCGTATCACAATGTCCTTCACCCCCTTCAACTTCAATCTATAGCATACAAGTCATAGGGATTCTATATTAACAACAATATCCATGTTTTGTTCATCTAAGCATTTTATCAAACACTTAGTGGGCATGAAGCTCTATAACCCTCATTAATGGTGTTTTCTTCACCAAATCCCCATTCTCTTACTTCTAGTCATTTCTACAATCCCATTTAGATGCAATTAACATCATTCTTCATAATCCATATGAATACAACAATCCCAAATCAACAACCCAACAATTCTAACATAGTTCATATAATTATCTTCAACAACCCAATCATTATTCTCCCAATAAATCATCAATTCACAATTATAAATGATTTGGGAGTAGAAATATTACCTTTTGGGTAGTCACCACGAAATCAACACTCCCAAGCCCGATCTTTAGCTTAAAATGACGACCACAACTCGTACTACACTTTATCCTTCACGAGCTTTAGGATTCGGGGCCTTAAAATTGGTTGATTTTCTCCTTCTTCTCTCTAAATTTCTCTCTCTTTTTCCTCTCTCTAAAATCTGAAATGAGGGGAAAAAAAATGAGGCTTCTAGGGTTTCATTTTCTTTAAATACCAAGGGAAAATGGGTTGACCCAACTTGAAAACGGGTCGGGACTGTTCTGTCTTAAAACGTCCATATCTCCCAATCCCGACGTCGCTTGTGAACCCACAACCTATGGTTGGAAAGATATTTAAATAATCTACAACTTTCATTCTTTGAGTTTTCCCAAATTCTCAACTTACGATGGGGTTATGGCCTCCCGAAGTCAGTTGACCCGAATCTCAAATGCGGACCAAAACGCGCCCACGTTACGGTACCGTAACACAGGGTACGGGCCGTAACGTCGCGTCGTACCCTGATGAAAATTTCCAGAAACTTTCTGGAAATTTTCCCTGTGTTACGGTCCGATGTTACGGTCCGTAACACAAGGTACGGTCCGTAACACGAAGGGACGGACCGTATCTTGATGAAAATTTCCAGTGAGGTTCTGGAAATTTCGTCTGTGTTACGGTACACTGTTACGGTCCGTAACACGAGTTACGGTCCGTAACTCGTCACCGTAACGCAGACGATTTTCCAGCGAACAGGCTTCAGTCAATGGGGCATAACTTTTTGCACATATATCCATTTAATCCCCATAATATACCGTTGGAAATCTTGTTAATAGGGCTACAACTTTCAACAAGGAAGTTCTTCCAGATACACAACGGATCAAGGAGTTATCGTTGCCCGAAATAGACCTGTCAACCCACTAGAACTTTAATGATATGAGTTTAAACTTGGTTCCAAGATGCGGGGTGTTACACTAACACGCTCGGCATAAGTTTAGAGAACTTTTGCCTTATCCGGCATAACTTCGGTAGAAATTAAGTTACGCTTTGTAAGGCATAAATTGTGGGTTCTGAACTGAACTTATGCCTCTATCGGCATAAGTTCTATAGGAATTAAGCGACAAAACTTGTTACTCCTATAAGGCATAACTTATGTTATATTATTATACGAAAATATAAACACATTTTTTTCAATATCAGGGTATTTTCAACCACTTTTTTATTACTTAAAGTACCGAAGGGAAAAAGTTGAAGACAATCATATTTGAGGGCCAAAATTTAAACATCACCGCATGATGGGGATATTCGTGCAAATGACCCCCGTTAAAATGTTGTTCTACAACACTAGCATGAAACAACTGCCTGGATGGCTGAATAAAGTGACAAGATCCACAGGGATTGATACAAAAACCGAAAACTGAAACACATGTTCCTTCAAAGTGAACCGCACAGTTCATGAAAAATTTAAAATACCATACATGTAAGAATTTAACACTACAATTATCAAATTTCAATTAAAATAAATTCAAGATCCAATTGTACAATATTGTCGATATCAATCCAACTCCTTAAAGTTGAGACTTAAATAATCAACCATTTCTTGTTGGAATCACCTTACACGTTATTAATCAACTATTTCCTGTTGGAATCACCTTACACGTTATTATTTGAAGAGCGTACTAGTCTAAAGCGCATGGTTTTGCCCATAAAGCAATGGCCCATTGCTTCAGCGATAGCTTTTAATGACACTGTTTCCGACACGAATTTTCATTTATAGGATGTTTACTACAAGTAATATATCTTTGGGAAAAGGACATTGTGTGTCCATTCAGTCAAACTAATTCCACATTTAATCACTGTTTGGGCTTAATTCCACTAGGTGTCCGATCGGCCCAAATTAATGCCAAAAAATGGCCGGCCGGCCCAAAATAATGCCAAGGCTGGCCGGCCCAACAGCCCAGGCGCTTAAAAAAAAAAAAACTTAAGTCATCACAAAAAGTCGCCACTAAAGGGCTGCTACAGCATATACACATATGTTAGAATTATATATACACTTTATATACAAGAATTATACAGTTTATATACATATGCTGGAATTGATCATACATTTATTATACATAAATTATACATTTATTATACACATATTATGCAATAATGATATCATATATTTTTTTTTACATACACAATAGTGATACATATTATATACCACAATGATACGGTTTCTATAATACATTTTTTGTACGTATGGTACACTTTCTATACAAGACTGATACAGTTTATATACACATGCTGGAATTATATATACACTTTCTATACAAAAATGATACATATTCTATACAAAAATGACATAATTTTCTATTCTATACAGGGAAGTTGCACTGTGCTGATACACATTATATACACAAATGATACATATTATATACAAAAATAACACATACCTTAGTGATTCATATTTTATATAGTTTCTATACATTATAGATGGGTACTGAATATATTTTATACACAAATGACACATATTATATATAAAAATCGCCTCAAACATTTTTGTATTTGGGTTTTTATTTGAAAATTATCTTATTTAAGTTTTGGCTAATGGATGGGATTAGTTTAGCGGGTATAATTTGGGTTTAGAAAGACTTTGGCCACCGGGTGGAATTAGTTTCACTCGACCGATGTCCTTTTCCCTATATCTTTCTCTAACCATTCAGTCAATTGACTAACATCCATCTGATATATTGCCAATCCATTTGGCTGGATCAGGCACCAGCTTATTCAAAATCTGTTCACTTCAACAAGTGCCTGCCAGGAATTAAAAAAACAAAAGAAATAAATAAATAAAGAAAGAAAGAACGAACAAGACATTACAATTGAATGATCAATGAAATGGAATAAAAATCACGAGATCAGGGTTCAATTCCCAGTAAGTACAAAAAAAGGTCTCAAATTTTGGTATATAGAGGTTACTGTAGGGGGTAGCAGGTGGTGGACTGGTTTGAGTCACGCGGAAGCTGATGGGCGATCAGCTTGCCAGGAGCAGCTGCTTCAGCTCATGACTCAGAAATAACATATTTGAAAGATAGAAATGATATACTCTTCTATTGAGCAAAAGGCAGATGTTCTGTTCTATTTCCAGAAATTCAGAATGTAAAGCTTTAGACATCCAAATACCAGTCTAATGCGAATTTAGCTTCAGCTTAAACTTTCCCAAATCACACGTGCATCAAATTTGAAAGATAACCATAATGCTAAATTACTTCACTAGCTTACCTATTAGAAACATCCAAGATCAATGGAGGCGAAACAGTAAACTAAGCAAGCTAATGAATAAGAGTGACAAGCTGCATCACCCTGAATCCATCCAATACAATCAGAATCCCAACTGCAAGTTTGTGAGAATCAAGAGTAGAAATCAAGAATTATACCATAGATATACGAGCTCAGAAAGTTTGAACTTGCTCACTATTGCTGAGGTAAAGGTTATATTAAATAGTACCAAGATGGTACAGAAAAGGGCACAAAAACAAAGTTCAGAACAGCAGCCCATTACACTCTCCTTCCTAACAGATCTAAGAAATCCATATACTGATTTAGATACAGGCTCACTAGTAGACTACTTCTATACCAGAAAGACAGATTTTGTAAGCATCAATTTTTAGTTTTTAGTTCTAGAAATAAGATTTCTTTGCCCTTCAGAAAATGCACGATGTAACAGTCCTCCATATATGCTTTAACTCTTTAGGAACCACCTACAACCCCTTTACATTTTGAGGCATCACCCACGTAATACCTCTAATACTTGACAAAAAGTTCCCGACATTGTCTGGCAAACCTGCAGTCAAGGAAAAGGGGCTCAACTGATTCCTGATTTTCTTGATAGATAGCATCTGTTGCATAGGACAAAACCTCTCTTCTGCAATTTGTTTTGATTTAAACATGCCCCACAAGTTGCTATCCACCCAAAGCAAGCTACCTTAACAGGAGATTTTGTCCTCCATATCATCTTCCAGGTCCAAGAAGCTTCCCACTGTCCTGACTGCTTTATCAACAGTGTATAGGCAATAACAATTCTTAACTGAAAACTTTTTATGATGTGTTCACATTGACAAGGGCTTGCCAATGGGATACAAAAGAAACAGAAGAAAGAAAAAGGAAGACAAGTGCTTACAATTGCGGGCACCCAAAGGTGGTGGCTTACTAGTCAATGAAGTCGGAAAAAGAAATCACTGGAGACTACTACCACAGTTGAATTTCAGGCAAGTACAAAAAATGTCTTACATCTTGGTATATAGAGCTATCTGGTACCAGTAGGAGGTAGCAGGTGGTGGACTAGTCGAGTCACGCACAAACTGGCACAAAAACCGCCACTATATAAGAAAAACAGGTGCTTAGTAATAGCGGGATGATTAATTTGCCAGGAGCAAACGCTTCATCTCACGGCTCACTCCTCAAACTGTTTTATCTTACGCTCCTTCAACATAATTGAAAGGATAGAAATAACACAATCTTTACATTGAGCAAAAAGCAGATGTCCCCATCGCCAGAACTCGGAATGTAAAGCTTTAGAAATCCAAATACAAGAGTCTATTAGGAATTAAGCCTCAGCTTGAACTTTCCCAAATCAAATTTGATAATTAACAATAACGCTAAACTAATTCTCCAGCTTACGTATTAGAGCCAATATCTGCCTTTATCAATCTTCATAATCCAAGATTAATGTAAGCAAAACAGTAAACTAAGCAAGCTATACATAAGCAAGAATGACATGCTGCATCACCCAAACCATTAAAATTAATCAGATAAAGGATCCAACTGCAAATTTTTGAGAATCAAGACTAGAAATCCAGAACTGAACTATACCATAGAGAAATGAGCTCAGAAAAATTTGAACTTTCTCATTATTGATAAGATCAGGATCTTTCCAGCTCCATTCTCCTCTACACAAAAGACACCAAGTCAATTTTGAACTTATTGAGTAGAAGTGAGCAATGAATTGTTAAAAAGAATCTTTAAGAATCCCAGCTTGAAATACTAACCAATTTCATTAATCCAAAATCTAGTAGTAGTACAAAATTTAACTTAGCTACCACAAAATTCAAAGGATCCACAAGTCAGATCAGAATCTTGATAACCCCAAAATCTTCAATTTTCTCCATTTCCTCATTGATCAAGAATTCACTATAACATACTCCATTACAAATTCATAAAACACAAAAAATAATACCCATCCCCCCCAAAAAAAAATACTATATAGCAAATTAATACCACTAATAGAAGAGATCATCTAAGATCTCATAAAATAAACAAAAAACCAAATTCAAGACCCAAATTTCTCACAATTCTTAGCAGATCTTTGAAGTCTCTTGCTTGTAGGCTTCGTCTTCAATGATTGAATCAAAAGAGAATCTTGATACTTAGTAGGAACAGTCTTCAATCTCTTCTTTTGTTGTCTTTTAGGCAATGAACCAACAATAAGGAAATTGTCAAAACTTAGAACTCTTTTTTTCCTTCTTGTGATGACTCTTTTCTGAATGTAAGGAACACCCACAACAGAGCCATCAGTGACTTGATGAATGGCTTTAACGAGGAGATTAAGGCCTTGACATCTGTGGGTTGTGAGTGAAGAAGAAGATGAAGTTGAGGAAGATGAATCTGTTGATGATGCTAAGGAGGAGTTGTTTGTTAACGAAGAGAAACTGTATAATGAAGATGATGATGATGATGATGATGTTGATGAAGATGAAGGAGAATTGGGTGTCGATTTTCGGATCCTCATAACTGAAAATAGAGTATGGAGAATTGAGATTTTTTTTTTTTTTTTTTTTTTGAAGAAGAGTAGATGGATGAAGGGGAAGGGGAGATGTGAATAATGGTCCTGGAAGGAGGGGAGGGGGATTATATTGGATTTGGGTTTTACATTTTTTTTTTAATAGGATTACAGCAGTCATTTGACTATATGGGCTAAGGTTATTGGTCCTTTCTTTTTCCTTTTTAATTTCTCATCGCGTTCCATATTTGTGTTAGAGTCCGATTAATTTGAATTCGGGGAAAGGCGCCATACCAAGACTCAAACACAATATCTCTGGTTAAGGAGAGGAGCGACTCATCTGCTGCATCATATCTTTGACTTAGCTATTGGTTCTTTCTTTCGCTCATTTTTGTACGTCCTTCGGTTGAACCTGTCTTTTTTAGTTCAATTAATTTAATCTAAAATACATGAAAAACAAATACCTGAGAAGATGAATTCTAATCTAAAATAATTGTAAATAAAAATCATGAAGACATAAATTAATTATTTTTTAAATTATTCTATTCCAACAATTGATTTAAAAAAATAGAGAATAAGTAAAAGATAATTTGAGGAGATATAAAAGACAATTTAATTATGATTAGTGCTACTCCCTCCGTCTCACATTAGTTGTCAAGGTTACTAAAAGTATTTGTCATTTTACAACATGAAGATAAAATTAATGATATTCCTCATTTTGCCCTAAATATTACTCCATTGTTATGGAAGCTTGGAGGAGTTGTGGGGATGCGAACACTATGTGGGATAGGTTTGCTAGTTGCATTAGAAAAGTACCTAAAGAGGTACTAGGGATCTTGAGAGGTAGATTTGGTGGACATCGAAGGGACTGGTGGTGGAAGGTGGAAGCGAAGAAGGTGGCGTATACGAAGTTGGTGGACAGTACGGATGAGGAAGAAAAGAGGTCTAAGAGTTATAAGATGGTGAGGAAGGAGGCAAAGCTTGCTGTTACAGCGGGAAAGACGACAGCTTTTGAACGTATGTATGCAGAATTAGAAGACAAGGGCAGTGATAAAAAGTTGCACAGGTTAGCCAAGACGAGGAAGAGGAGGGCGCGTGATTTGGACCAAGTGAAGTGCATCAAGGACGAGCATGGTAAAGTTCGGGTGGAGGAGGCACTCATAAGAAAGAGATGGCAGTCATGCTTCCATAAACTCTTGAACGAGGAGGGGCACAGAGTCATTGTGCTAGGACTTGGGAGAGCTAGAGCCTTCGAAAGGTGTCACGGTTTGAGGTATTTTAGGCGTATCCAGGTTGAGAAGGTCAAGGGGGCTATTCGTCGGATACGTAAAGGAAGAGCGATCGAGCCTGATGAGATCCCTGTGGATTCTGGAAGTACGTGGGCAGGACGGGTATGGAGTGGTTGACTGGGTTATTTAATGTTGTTTTTAGGACGACGAAAATGTCTGAAGAATGGAAGCGGAGTACAATGATCCCTTTGAACAAGAACAAGGGTGACATCCAAAATTGCAACAACTATAGGGGTATTAAGTTGCTAAGCCACACAATAAAAGTTTGGGAGAGGGTAGTGGAAATGAGGGTGAGGAGGGGCATGTCTATTTTGGAGAACCATTTTGGATTCATACCGGGGCGCTCGACTACAAAAGCCATTCATCTGGTAAGAAGACTGATGAAGCAGTATAGGAGAGGAGGAAGGACTTACATATGGTGTTCATCGACCTGGAGAAGGCGTACGACAAAGTCCTGGGGGAGGTTTTGTGGAGATGTTTGGAATCTAGTGGTGTACCTATGGGATACACTAGGGAGATAATAGACATGTATGATGGAGCCTAAACCAGGGTAAGGACAGCGGGAGGAGACTCAGAGCACTTCCCAGTTGTGATGGGTTGCACCAGGGGTCTGCCCTTAGCCCCTTTTTATTTACCCTGGTGATGGATGTTTTGACGCGGCTAATTCAATAAGAGGTGCCTTCGTGTATATTATTCGCAAACGACATAGTTTTGATCAATGGGACTTGCGGCGGATTTAACACTAAGCTTGAGGTTTGGAGATAGACCCTTCAATCTACGGGGTTCAGGTTGAGCAAGACTAAGACAAAGTACTTGGAGTGCAAATTCAGTGAAGTAGCGCATGAAGATAGCATGAAAGTGAGGCCTGACACCCAAGAAATTCAAAAGAGAGAAAGTTTCAAGTATTGGGTCTATTATCCAAGGAAATGGGGAGATTAACGAAAATGTCACACATCCGATTCGTGCAGAGTGGATGAAAGGGAGGCTTGTATCCGGAGTCTTGTGTGATAAGAAGGTACCACCAAAACTAAAAGGCAAGTTCTACAGAGTGGTGGTTAGACCAACTATATTGTATGAGGCCAGTCAAGAACTCTCACGTTCAGAAGATGAAGGTGGTGAAAATGAAGATGTTGCGGTGGGTGTGTGGGCACACGAGAAGAGATAGGATTAGAAATGAAGATATCAGGAACAAGGTGGGGGTAGCCTCAGTGAAGGATAAGATGAGGGAAACGAGGCTGAGATGACTCGGGCATGTGAAGAAGAGATGTATGAATGCCCCGGTATAGAGGTGTGAGAGTTTGGCTATGGATGATTTCAGGAGAGGTAGAGGTCGGCCGAAGAAGTACTGGAGAGAGGTGATTAGGCAAGACATGACGCAGTTCAGCTCATCGATGACATGACCGTAGATAGGTTGTTATGAAGGACACAGATTAGGGTAGAAGACTAGTAGTTAGTTGAGCGTTTCCACTTTTCGTATTACTCTTGTAGTTTATTGTCCTTTAATTTCTGTTATTATATGTTATGTGTTACACCTCGAAAAAAATTTGCATCGTTTGCGTTGTAAGTAAACTAACGTAACTTTGGAGAGGTCATGGAACCCTTATAAGGTTAAGGAATACTCTTAAAAAGTGTTAAGAAAGTGTCTAAAGGTTCCGGGATCAAGCAAATTGAAGGAAATAAGTTTGTCGAAAATTTGGAAAAAAGTTGGTAGAATTTTGGACAGAAATTTTGGGTTAAATTTAGAAGGGTATATCTCCTAGTATATCAGGAGTTTTGAAGTGAAACAAAAGCCTAAATTGAATTTCAGGAAGTCTAGTTTCCAACGCAACAAACCGCTTGTCAAAATGACATCGGAGTAGGGAGTTATGGGCATTTCAAGATAAGCCTCCAAGCTATCAAATGGCTCCTCGCGGGCCCCACCTGGAAAGTCGGTGGAACAGACTCTCAAGGGGTATAATACCCTATTATTCCATTTTTTTCATCGTTTACATTTCTTGGGAGTTTTAGACACATCCATACACTTCTCCTAAACACTTATAACCCCTTAAATCAAGAATTCAACAAGATTACACCAAACTAGTTCATGAAAAGTGATTGTTCTTGTTTCTACTTGATGTTGTGGTGAGTTTGGTCTTAAAGAATGTTGTTGCGGCTAAATTTCTTCAAGTATAAGTTATGTTCTTCATCCTATCTCTTATGTTGAGTTGATTTGAAGGTTTAGCAAGTCTTAAAAGTGAAAATAGTTATGGAGGAAAGGTCATAAAGTGTTGTGTTGTAGTTGTTGAGTTTATGGACTGTTTAAGCATGTTGTAGCCGTGTTGTTGGGATAATTTCCATGTATATGGATGGTATCTAATGTTGTTGGTGTGTTGATGAGATTATGCTCCTTGATTGGGAAAAAAGAAAGTATTTGTTGTTATGGTATGTTGATAAACATCGTGTGGGATGTTTTATGGAATATTTTGGTATTGATGATGATGCTATTGGTGTTAGTGTTGTTGTTGCGTTGGTTGTTGGTATTGTGATTTCGGGCTAGGGATATAAATAGGGGAGATGCTACTCGAATTTTGGCAGATTTTAAGAGAATTTAATTTGAAGGCTTAAGACAAGCATATGACGATAAGCCTAACAATAGTATGACTGGTTTTATATGTAGATTACGAGACCACGAATGATCTTATGTAGATTGCAAGACGGGAAGTAAGTGGGAAAGTCGAGAAATAAGCTTCCAGGTATGTTAAGGTTATCCTTTCTTTCATTTTGGCATGATCTATGATAAGTACGAACGTGACAATACTCATAATGAATCCACTCCTAGATGTAGGAGCTCATGTCTGTATGTTTATATCGGTGTTGTTCATATCCCGAGTTGCTTGACTTCTAAAGTCCCGAAGGGCATCCATAAGTTGTACGTTTTCATAATGATGTCTAAATCCCGAAGGGGACATTCATAAGGCTTTTTTATTCATATTCATTTCTTATTTGATTTTTAAGTCTCGAAGGAGACAAATGAAAAGGTGAAGAAGCTTCCATTTTGAACTAAAAGTTGTTCCGAAGGGAGGTCTTTTGATGGTTTACAAAGATTATTATGCATTTGCACACTATATATATATATGTACGACATGATTTTATGGGTAAAGGGAAAAGGGGTAAGGTGTTATATACGCAAACCACCTGATCAGCTGGTATACGATGATTATGATGCCCGAAGGGGCTGCCCGATGGGGCCATTATGCTATTATGCCCGAAGGGGCTGCGAGCAGGGCGAAGGTATGCATTATATATATACACATGATGTTTTAAAAGTTCATATGCACATACATGATTATCAGTGTTGGTTACAGGTACAGATTGAGTCTGTTACTCTTTTATCATTCGAGTCGAGATATATATTGTTTCAGTTCTGCCTTACATACTCGGTACATCATTCGTACTGACGCCCCTTTGCCTGGGGGCGCTGTGTTTCATGCCACACAGGGTACACAGATGGATAGATGACACTTGCTGTAGGATGTTCCCGGGCTATCAGCTGAACTGGTGAACTCCATTTCTATTCGAAGTGTTGCCGAGTCAGAGTACTTATGTATGTCCTCGAGTCGGATGCATTACGGGTATGTTGGGGCCCTGTCCCAACTTATTTTATGGTAACTTAGTCCTTGTTAGAGACTTTTGCAGACAGTATCCTGTGAATAGTGTGTCGAGATGTCGACAGTTGTGTGAGGCGGCCACACAGGTCGATGTGTTCATATGTGTTATACCCCATATTTTCATACTTAGTGTAAAAATATTAATGGAAAGTTGGGATTAATTTACCATGATTAGATTATTAAGTGGGGATTAAAAATTTAATTATTCATTAAACAAGTCACTAGTGCACTAAGAGGGCCCCACCAAGACATGTGGCCAAATTTAATTGGCTCAAGCCTTGAGTGGGACACTTGTCACTCCTAGGGGCTGAAAATATAGTGAAAAATCTGTGCCCAAACCCTCATTTTCATCTTCCACAATAAGCTAGAGAGAGAGAAAAAACAAAAGCCATGGCATTCGGCCATGGCTAGCAAATTGGAGCTCAAATTTGTTGATCCAAAATCAGATTTTTTCCAAGTATTCCAACTAGTTAGGAAGGCTATAATAACGTGGAGTAGTCATTTGGAGCAACAAGAACAAGTATTAGTTTATTTCACAACTTCTAGCCAAATTAAGAAGCCAACTTGTTAAGGTAAGAATTGATCATTTTTCTATGTGTTTGAGGATGAAGTTGGACATGTGGTGAATGTGTAAATGTAAATTGTATGTGTGAAATTATATGTGTTGGTGTTGAAGCATGGTTGAAGCCACGAAATTATGTATCTTGATGTTGAAACATAGTTGTAACTTGGTAACACGAATTGTACGAATGTTGGAATGTTGTTGAAATGTTGTTGAATGCCATAGGGGCTGTTTTTAATTGAAATTTGCTGGACTGATTTGAATTAATATTTTGGTTGTTGTAATAATGGATTATGTGATGAGAATGAAGGAATTTAATGGTTAGAGTTGGAGTTAAAATTGTTGTGGGTTGTTGTAAGAATTATAGAGATAATAATGTGGTTTACTTGCATATGAATAGATGATGTGGTGTCGTGTGACTGCTGTTGTATTTCCCTGAAATTTGCTGAAAAGATTGCATGAAATAAGGCATAAGAAGTGTATATGGGCTGCTTGGTGTATTGTAGGTGTTCGTTAGAATTTCGGGCATCGTTATGTTGTTGTTGTAGGTTGTTTTGATAAGGTTTTTGGTGGAAAATCTCATGTGATTATATGGCTATTTGAGGTTGTCATTGTTATGGTTAAATTGTAGTTAGGGGCTGTTCTCGAGGAATTGGAGAACTAAGGATAGTTAAGAATTGTATTGTGACGTTATAATGGATGGGGCTGTTTTAGAACTTGTTGTAATGTTACGATAGTTTTCTTGCATATAGAGGTTGATGTTGTTGCTGTGTTGTTGCTGATGTGAATCATCAAACTTGGAGGAAAGAAACGTATAAAATATCATATGCGAAGTGTGTCAATCTGCTTGGTATATTCTTAGATGTTCGTGAGATCATCGGTCATTGTTATGTGGTAACTAAGGGCTGCTTTGTAATGAATTTCATGGCTGTTTTGTGATGAATTTCATGGCTGTTTTGGGGCTGCTTGTTATAAATTTCGTGGCTATTTTGTAGTGACATTTTGGGGGCTGTTTGTTGTAATTTTCGTGGCTGCTCTTGTTGAGTCGAAATGCAGGGATAATAGTTATGATTATGTACAATATATGTAGTATATTTGCTGGAGTATGGGCTGTTCTTGATGGCTGGTCTAACATTGTTAAAGGGGCTGGATAAACATAAGGAATTAGTGTATTAATCACTTTGTTGTCGTGGTTGTTGTACTCCATGGATGTAAAGAGAAAGAATGGTAGCAATGGTGTATGTAGTGCATATGGGGCTGATTTTGTTATGTCCTTGAGTTGTGTCTTGTTATTGATGTTGTTGACCTCGTATGTGAGTTGTGGATGTATGCAAGTAGTGGAAGTGCTGCCCACTTGTTTTTATACAAGAACGAGTTATCGTTTACTAGCAACCACCAATTTGACGGACATGCTACCATTGCTATAGGTTGAAGTGTCAATCGAGACGAGTTTAAATTATTGAATTGGTACAGACGACAAGCGGTATGTAAAGCCTACCTTTCCTTCTTTTGGCATGACCTTTATGAAAAGAACAAATAACGTATATGTATGCTTCTAAAGAAAATCCTATTCTTAGAGCCACTAGGATGGTTAACATCTTTGACTTCCATAAGCTATTCCATATGACTTAATACGTATTTATGATGTTCGAAGATTCTAGTTGTTATGTTTCCGAATGTTGTTCGAAAGAAAATCGAGATGACTAAAGTCTTTGATGAATACTTTGATATGTAAATATGGTCTTAAAGTCTCCATTTGATTTGATCTGTAATGTTGTTCGAAAGTTTTCTAATATGAATGATACTTGAATTTCCAAGTATGGCTTATGAAATGCTTTTCAGAAGGTTCTGTACTTCAAAAGCTCGTAACTTTCTTATACTAATTCCGATTGACCCGAATCTTATTTTTGAGCCTTCAGATGTCGGTAAATATATTTGTCCATCGAGGTTTGAAATTTATTTATGTACTTATATGCATATGGTTTCCTCACTACTCCGCTCGTGCTTACTACTATGATATCGTTCGCCGGATCCCGGGCCGGTTTTGTGATCGTGCGCACTATGATATATTCGGCAGTATGCTGTGTTACAGTTCCCGAGACCTCGCCATAGGGCCGGGTTCCGTTTATGGAGTTATGCTGTGATATGACTTATGATTTGTTGTGATGATGTGTTATGTACGGGGTCGTACGGAGATTTGAAACCTTCTGGAGTTATGCTGTGTTGTGGCACCAGCGTCGGAGTGGTGACCACATTCCTGAGCCTTATGCATGATTTTGATTTGCATTACTTATACATATGATTTCCGTACCGGTTTTGATATACTGATTCGGTATTCCCTTCTGTACCTTATGCTTCAGTTATGGTTGGATTTCTGTATCTTATGCTTTGCATACTCAGTACATATTTCGTACTGACCCCCCTTTCTTCGGGGGGCTGCGTTTCATGCCCACAGGTACAGACGTTCGTTCAGGTGACCTGCCAGTGTAGGATACTTATTCTGCTATTTGGAGTACTCTTTTTGATCCGGAGCTCATATTTTTGGTACATATCTTCTGTTATACATGTTCTGTATATATGGCTATTTGGGTACGGCGGGGCCCTGTTCTGTCATATGTTTCTGTTATGGTTTGTAGAGGCCTGTAGTCATATATGTGGATCATGGGTCACGTTTGTTCGATTATGTTTGTGATTTGTTCCTTAAGCGGCCCCGTTTGCTATTATGGCCAAAATGGCCCTTATGTTTGTAAATGTATGTGTATTCGGGCGATGTATATTCCGCCAGCCTACTGGTTTTTGATATGATATTTCGGTACGGGTGACCGCTTAAGATGATATCTGTTTTCAGTATCTGTTCAAAAGACGTATGCTAAATTTGAATAAATTTTTGATATGTTGATTTGGTAAGCGAATGGGTTTGGGTGTCCAATTAGGGCACCAGTCGCGGTCCACGGGGCTGGGTCGTGACACAACTAACTAGCTCATTTCAACATTTCAAAGTGTAGAAAATATAGTGATAGAGAGAGAGGCTCTCGGCTACAAGCTGGCCGAGAACACCCTCCTCCAAATTGCTCCAAAAAAATTAGTTTCTTGGACAATTTAACTCCCCTAAAGGTGTATTAACGTGTAGCATTCATTGGAATAGCAAGAGCAAGTGTTAAGATTCAAGAAGTGAAAGTGAAGGGCTAGCCGATTGGAGTGTTTAGTTACAAGGTAAGAATGATCATTTTTCTTGTGTTGTATGATGATTTGAAGGTATAATTCGTGCATGTTGTTGTTGTTTTGTTGTTGTGATTGAAGTTGAGGTGAGCCGTGAGCTTGGGTGAATCCATGTTGGTCTCATATTGCATGTATTGTTGATGGGTTGAACGTGTGTCAACATATGTAAATGAACAAAGATTGTAGAAGTATGTTTATGATGTTGCATGTTGGTATTGGACTGTTTTTCTTGAAGTTGAAGTGGGTCGTGTGTTGTAGACTTAAATGGAATCATGCTTAATCTTCTTGTACATGTATTGGGAAGGAATTGAATGTGTTGTAGTGTGGATAAATGGATGAAAATCATGAAGTTGTTGTGGTTGTGTTGAAGCTGTGTAGGGGGCTGTTTTAGAGGAATTTATGGACTGTTTTGTGTCATGTTTTGATTGTTGTTGTTATGAACATTGTGGTGTATTGTATGCATTATCAATATGTGAATTGAGGTGTTAAAGAAATGAATCATGTTGAAGGGGGAAAACAGTCCAAACCGTGGACTGTTTTAATGTTAGGAGTGAATTAGTGTATGTTGAATGTTGGTTATTGTTATGAACGTATAGTGAAAGTGAAGTTTAATGATTCAAGTTGATATTGAAATGGTTTGTGGGCTGTTGTAAGAGTTAATATGATGCTAAAACAGTTCCAATAATCGTATAAGTAATGTTGTAAACGTGTTGTTGTCGTTGTAGTTGAAGTTGGAAAATTGCGAAGCGAAAATGGTAATGTTGTGTGTGCTGTTTGGCCGTGGATAAGGGCCTGTTTTAAATGATGTACGGACTGTCCAAAGTTCCCTTAAGTCATGTTTAAACAAGTTCGGATTTATACATGAAAGAATGACTAACAATATTAGCTTGTAGTACTAGTTGGTTTGAATGCGAACGAAACGTCGTCTAAATGTTGGAAAGGGATTGTTAACGTTAAAATACATATTGAATTCCCTCGTAGACTAATTGTAGCTCTTGATATCTTTATATAGGATAAGTACTATTGGGCAGTAAGTACAAGTTATAATACGACTAAATGCTAAAGGTATGTAAAGCCTATTCCTTCTTTTCTTGGCATGTCCTAGACGTAAGTAAGAAATGATATGAACCTTGGGGTAAATTCTACTCTCTAGTTCCAAGCATGACTTATGATTCTATTCATTCCGTAATGTTATGGTCACGAGCCTACTATATGATTGACTAATGAATGATGTATAAAAGTTCCTATTTTTAAAGAATTGCATAATTAGAGGCATACTCGACTATCAAAAGTTACACCATGTCAAATTGATACATGTACATGAAATCTGAAACGTTCCTTGCTATAACTTGTAATGAGATTTAAAAAGAACTGAATATGATTATTATCCTGACACTTTAGAGCTGGTTAGTTACTTATCTATTGAGTCTCAAAAGATGAATTGCATATATGTGGTTGCTTATTATTCTGCTCGTGCTTACCGCTATATCCTTCACTGAGTCCCGGGCCAGGACACGTTTTCGTGCGCATATTTACTATATTACTCACCGAGCCCCTCACTAGAGGGCCGGGACACGTTATATATATATATATGATGATATGATGATGATATGATGATATGATGACATGATGATATGGAGATGGCGGCCAGGAGGGCATATATTCCTTATTACCGAGTCCCTCACTAGAGGGCCGGGACACGTATATGTTTATGTTATGATGCTATGATTATAATTACCGAGTCCCTCACTAAAGGGCCGGGACACGTTATATATGTTATATACAGAATGATTATTCAGCCTTGGTTACAAAACTCTATATTGATATTGATATGAGAATGATACAGATGAAATATGTTCAAAGGCAAGTTTTATGAAATTCTGTTTGTTGCATTGGGTCCTACACACCTTGTCTCAGTATGAGTCTATTACTATATTTCATGCTTTACATGCTCAGTACATATTCCGTACTGACCCCCTTTTCTTCGGGGGGCTGCGTTCATGCCCGCAGGTACAGACGCTCGTTTCGGAGATCCGCCAGCCTAGGATATCTATTCAGCTACTTTGAAGTGCTCCTTTGTTCCGGAGCCTAGCTTGTGGTATAACTCCCTTTTGTTGTATATGTATGTGTTTAGTTGGGGTACGGCGGGGCCCTGTCCCGTCATATGATTCTGTCATTACTCTTAGAGGTCTGTGGATACATGTGTGGGTCTGTATATAGTTGTTGTTGCGTTGTATGAATATGACTTATGTTTGGGGCGTACCCATTCTCAATGGCAGCCTTGTCGGCTTGCATATATATATATATATATGTTTGGGATGTTGCGTGTAGTGGCAGCCTTGTCGGCTTGCGTAAATATATATATGTTGTTGTTGAAGATCGTAACTCCTCAGGAGACAGGTGCCTACGACATACAGAATTGTGACAGCTTTAGAATAACGTCCTGTCTTTTTTTATACAAATAAGTTCATAATATGCTGGTTATAAAAGATTATAGTTAACAGGTGATATGAGTGTCCAATTCGGACACTAGTCACGGCCTACGGGGTTGGGTCGTGACAATATGCATTGATTTAAATATTTTATTGTGACTAAAGGTTTTCTTTGACTTAACCATAAGGGAGAAGTCCCTGACATGATGAAAGAGTCCTATTAAAAAGTTTTAATGTTTTGCTTGACGGAAGTGTCATTTCATAATTTAAAGGTTCACAAAAAGGTGTGACTTATGAATAGAATGGTAGTATGGCACTCAGCCGAGTAGGGTTTTGGGTGTCAGTTGCGGCCCTCCGGTTCGGGTCGTGACATTATGTCTGGTACTTCTATTGTCGTATGAGTTGGTAATAGTATGTTATTGTTCCATTATCAGACTGCTTTGTCATTCTTTATTTGGTATTTTGCATTGAATTCTTTACTTCTATTTTTCTTTTTCTGGACTGATTTGGTTTGCCTATCTTTCTTTGAGCCGGGGTCTATGGGAAACAGCCGCTCTACCTCACATGATAAGGATAAGGTCTGCGTACACTCTATCCTCCCCAAACCCCACTTCGTGAGATTATACTGAGTATGTTGTTGTTGTTATTGAAAGTAAAGAATATTGATTACATAACATAGAAATTATAAATTTGAATAGTTCAAACAAGTATTATTGGTTGATGCTATGATTGTTCAAATACCAATAAGATCATATTAGTATTATTTATGAAGAGAGATAAATGTAAATTAGTAAAAGAACACTCTTTATTTATGATTCCTTAAGGACGTGCAAAAGAGAAATGTGACAACTAATATAGAACAAAAGTTGTATTAAATAATTAATGTGCTAAAACCTCAAACAACACTAATTTTGAACCGAAGGAAATGTTATTTTATTTGGATGGATTTGGGAAACATGATAGATAGAAGAAGCATAGTAAAAGATGAGAGAAATAAGAATCTTATAGATAAAAAAAACATAGTTATATTTTAGAAAATGTAAGCTAAATCTAGTGACTAGCTCTCACTCAATCCACAAACAATTGGATTAGTAGATGGAGTTCAAAAATCTGCGAATGTTTGTGTTAAGACATGGCAGTAAAGGCGAATGCATGATTTAAATTTTTTTGTCCGAAATGTCATTGAATTCACTGACTATTTGAGTTATTGGGTGTAAATTTTAATAGATTTCTTTAACATATGTATTGAGTTTTGAGCCAAAATTATTGTATCCAGCTGAACCCATAACTTATTTAGCACATCAGAAATTATTGGATTCTACTGACCCATAGCTTATTCTGACTCGGCATAGCGGTTGAAGAAGCCACTCATCGATTGTAGGTATTATAGTGCAATTTTCAAGTGGAGACAACTCGATCATACATTTTCTCTTGAAGACGAGTGGAGGAAAATATTCTTCTGTGCTTCTTCCAACTTGGGTCGCATCGGATGAGGGCTACCATAAAACTATTTAATTTACAATGAATCCTCATAATCTAAAGATTATTTTAAACGACAAACTAATTTCAAGTTGATGCAAAGTTTATTGCATCACAGCAAGGTTTCATCATTCTTGAAAGATCATTCTAACGATCTCGTTGGCTAAAGCATAAGATCTTGTTAGTTTGATGTTCATTATTGTAAGTCGAAGGGAAAAGGGTCAAAAATGCCCCTCTATTTTGGGAAAAGAGCTAAAAATATCCTCTGTTACAAATTTGGATAAAAAATACCCCTCTTGTCATTAAAGTTTTCAAATATATCGTTGTCTTAACGGAAATTCTCAAATTCCCCAAAGTAACCCGATTTCATTTTTAAACCCGCTCCATTTAAACTCAACCCAACTACTTAAAAAAAACCCACGTGTGACCAACTTGTTCCCGAGTCCTACATCTGGAGCCACTAGGCACAAGAGCGGGTAACCCATATGGGTTTTTTATTTAGTTAAGTCGGATTTAAATGGAGCGGGTAAAAATAAGGTTATTTTGGGGATTCCCGTTAAGATAGGGGTATATTTGAAAACTTAAATGACGGGAGGGGTATTTTTGACCCAAATTTGTAATGGAGGATATTTTTAGCCCTTTTCCCAAAGTAGAGGGGTATTTTTGACCCTTTACCCTAAGTTGTAACCAGCAACGGAGAAAGTACCTCACTTTGCTTTATATAACTCTGGATTTCTCCTATTTCAGAGTATTCCTTTAACAAGACTGGTACTAACACACTACATTCACAAACTTCATAACAATGGCAGTCCTTTTATGACCAAAACACAGAATTATGAAGATTATTTTCCTTTAAAACCACCTACTTACTAATCATCATCTTTTTGGGTTCCTACTAAACCATCTGTATGTACTCATAGTTCTTGTACATCTATACCACACTGCCTATTCAAGTTGCAGAATTTTCTTACTGAATTGTGGAATTAATAGTTCAAGGTTTAATAAACTTGATCACCAACTGAGATTCAAATGATATCACGGCTTGACTTCTGAGTGCTTTCCTCTTCAACCGAAAGATGAAGGTCCAACGCGAGCTTGACTATCTGGAATTGAGTTGGAACCTGAAAGCAGAATAAGGTTAACACCAACTTGAAATTCTAAAGTTAGCATTCTGAAGGTTACCAGTATGCAGAAGATTCGGTACCTCTTTCATGATCTGCTGGCGAACATGATTTTAGCCTAAGTATGTCTATAACCAGCATTTCAGATTGCTTGTTCTGATAGTGTGTCTGAATTTGTTCACTTGCTTTAACCAAATAATTTTCCTTCACACGAAATAAGAAAAAGCATCAAATGTGTGTAGAGAGCAGAACACATTTTCATTGAGAACAGAAAACTAACATGAATTACTGATTACAAATGCTTGAGAACTTACAGAAAACTTTGTCACGGGATCAATTCATGTAGTGAGCGTCAAAGCTGGGGCATTTATGGTTTGATCAGCAGATTCCAGTCCTGGGAACTGCCCTATATCATGTCCTTCAAGTGGCTTATATTCGTCGTGCAAACCAACAGCAAACTCATCTGAGCAAGGTCCACCTTGTTCGAAGTAATCTGCAATCTGCAGGGAAGAGCCCTATATGAGCTTGGGAATAACATTTCAGCTCTAAACATCATAGTGAATTCAATAGTCATCAATGGAATAAGTACTCCGTAAAAGACACAAACATGAACAAATATTACTCTGGTCTATATAGTATTGTAACTAGCAGTGAGCCAATATGCAGAATGAGACAGAACACCGAAATTCAGAGGGATTACTTGATCAGCAAGAGCTATGCCACTTATAGATGCAGCTTCTAAACTTGAGCCAAGTAGCCAATCACCGCATATACCAGCTCTTCCACGAGGATCAAAGATGCATGGAATTCCAGGAGTATTGGTTGGAAGAGCTGCACCCCTGCAAAGTTGTAAATTAACCGCTCTCATATGATTACAGATGGATAGCAGTAAAGAATTTCTTCGCAATAGATTTGGTAAAAAGCTAAGCAGAAAAATACTAAAAGGTAAAAAGGGATAGTGGCATTAACAGGACTGGCTCTTTCAATTTTTACAACAAAGCAACACACACATATCTTAAAATACATAGATTTTTTTCTCAGCATAGCATCAAGTCATGATCTTGGGTAACAATTGTAACCGAAACTCCAAATTCAACTGTTTATTCTGCTCATGTTCTTGGATAAAATGCCCTCAGTATTGCCCAGAACCTGTTTTTCTTTGTGAGAACAGCTTCAACTCCAGGATATCCGACATTCTTCAGGAACTATAATATAGTAATTAAAAACACATCCATTGCTATAAAAATAAGCAGCTTCAGCAGAAAAGCTGCCTACTAATCACACTCCACTCCCAACTTACACTTTGTTCGATTGTTGCTTAGAATGCCTAAGATTGAAAATGGAAAAGATGTGAATTTGAAGGATCAATCACCTCGTTAAATCATAATTTATGATTAATAACAATTAAGAGGAGTCTCCACCGCCCAAAAGTTATACAAAACATGTCGGAGAGGAGGTAGTCCTTCTGCCATTTCAGAGAAGGTAATGTAATTGAAGGTCGGTGCATGTCGTGCAGAAAATTCAATTCCATTGATCCATATATTAGAAGCTGAGAAGTGCAAAATGTCCTGAATAAGGATTAATTTGTATAGCTAGTGTAGCAGCATCTCTGTGCCATAGTAACAAATAGTATATGTGATAGGCCTCATATTTCAGTTTCTCATTATGCATTAAGCATTTGCGACAATAAGCATACATTCTGACTAGATTGTTCAACATAAATTCATACCATAGTTGTAATTTGGTATAAAATGGCCTTTGGAGTGAACTTTTTGACAGTCCTAGAGCCTTCTCAACATCCTCAAGCATGGCTTCCTTCACTTTCTCTGCCGTAACAGTTGGAATGCTTTCCTGATAAAGAAAATGTGATTATCCATGAGTTGCCCAATGCCGGCATTATCTGTGTACATGCACAAATACGCAACACACACACCATAAATAATTGACATACATTCTTCACCTGAAAGTTCTCTCACACTGTCCATGTAATTTCTATGTGGCTGCTGATGTATCAATTTACGACAAATCACAAAGAGTTAACCATCCCCTAAAGTGGCTCAGAACCTCCACTTTAACAAACTTAAAGATTGGAAACACTTCAAATATTAAGCTAATACAGCTGCCAAGGGCCATATAATAAAGCATGACTGATAGGCAGGCTATTCCAACTGAATTAACCATTGAATAGCATACATTTGGCCGACAATTTGGAGAGAGGAATTTGAGGTGCTTTGACGAAAAAGACAGCACCAGTTTGAAGATCAAATCAATTGAACATTTTTGCTTTCTTTTTAGTGTAAATTGGATTATGTAAATGATGAGGAAACACTAACAGATTTTATCAGTTCCTTGCATAATTAAGAACTATACTTGTGATTTTGGGATGGAAAAGAAAAAGATGAACTGGATTCATTATCGATTTCTACATACCCCTCTACTTTCATTTAATAGCTACTTGAAAGGTAAATTCGAGCAATTGAGGTTAATTTGGGGAAACCGTCAACTTAGGGGTATTTTTGTTAACTTTCATAACGGCAGGGGCATAAATAGCCCCAACTTATAACGGAGGACAAAACTAGCTATTAAATGAAAGTAGAGGGGTATTTTTGATCCTTTGCCTTAAAATTTATAGTTCAAATTCGTCGGACTTTGGCCAAACCCAAGGAACATCCATAACCATGGGAATGATTGCTAAAGTTTTGCTATGACAAGGTTATGGTATTTTTCTGACCTTGATTAATAGTTCCACATCGACATGTTATTGCGTTTGTTTATTCAGAAATACGGATTATTAATTACTGTTCAGTAACAGTCAACTTGCAGACAAACCTAGCCTATCCTGGTCAATTTCCAAGTGCGTTAAATAGAATGGTTTCTGATATAATTTTCGAACATGGTTAATTCTTAAATCTTTGTCCTCTAAAATAATACTGTTTGTTGACAGTTAGACCTAAGCATGGTGGACCGAGATGTTAAATCACTCTCATTAGCCAGTTTTCTATGCACATCAAAAACCTTCACTCTACTTACCTGGACGGCTGGACCCTATCAATCAATGAATAAGTCATTAAATCTAATTTTGCCAACTATACAAAGCATCACAATTCACCAATATTTTACGGCTGAATTGAAAGGTGAAGAGAACAAAGCTCTTAGAGATACTAGTAGTTTGAGCTTAAAATATCGTAGAAGATACCTGGGGGACTTTGTTCTGCTTTGCATAGGTTGCAGTGCTGAAAAATGTCCAACATTGTGGACCACTATCTGAACCTAAGAGTTTCTTAGTGTTGTTTGCCATCCATGAGACAGATTCGACACCTTTTACAAAAGCCCCTTCAAAGGGAAGGGAATCTGCATTTAGTGCAGTAGGCAGAGGATCCTCAAATGCAGCAAGAAGAGCCCATATAGAACTGAGTTCAAGTCTCTGTGAAAGATTATCAAAGACAAAATCATGAATTAAAACAGTAAAACAGGAAAGAAGATAATAAACTTACATATGCATCAATTTGAGAATACCATCTAATATAAAAAAAATTTATAAGGAGAATTTCAGCTAATATTTGCCAATACCTTCATTTGTCTTGCAATGAGAGGTAAGCCTGATGACGCAAGCAATCTATTTGCACATTTTCCTGGTGACATGGAAACAAAATACAAGCATACCCAAGGAGAAATCACAAATAAGTAACTGTGCTTTCTCGGGGCTAAATGCATAAAATTCTATCTACAGAAGCAAGACAAAATATAACTTGCACATAAACACAAAAAAATCATCAAAAGATGCAGGACTAGACAAATAGCAGGATGGATTGGCAGAGGTCATGCCCCCTCCACCTCCATAAATACTATATTATACATTTGTTTCTGTGGCTTTCTTTTCCAGTGGACTCAGAAATGGATATGTGGTTTCTTAATTTCCCTTTGGGTCTGATTTTAGGTTCTAGATTAATCATCATTTAATTGATAAATTTTGGTCTCGGTTAGTTTTGAAACAGCTTAAATGGTCCATGATCGTCGTCTTTTTCTATGTCAATATTTGACTTACCTTTTGATGGAGTTCTACATTTGTTTTCCGTACATAACATTGGTATCAAGTCGAATTGAGGAGTTCAGTAAAGCTTTGTTCTTCTTCTATTCCAATTAAAAAGTAATGGGGTCGGTTCAACTTTTTAACAATTAAAACCTTCTTCTCCAAAATTCTGATAATTATCTCATGGTAAATACGCATTTTAAAGAATTCCATGAAAGCCAACTTCTTTTCTTCAAACAAGCATAAAGCATTCTTCACATATGTTTTCCTTATGTGCACTTATTCTCTAACTGGCAAAAGTTCTCTTCTTACTGTTAACTAGAATATCCTCGCTACCGTCCACTCTCCACCCCCCCCCCCCCCCCAAAAAAAAACCCACCCACAACAAAATGATTTTTTTTCCTCATCATCTCTGTGATGCTGATCTACTCTCGAAATGGTATGTGCAGAATGTTGCAAGATCTTGACACCACCAGTTGCACTTTTTCTTTTAATAAGGTAAAGGTGGTTTTATTAATCAGTAGTTGCACTTACCTCATCACAGACCTTTTAAGATATCCATAATTCTACTGTTTGTTGGTGATAACGGAAACGATCTAAGAACGCACGCGACATCATGATGACATATGTATTCCTCTGATGTCAAATGATTAAAACCTCAAATAATATTTTTATCATCAAGAAAATCCCAAGGCTAGTGGCGCACGGTTGAAAACTCGGTGCATGATGGGTCCACCCTCCACCCTTCTTCACTTAAATACCAGACTTTTTTGCGCAACAGGGTTTCAACCTGTGACATAGGCCTAGCCAACACATCACATGCTACCCTCTTACCCCTAAACCAAAACCTTGTGGACCATAGAACCCAAATAATTCATTTTTCAATGAAACATGGAGATAGATTTACTTGATCAAAAGAAAAAGGGAACAGTGAGATAAAAGTTATGAGGTTTTTCTACTACATATAGGTTGAGTAACCAAAAACAAACATGACAGAGTGATACGGAAAAGATGATAAAATAATTTTATTGTGGAAGAAATTAAAGAAATAACTCAATGAAGATTTGTTTTAGCACCTCAAAATTTTGCTAATTTTTACAAAGGAAAGACTATCTAAAGACAAAACTCCAAGATAGATTGAAACCAATTACCATTATGTGCAATGACAATTGCATCAAACTGCCCACAAGGCTTCCCCTTCTCACTCAAGTGCCACGTCCCATTAAATGGTTCAAGCCCACTAACCCAACAAGGCCGTACAACACTGACCAAAGAAGTCTGCCAACATGTCAAACTTTAATAACATTGAGGGAAAACAGCACCCAAAAAGTGAGGCAATCAAAACAAAGAACGGAACTGAAAAAGTGAAATTTCATAAACATACGAAAAGCAGTGTTAAAGAATTCCTTGAGGATTTTAGTTGTTTGTAAAAGGATACTGGAAGAGAGTCACGTCACACCTACTATAGCTCAAAAAACACCGAATATTTCCTATCACATTGCGCTTATAGTTCCATAAAACTGCTCATTATAATGTACAATTTTTAAGTATAATACTTCTCCTTCCTTGGTAAAAAAGTATGGTAATTCTCCTTCCCATATTCATACTAAGCATGCATTCTCAACAAACAAAACTGACGGGAACTAACAGTTGCTTAGTTGAATGGAGGCATTATGTGAAGAACGATGTTTAGTATTACACAAAAGCTTACACACCTGAGATAGTAATGAATCCGCAAGTGGACGCATCCCATTGACCCCTATATATTTGGGAGGGGAAGAAGGAAATGGTACAAAATTCCCACCAACTTCAAGCTCACCAATTGTACCCTGCCATTCACGAACCAAACCTCTCTTCAACCAGTCATCAACTAGCTCAGCAAACTTGGGGTTGGTCACCATGAAGAATTGAGCTGCATGGTCAAATATCAAAGGCTGATGATCAATCATTCTTGTTCCCATTCTTCCTCCCAACCCATGCATTCCCTAAAGCAACTGAACATGATAAGATACAGCAGATGCATTCTTCTATTGTGAAAAATCATTACACTCTAACAAGAACTGCCAAACAATTATAGTAAACTGGACGGCACCAAATTTAGACTTTACCAATCGGAAACAATTTCCCAATATCAACAACGACAATCTTCTGGTTGAGGATTATGCCATGTTTAACAGATTAGCAAGTAAAAATTTGCATACATATTTAGAGAAGAAACAAGTGGCCAAGATAGTAAGTAATTGCTTAATTGAAATCCATTGAATGCAAAATGCTTGCCAATTGTAGTTTCGCCCTTTTCTTTATAACCGTGGTGTCCGGGCCACAGTTTTATTTTCGAATTTTCAATCTTGGTACTCCTATTTATTCTGAGTTGTCCACAGTGTACCCACTTCCTCACAACATTTCCCATATTTTTTGCACTTTCCTACTTAAAAGTACTTATGAAGTAATCTTTTCTTTTTCATATTGCTTCAAGAATCCAACTTTATGCTGGTTAAGCATTCAATTTCATTTAAATACAACTAAAAACTTCCACTATTACCTTCATGGATATATCAAAACGAAATGAAACCGCTAAACTGAGATGGAGAAAATCCTTCCAAGTTCCAGGGAAAGTAAACATTATCACGAACAAACTAAAAGTAAAGGTGTTCACATTCAATGTGAAATGGAGGAAATACACTATTTAAGTTATTTTATCAGAACTTCATATTCTAAACCAAATAGACAAGGAAAAGAATAACCAACCGTGTCGAAAACGGTAGAACGAATGCCTCTTTTCTCCAAGTAAAGAGCACAGGTAAGGCCAGACATGCCACCTCCAATAATCCCAACAACAGGATCCTCATTAACAGGTTTAGTAAAATTAACTTGTTCTTGACTTAAACTTTTCTTCAGAATTGATCTCCTTGAAGTTCCATGTCTGGGTTTGAATTTTCTTGGACTTGTGCTTCTTCTCTGTGTTGGATTCCTTGACTCCATGGATTCTTTATTGCTTGAGTTCATCTGAATGCATCGATTTGAGGAAATGGGCTTTGAAATTTTGGGCAAGAAAATGGATACATTTGGAAATCTTGATGATTTGAGAGGTTGGAGAAGGAAGGAAGAGGAGATGACGGGGTTGTTGCAAGTGCTAGTCATTGAGAGATTGGAGGGAAAAACGAAGGGCTCAGATATTCGACAAGACAACGTAGGATAACGCTAATGTTATTTATGTGTGGGTAAGCTGCTGTGTTAATGGTACTTTAGTCCTGTAAGTTTCTTCGTTTGATTGTTTAGTCCTGAAAAGTTTGTCTCTCAGACTCTCGTGCAACAATTTTTGGTTAGATAAAAGAGGAGATTCTTAACTTCTTATAGACATTTGTAGACTTATGATCTAAGCTAGCAACGGTTTAGCTGTATATTTGGTGCCAAGGAAAGGCAGGGGAGCCGCAACTAGATGAGATGTTACCCACGTTGATTGTTACAAGTATGAAAGTAAAAAAAAAAACACTAACTAAAAGTATAAAGAATTAATATAATTCGTTATCTAATCCATATCAAGTTTAATGACATAACGTAAATAACTTGAAATCCAAATATTAGCATCTCAAAAGGGGAATAGCACTAAAATTAACTTGAAAAGCACAATAACTTGATATTATGTGATCGATATGTATTAGAAAAGGGAATAGACTATAAACCTTGGCCTTCTTCCTTTGTTACAAAAATGTGCTATCAAGGTGGTGCATAGCCGTTTTGTGAGTTCCTGTGGAAAAGCCCATCAAACATTGAGATACAATTATAGTTGGCTAATTAAGTTGTAGAAGTTACAATTTGGTCCTTTTTGCTTGAATTATTTTCACTTCAGTGCTTCTTTTGTTAGTTATGCTGAAGATGTCAAATTGCTGATGACTCTCTAACAAGGAATATCATTTTGTAGAAATTTGAAGGTGTGCCATCTTTCTCTTACAACGTATATTTTGCAAAGTTTGTTCCAGTCCTCAATTTCGTGTCTTCATTTTTTCTCTTTTCATTAAACAAAATGCAACCACCTCTTGGTAGCTTATTTGGAAAAACAAATTATTGCAGAACAAAGGCCAAGTAAACATCTTTTGGTTATGTGTTTTTCTAGTAGCTGAGTGACAAAACATAGATAATTGTCAAGGTTTTGAATTTGCCTTTTTCCTGCTGTAAACATCAAGATAGTAATTGAAGATGACATGAAGAAAATAACATTGTTTGGTTTCTTCGCAAAATGATAAACATTACATGTATTAGCAGACAAACAGCCACTTATGCCTCTCAGATCATAACTTCATAAATCCTTTTATAAATGGAGAATATTACAATTAGTCCAACTATATCAGGGTGCAACATATCCCTCTTTTTTTGACACGGTTTATCTACCTTTTATTGCTATGCCTGTTCAGTGTGACCCTTGCAGAAGACCTCAGCGCAACGACAGACTGGTCTACCAGAGGCCTCCCATCCATTAAAACCGCGTTCCAATACCATAATATTTTTTATTCCCACATCATTTTTCGATTCAGCTAGATATTCAGCAAGCCTCCTTGCACACTTTGGTCCTCGAACCTAAAAAATAGCCATTGGTAACTCAATACGCTGACCAATATGTGAAAATCAAGAGATACAGATAGGAGGGTTCTTCTCCTGTTCTCCAAGTCTTGCAATCACTAAGAAAACATATGCGAAGGGAGCAACAGATTTCAACAACTAAATGAGCAGTTCTTCTTGAAGATGTAATATTCAGTGCAAGCTTCCAATTCCATTGACATATCACAAGAACCATATTATCCTCTTCCATTATGAAAGAATGTTTTCATAAAGAAAAATTGTTGTAGAGTGACTATAAGCTTAAGTTGAAGCGGAAAGATAGTGTCACAGCTTGCACTAGAGAGACTAGCATGTAGATGAGAAATCAGATAAAATACTCAGAACTCTCCTATAAAGCCTAGAATGTGAATTATAACACAACGATTTCAAAGCTCTAGAAAATATATGCACATTTGCTTGTTCAATTGGTTCGAAAAAAGAATCTCATCTAAGCAGTTATGTATTATTCAAACTGGCAATGTACAACATGACCTTTAATGTACTGTTCAAGTACTCTATCTATCTCCGCACTACTCTTAGAATAGGCTCACATGTGCAATTTCAAAGACCAAAAGCAAGAATTGACATAACATGATCCTTTAGGCTTTAAACTTTTAATGCTAATTTCACAGTTTTGAACGAGGCAAACCTTACTTTGGAACTTTATCCCCTACTTATAGATTTTGGGTTTGTAGCACAAATTGACCATCAGCTATAAGTTGTCTCTTTCCCAGGTTTAGTCCAGGCTAGCTACCCCGCAATATAACTTCATGCTTCTAGAAATCACAACCTAGCCTATTTCGACTCTCTATCTCTATAGTCTACCCTCATCTTTTTATATACTTTATTCTTAAACTTCTGGTTGTTGCTTCATCCACGAGCTTGACATATAAAGCCAAATTAAAATACATATGATGACCTGTAATTCTTGCACAAGGAGTCAAGAAATGCTTCATTTTTGCGTCTCTTTTTTTTTTTTTTTTTTTCTGTCGAAATGGATACACATTCCAAAGAGACCACTAGACAAGTTTTAGTATTGTAGCCTTACAAATTCACCTAACAATATAATTTAGCTTGAAGTATGCATAATGTAATTGGAAGAACTCACCAACACATTTAAGTTAAAGGTTAAATGGTGCAAAACAGAGAGTTCTCATATCTTATTAGAAGTGGTGCCACAAAATGAACTAAAAGCTGCGCAACACAAGCATCTCTGAAACTTTTACAAGGAAATGAGAGTGATGAACTGTAAAACTCACTGACAGGAAAAACTGTAAATCTATCCCAAAGTGTAAGGTTATAATAGTGCACAGTAACAATCTGAACAACCAGTAAAAGATTGGACTAATCTCATCACCAAAAAAGGGTGGGCTTAGGATTTTTTTTTTTAAAAAAGGAGTAATAGCTTTGGGACCAAATTTTGAATCCAAGCAAAGACAACACTAGGTAAATTCGTTACATAAGCCTAAACCTTGGACTAATCAAAGTGTGTGCACCAGTTATCCAAAAGAAAGCTTGGGATATTTGTGAGGACTCGAGGGTTGTTACTTCAGAGCAATTCAAGAAACAAAACCAGGTTATAGAGGTCTTTACCAAGGCATAATGTGCTTATCAGCAAGAGAAAGAGATATCTGCGGCATGATTATTTTTAATCTACTCTTTACTATACAACAGTCTTAAGAATTTTACTAAAAGAATTCAGAAATTTCTGATGTATTACTATAACTCAGGTCTATTATCATACTCTCTCTCAAAAAAAAAAAAAAAAAACTCATCTATGACCGTAACCAAATATTTCAGGGAAAGATCATTGGGTATAAAAGGAACATAAGCTTGGTATCAGGAAGGAAAAAATTAACAAGGAAGAACATATTCCATAGTTAGAGTTTCAAAACTCCATGACAGATGTGCAAGACTAGTAAATTGAAAGTTAATCAGCTTCATAGGGTTATTACACGGTTAAATCCGCTCTCTACAGCTGGTATGGAAGGAAGACAGGAAAAAAAAACATAAACAAGATCTGTAATACCATTTCATTTCCTGTAGCATAATCTGGAACTTGTGAAGGGAGGACCAGAGGTGTTCTTGGGGAGTTCTATACTTCTACTCCCCCACGAAGTCTCCTTTTTATCTTTTTGATCGGTAAAGGTATAATTTTATTGATGAAACAGTATTAAGATTTGTTGAATATGTACAACAAAATGAAAAAGAATATATTCCTTAATTAAGTGGAGAAGGGCAGAGGGATGCGCCCCCGAGTTTTGAAGGCTCCAGTTGGTCCTGAGGGTTGGCTTAGATAGATTTCAGTCATAAAAATGAGAGGATATTCCCTTAATTCAGAAGGGAGCTAATAAATTGTACGATGCTAGGGGTGTCTTCACTAAACTCCTATGTGCACCAAAATGAAAGTAAAAGAACACAGTTAAACACTGAAACTTGAGAATGCTAATGAGCTCTTTTCTATTCTCAAAACATCTTAAATTCCTCCACAGAATCTGAAATTCATATGTTTTAGCACTCATCGTAACAAGTAAAGGAAAGGGGGAAAATAAGATGGAACTCTCTAATTAATCTTTGCCTGCTTCATTCTGCATCTTTACTGATCTCAATATCTCTAGTTCCACCAACTGCAATAACTCTAAAAGTTATTTATCTGACTAGTAAGCAGTTGAATTCCTACAACACCCTCCTTCCCTAGTATTGGCTAATTCAAATCCAAACCAATAACCCATAAATATACCAATCAACTGAAAACCAACAAGGAAATGTGCAGAAACATGTAGAACGATGAAAGACACAACTGATAATCCAATCAGATACAACTCTTTAATCAAAAACTGAATCTAGCAAATGAAATTCCAAAAAAGATGTTGACAGATAACCAAATATGGATAAGGAAATAAGACCAGTACAGGATATAAGTTCACAATGCCATTAGCAGCTTCATAAAGAAATCAACCAACATCAGATAATAAACAAAACCCCAAAAAGAGAAATGTGCAGAAAACTATAAAATGATCAAAGATAGAACCAAAATCCAACCAAAGATAGAATCTTTAACCAAAAACAGAAAAACCCAACAAAAGAAACAGAAAGCATATCGAAAAACACCAAAAAGTGGGTAAAGAAACAAGAAAAAACCTGGCTAAGAGCACAATGAAACACAAGGGTATCTTTGCCATTAGCAGCTTGAATAAGACTAGGCATTTTATCAACAAAAGTGTCACTAGCAAAGTGAAGTGACCCGGCTATATGTCCATCATAACTCCTCTCATCATCCCTGCAAAATTTGAGCCCAAAAACAAGAAAACCAATATGGGGTTATACAGAAACATACATAAAGAGATCTGGAAGAATATGTGAGTTTTTGAGTATAACCTGACGTCAACGATGGCGATGTTAGGGCGGCGTTTGAGAGAGAGAAGCTGAGAGCCAGTGATGTATGTAATGCTCCTTGCCATAGCCATGGGTATGGGTTCCTCTTCTCTCTGCTTTGTTAAGCTTTTCCAGAAACAAGAAAACATGGACTAATGTACTTAGGAAAATTGAAGATACTTTTTCCCTTTAATATAACATTATCATAATACGCACCGACATTGGAAATTAACATCAAATTATGTTACTTTATTATAGTAAAATAATTTAATAAAGTACAAATATATTTTTAATGCAGGAATTTAGTTATGAGAAAATATATGTACTCCCTCCATTCATTTTTATTTGTTTAGTGTATTAAAAGTAAATGTCCATTTTTACTTGTTGAGTTTGAAAAATTCAGAGATAAGTTATCGTTATTATTAATTTTTGGGTTGAAAACTTCAAGAAATTGTTAGTGGCAACACAACTTTTAAAGTATGTTTGATTGATTTAAATTATTTAGATGATTTCTAATAATTAAGGGTGATATAGTAAATTTATCATTTTTTTAATTGTTAAATTTATCATTTTATTAATTGTTTTTTAAGGGTGTGTCAAGTCAAATATGGACAAGTAAAAACGAATGAAATTAATATTATTTTATGCAGGATTAGTTATTGATGTATTACTATTTATTTATGTATTAGTTATTACAACTTTTATTCTACATAAAATGATACCTAGATTTCTTATAACTTATGCGGATATTAACTATATGGGTTTCCAAATTGCAAATAAACACTGTATTAATTTATATTACATGAACAACTTATCTCCTAACTAGCTATCAAACATGATATTACTTACGAATGATTTAATACCTACATAACTCACCTCCAAAATAGTTTTGTCATCGACCCGAACTAGTTTGGAATTGAAGAACGGTAATTATTCTTCTTCTTTGCACTTAAAAAATGTTTCCTATCCGTTTGATCATCGATAAGGAGACCAACAAGTACCGTCCCATTGCGATTTCATTAATAAGAATACTTGGAGTTCTTTATATAGAAAAAAACTCAAAATAGTCTAGTATAAAATCACATTAATGAAAAAACGTAAGTAGACAGAATAAAAAAATATTTACATATTGTTAACAGGTAAATGCAGTAAACATTTCGTAGCAGTTTAATTAAGAGTTCTATAGTAAAACAACTTCTATGTATAAGGAACCTTACGTTCCTGTTTTTTTGCTAACAAATTCCAAAACGGTTACATCTCGTCTTCATCCTTATTAAATGCACATAAAAAATATACTAACCACTAATATACATATATATATATATATATATATATATATATATATATATATATATATATATATATATATATATATATACATAGATACACGTTTCTAGTTAAAAGCAAAATTTGATCTTAATTATATTGTATAAATGTATGATAAGTAATATTTTAAGCATATACACGATTGTAGTTAAAAAAAATATACAAAATATTGAGATTACACATGGTTGTAGTTCTTTTGACTATATAAATATCATGTAAGTAATATTTTGAAATTAAATTTATATTAGAAATAAACTTATACAAAATATATATCATGAATATGTGATTTCTTCTGTAACTGCTTTTTATATCTTATATACATTTTATTATACCTTGCATGATAAATTTTATACCTTGTATCATAAATTTTATGTACCTCATATAATTTTGTTATATAGAGTATTTTATACATTTCATTAAACCTTGTATACATTTCATATACCACGTATAGTTTAATTATACCTTGTATGATAAATTTTTATACCCCGTATAATTTTGTGTGTGCTTCAAATAATATTTATATATGCAGTTATACCTCATATAATATTTATCTTTCGGATATGTTTTTTTGAAATGTATTTGCTGGATATTTTTTTTAATAATATGATTTTTTTAAATCTTTTAATAATTATTTTAACGTAAGTCAATCATTTTTTTTCTAATATTAGCTTTGCCCAAATCCTTGAAAAATGAAAACTCTCAACAGCTCATACGGGAAAATGAAAATGAATAAGAAGATGTAGTAGCAGTTGAGGGGTGAGGAAGAGAGATGTTTATATGTTGAAGAAAAGAGATAAATGATATAATATAGATGGGTTTATCCCTTAAAGAAGGGAGATAAAATGATAATAAAGAATGAGTAAATATTATTGAATCCCTAATTTAAGGGATTCTGTTTGGTATAATATTTTCCTAAATATGTCATAAAGGTATAAAATGGGTTACTTTTGAAGAACTTTAAAAATTATGCTATTTATATGGTCAATTCTAGAAGCTTGACTTATGGTGTAATTTCTTAATAATACAAGCAGTATTTCAACTAATTCTTCCCAAAATGAGGACATCCACAAATAGATATGGAATTGCCTAACCCCCCTTGTTCAATGTAACTTTATTTTATTTTTTTACTTTTCATTGTGTTCTACTATTTTTATTTGAGTCGTCAAAGATGAATTTTTTAATTCATCAGACTAAATAGGGCCATGACTTATTATTTGTCAACTCAACTGGATAGAAGAGGGACCATATTATTCATTTTGTTACCACAATGCTTCGCTGAAATCCTGCTCCGATCCGTTTCTGTCGACCTTCCAATGTCCAAGTGAAATCCCCCATTGCTGCATTCATACACCACTCTAACTGTTGTCACAGCTCCTGTGTCTGTACTTTTCACCATGCCTGCTTAATTTGCAGCTGTCACTTGCCACAAAATAAATACTATAGTACTAATCAATTTGGCAAAGGTTAAATTGAAACGATGATCGTTCAATTTGACAAAGGTTAAAAAAGTATAATTTATTACCTATTTTCTTACCACATAACTAACAATTCAGGGGCACGTTAAATATGTATTGATGATAAGTCTTCATTATTATTAATGTTCTTTAGTCAACTTATTAGACAATTTTAATGACAAAAATTATTTATGAGAAAGGAAGTTTGGCAGAAAAATTATCAAATACCAAAAGGACACAAGTAAATTTAAATTATGTAAAATAATTACAACTCAGTGAAAATAAAAAATTGAAAAATATTGACATTTTTATAAATCTGTGAGCATATCATTTTTGTATTTATAGATAGAAGTAGATTTTTTTGGTATTTATTAAGTTTCAATTTCACTCGGAATATTTCATGTAACAATAGAGTAGGCTAGCTAAATATGGTGATTTAATCTTAGTTTTAGAACGAAATTAAGGAAAAAAATAGTTTCATTAAATGAACGCTATCATATACTGTATAGTTTATGCTTAAAAGTATTAATTCTAAGTTAAAATTGAAATTTAGTACTTTTTGTATTTTTAATATCTAAATTTTAATTTAAAATATTAAATTGATCTAATTCAATTTGATTCCGGAAAAATGAAAAATGTCACATAAATTAATACGGGGCAAGAATAATTAGTAAGATCAAATAAATGCTCCAGTTCAAAATGATAATGTGGTTCCATAATTGCCCAAATTTTGCTAATATGTATAATAACAAATAATGTAATGTATAATTTAATAATCCTTTCAGTTCATATTATATGGTGTTTTTAAATTGGGTTAGAAAGTAAGAAGTGTTTCACTAAATTACTTTAATTAAATAGTGCCTACTTAATATGATTTTGGCTATGTAAAAATTCACTTATCTAAATAATGGAAAATTTGGTATAAAGAAAAACTATTAATAAAGAACAAGAAAGATTCACCAAAAATTACTGTACTACAATTCAATATACACCAACTATATAGGCCCATATACAAATTGACTTCAGATAAAGAATGAGTCCTAAAAATAAGAATATACAAGGAAAAGAAAAAACAAAGTCACGTTTAGCAACACTATAGGTTTACAATTCCTGTGAGAGCTACAGATTGCATCCTCCATCATATATAGTTACAATTTTTTGGTTATGTAAAATTTACTTATCTAAATAATGAAAATTTGGTTAAAAAAAAAACTATTAATACCTTCTCAATTATATATATAAAATAATTATTCGAATTAAATATAAACGCTAAAAGTACTATATAATATGAACCGAAAGAAGTAAAGAGCAAGAAAAGATTAACAAAAAGTTACTGTAATTCAATATACGTCAATTACATATGCACACATAAAAATTGACTCAAGATAAAGAATGAGTCCAAAATAATAGGCAAGGAAAAGACAAAACAAAGCTATGTGTAGCAACACCATAGGATTAAAATTCTTATGAGGACTAAAAAAATTTGGGATCCTCAATAATAAAATATACACCAATTGCATATGCCCACATAAAAATTGACTTAAGTTAAAGAATTGAGTCCAAAAATGATAGTAGGAAAGGAAAAGACAAAACAAAGTCATGTGTAGCAACACCGGATTAAAATTCCTGTGAGAACTGCAAAAATTGGGGAGTTGAAGTTAAGTACAGTTCTTGTAACAAATTTATGCTTTCTCCGCATAAATATCAACAACCTTAAAACCTTTTCTTTCCGTATAAACTTGCATATAATTGTGTGGCATCATCTTCTTATTCATCCCTGTGTCAAAGCTTAAACCTCTAAGCCCTTGTAACATATTATTTAGCAAAAAGAAACTTCTAATAATGTGTGATGGATTGGATAAAAAGATTGAATCCATAACTAAAATTTGAAGTCCTTTGGAAGGTTTATCTGGATCAACTGCCTAGCAGCAAGGATACAAGAATTGAAAACCAGTATGAAGGGATTTTGTTTATAGCTCAAATTAGGTGCAAATTTACTCGAGAATATTAAAGGTTTCTGGAGTGATATTCCCAAGTATTTCCCAGTATGGTCGTTTGTTTCAAGAATATTATGTAAAACATCTATATCAGTAACAATAAGATAATATGCAATGGGGTGAACTAATACAAGTCAAGAATTTATTTCTTGCACACCTAAAGACCACCAATCGATGGCACTACCCATGTGACATACAACTTCAATTATCTCTCGCTCGATCAACTATATTCCCTGCTTCAATACTTCTCATGATCATCATCAACAAACAATATTGTACAAGGGAAAAATAACATCGGAAGTACGGTATATTCAACAAATATCAATCGTAGTGATCTGATTCGACTTGTGCAAACCACAAGTCAGCACTCCTCTGTACCCATAAACTTTTACATATGATATTTTGTTTCACAGAAGCAAAGAGAGAAACTGATCAATTAGTATCAACATTGTATACGGTAAAAACCGGATGCGAGGCAAACCGGTGGAGCGAGGGGACCGACTGATCTGCCTTCTTCGTCATTGGAACGACCAAGCCCGGTGACCCGAGCATTCGTGGCCGTTGGTCCGTATAGCCGTTGGTCCGTACGGCTGTTGGTCCGAGTAGTCGTTGGTCCGTGTGGCCGTTGGTCCGAGTAGTCGTTGGTCCGGGTGGCCGTTGCACGCGGGTCACGCGTCAGTAACGTCCTGTCCTGGTCAACTACCCACCATGCGTGTGTTAGACGGCGCCGTCAGTCTGATCCCACCAAATCCGTGCAGAGCTGTCCTTGTTGCTATTATTTTATTAGTTCACATCATATGAGAACCAGGGGAGTGCCACTATAAATAGGGCATGTCCCCTTCCTTTAGGGGGGTTGGCTTCTTCATCTTCCAAGAACACTTGTAATAGAAAAATATATATGCAATCTCTCTCTCAATATCTGATCCGGCCAAGGCCGTTTGTTTCCATTTACGTTGTGTTTCTTCCATTAAGTATTCAACATGGCTTCTAAACGTTCATGTCCGTAGCAAATTAAACAAATCACTGTTACTAGCCGTTTTATTGTCAAATACTCACACGCTTATTTTCCGCTATCAAATATACATCAAGATCCAAGCACATATCCTATACCCGCGTACAAATTCAATTGGTTTCCTAATTTCGGGGTAAACAGTTTGGCGCCCACCGTGGGGCTAGGATAATAGTGGTCTTTGATCTTGATCTCTATCTTACCCATCAAAATCAGAAACATCTGCTGTCCGTCTCTGAAAAAACGGACCAAATGGCTAACAGTGGGAAATCTGGTCACGTCAACAACAACGAGATCGTGGCCGAAAATGAAGGCAGCGGGCCACGAGGATTGCCAAACCCTACTGACCCTTTAAATACTAACAATTCAATTACTTTGTCCGGGACACGAGTCCGGAAAGAACCGGATACCCCGAATGATAATATTGACTTGCGTTTAATTTTTGAAATGTTGCAGGAACAGAGAGCGGCGATTGCCGAACAGGGAATCGCAATAGCCCAGCTGCAGAACAGAGGAGATAAACGACCCCGGAAAAGGCGAAGAGTGTTGCTGAACCCAGAAGAGATGAGGCACGGATGGTTGAAAGCAATGGCTCCGGAGCTGGTCCATCCACCGAGGTTCTGAGAATGCTCGAAACGTTGGCAAAGCGGGTGGACTCGACCGAAAAAAGGGTGGAGACATACAACTCTCGGGTGGATCAAATCCCGGGGGCTCCGCCTATCTTGAAAGGGCCGGATTCAAAAAGGTACATCCAAAGGCCTTTTCCTCCGAGTGCAGTTCCGAAATTGATCCCGAAGAGGTTCAAAATGCCGGATATCCAAAAATATGACGGCACAACGGACCCTCACGAACACGTGACCTCATACGCCTGTGCTATAAAAGGCAATGATATGGAAGATGATGAAATCAAATCCGTGTTGCTAAAAAAGTTCAGGGAAACTCTATCAAAAGGAGCATTGACTTGGTACGATCATCTGCCCGAGCATTCAATCACTTCTTTCGAAATGCTCGCCCGAAATGCTCGTCGATGCCTTCATAAAAGCACACGCTGGAGCCAAAAAGGTGCAGGCTCGAAAGACGGATATTTTCCGTGTATCCCAAAGATACGAGGAGCTATTGCGTGAATTTGTCAACCGGTTCCAAAGGGAACGAATGGAGCTCCCCCCGGTTCCGGAGGAATGGGCCGCACAAGCTTTCACAAAGGGGCTCAAAGTTCAGAGCTCGACAGCTTCGTTCAAATTAAAGGAAAGCTTGCTGGAATACGAGGCTGTGACCTGGGCGGATGTCCATAACCGATACGAGTTAAAAATTCGGATAGAGGATGACCAACTCGAGCTTCCCCCGAGGCCCGTAAAAATGAACAAAAGCTCGGAGAGATCACGAAAGAATTACGAACCGGAGGCCGGACCATCGAGGGAAAGGTATCGGCCATACTCTCGAAAACCAAGCTTCAGGTCAAAAAAATCAAGGGATGGCCCGAGTCATTTCTTCGGACGGGGGTGATAAATGGGCCGAGTTCCCGGTTCAAGTATACCACCGAGGAGTCAAACGAGGAGGCCACGGCTGTGAAACTCGATCTCACGGATGAACTTCGCGAAAACGCGTTGGTCCGCATTGCAACCCAGAAGCAGAGAATGGAAAGGTACTACAATCGGGGAGCCAATTTTTGACATTTCTAAGTTGGGGACTTGGTGCTTCGAAAAGATACCTTGAGCACCAAGAATCCCAACGGAGGAAAACTGGGTCCGAACTGGGAAAGACCGTACAAGATAACCGAGGTAACGGGAAAAGGATCGTGTCGGCTGGAATCCGTGGACGGGCAGTGATTGTGCAACAACCGGAACGTGGCTCATTTGAAGGGATATTACTGCTAAGGTATGGATACCTCATGTTTAACCTTTTTCTTTTTGCAGGAAGTCAAGTACCGGATAAAGTTAGGATCTAGGTCTGAAAACGCGTGTTGCACTCTTTTCCTTAGTACGGTTTTGTCCCAAAATGAGTTTTTCGACAAGGTTTTTAATGAGGCAACAAGTACAACGTGTTACTTAACAAAAATAAGGACAAACGGCCGGGAACTCGGGGTCACGGCCTACGAGTGGGGACTTGATAGCGCTCGCCTGATCTTGCAGCTCGGATAAACACTAGGGGACTTATACCCACATCGAGGTTTACCCCGGTTAGTGGAAAACGGAAGAGCTCAACAAATCAAGACCGAACCTTCTGCATTAGGTTTCGGTGTAAGGACCAAACGATCATAATGAATCGTGTCCCATTCAACATTTGCTACGGCAAAACTAAGGCCCGGCCACAGCCTCCGATGTAAGGACCAAACGATCATAATGAATCGTGTCCCATTCAACATTTGCTACGGCAAAACTAAGGCCCGACCACCGGCCACAGCCTCCGATGTAAGGACCAAACGATCATAATGAATCGTGTCCCATTCAACATTTGCTACGGCAAAACTAAGGCCCGGCCACCGGCCACAGCCTCCGATGTAAGGACCAAACGATTATAATGAATCGTGTCCCATTCAACATTTGCTACGGCAAAACTAAGGCCCGGCCACCGGCCATAGCCTCCGATGTAAGGACCAAACGATCATAATGAATCGTGTCCCATTTTTCATTTACTACGGCTAAGGAAGGAAGAATTAAAATTCTCATATGTACAAGCATTTTGCAAACGTAAAGTTACCAAAAGTTGGTATAACAAAATCTTAGGTGTCTTTCTGTTAAAGGACTTCGCCCCGAGGGTAACCGCCGTATTCCGGCACTTCCCCACTCACATACTCTATATCGAGGATTGTGCCCGAAATTCGATAAAGGCGACAAGGTCACAATGACCCAAGCCAAAGCTCAGCAAATTCCCCCAAAACGGGGACTGCTACATCAAAAACTTTGCCAAGGTTGAAAAAATACCGACCCTGAAGAAAATGCCTATCGTAATTCGGAGACATCTGAACTTATGAAGCATCGGATAAGTCCCACGGGCACGAATTAACGACTATGAGTCGACCTGTCCTAAAACGGACCAACGATCATGACCAAAATAATGGCAAACATTCAAAACGAAGAAATAAAAAGGTAACGACGAGCTGACAGGGCCACCAGTTTCGAAAGTTATCCACTCCCCGTTACTCCGATAGATCGGAGATCCGGGAAGTGTGGGGCTATCTGTATATGGTAAAAACCGGATGCGAGGCAAACCGGTGGAGCGAGGGGACCAACTGATCTGCCTTCTTCGTCATTGGAACGACCAAGCTCGGTGACCCGAGCATTCGTGGCCGTTGGTCCGTATAGCCGTTGGTCCGTACGGCTGTTGGTCCGAGTAGCCATTGGTCCGTGTGGCCGTTGGTCCGACTAGCCGTTGGTCCGGGTGGCCGTTGCACGCGGGTCACGCATCAGTAACGTCCTGTCCTGGTCAACTACCCACCATGCGTGTGTCAGACGGCGCCGTCAGTCTGATCCCACCAAATCCGTGCAGAGCTGTCCTTGTTGCTATTATTTTATTAGTTCACATCATATGAGAACCAGGGGAGTGCCACTATAAATAGGGCATGTCCCCTTCCTTTAGGGGGGTTGGCTTCTTCATCTTCCAAGAACACTTGTAATAGAAAAATATATATGCAATCTCTCTCTCAATAACTGATCCGGCCAAGGCCGTTTGTTTCCATTTACGTTGTGTTTCTTCCATTAAGTATTCAACATGGCTTCTAAACGTTCATGTCCGTAGCAAATTAAGCAAATCACTGTTACTAGCCGTTTTATTGCCAAATACTCACACGCTTATTTTCCGCTATCAAATATACATCAAGATCCAAGCACATATCCTATACCCGCGTACAAATTCAATTGGTTTCCCAATTTCGGGGTAAACAAACATGTCTTGACAAATTCTTTTCTTTTTGAGACAACATTCAACTCTTTAATTGACCATCGACTTGCAGCAGTACCGATGATGGCCAACAACTCTTTTTTGGCTTGAAGACCATCATTAAAATCGACGGTCCTTTTGATGCTCTCAATAGCAATTCAAATCGCTTCTCTATCTTTTTCCCGCTGCGACTTGGCTTTCTCTTCTTGCCTGGCTCAAGGTTGAGGCTAGTAAAGCTTTTGCTTTAGACCCCCAAGCTTTTGAGGCCCCAACAAATTTTACTAACTAATTTTATGGTTTAAGTTTCTCTTAGATAATATTGAAGATTGTAAAAAAAAAGTACCTAATATATATAACAAAAGAAAGAAATAACACTATCTACTTTTTAAGAGAAATATTTTCAAACTTTGAACTAAATTACTCAAATCTTCATATTATTAAATAAAGCTTTTACAACAACATCCTAGGTAATGTCTTTAAAACACATGGCTAATATCTTATTGACTTGAATTGATCCTCACCATTATAAATACTAATGTTACTATATGAAGTAAAAGACAAGAAGTATGAAAAAATAAAAAATGGAACACTAAATTTTTTGTAAATGTGTATACACTTGAGGCCTCATATTTAAATTTAGCTTTAGGCCACTAATTTTATTGAGACGCCCTTGCTTCTTGCAACTGTTTCTCCCACATCTTAGCTTTCTTCTTCATCCCTTCACCATCGAACGCTTCACCAAGAATCTGTTGTTGGGATTTGAGGATGACGGTAGCGTAACGTTTCTTCAACATTGCGGCCCTAAGGATTTTGTTATCTTTTTCCAACTCCTTAACATCAATAAGAATACGGTGATCATTATTCATCAAAATCTTCTTCTTCTTGTAGCTAGCATGCTACGTTCTCACGGCCAAGAAGTACTTGTGGCTAAGAATTAGAAAGAATCTCCATAATATGATGATCATTCGTTGAGATCTTCCTCTTCCTGCCACATGTCATGTTCTCAATGCTAAGTTTTTTTGGCTGAGAATTACAAATCATCGCCATAGCTAACTACTATATTAACAATGCACACGAAGTAATAACCCTAAGAATTTACTGAGGATGAATGAAAGGATCGTACTGAATAAATTAACTAAGCTCTCACTATTATATACATAAAACATAGGCGGCACACGTTTGTCACGTCCTTAGTCTTCAACTAAGCGCACGTGCGGCACTTGACAACTCGCTCACGTTCTTGCACAACTTGCTCACGATCTTGCTATGCCAAGTCAGCCTAGATTACTACACTCAAGATCGCTAAGGGAATAGTAATTGAGAAAGACAAGAGAAACTTGCTAGAAGGAAGCTTTTTATTAGAGAGAACTTGAATTGTTTTGCTTGATGAAATACAAATGAATGACCTTCCTATTTATACTACTCACCTAGGGACTAGTATGTAAATAATAATTATTATACAAGTCCCTACATATTTACTAATAAGCCCCTATTCTAGAAATCTCTACACACCTAGAGTATTCCAAGGACTTTCCATGCAAATCTATGAAATTCTAGGGTCTTCCAAGAGAAACCTCCCTATATCTCTAGAATCTTCCCATAACATCATGGCAAATATATGTGCCAAGTGGCACCTATGTGGCATGATGACATGGTGGGTCCTCACACTCTCCCCCACCTGATGGTGCAACGACCGCGGCGCACTGTTGCTGTGTAAACTCTCGAATCTTGTCTTTAAACTGCCACAAGTCTTCATACCGCCCCCATGCGTCCTCCTCCGGTGATTTCCCCTTCCAATATATGAGGAACATGGCAGTGCCATTTTTCCCTTGTTTCCACCTGGCCTAGTAGTCAATGATAGCTTCAATCTCCCTATCGTGTGAGGCGGTGATGGTAATTGATGCATGACTTGACCCTTTCCCGATTCATGCTCCAACTCAATCTTGTGATCCAGCTTACGCCTAAGAGACAAGCTCTTAGGTAGCTCTTCGGAAACACCATCTTTATTTTCTTCGAGCAAATTATCTATCCAAGGTGGCGGTGTCTCTTGGGTACCATTATCTTCCTTCAAACTTGTAATGGTTGCCATAAATGTTGGCTCTTCTTTCTTGAGCCCCTTGACAAGCTGCATAGCTAAAAGTTGTGCATGGCTCTGTCCATGCCACATAGTCACTGTAGGCACTGTTGACACCCAATTTTGTCCCTCCTTTATTTAATTTTATTCACTCGGGCGTCTAACTGACGAGCCAAATACATTATTTTCACTACTATTATTTTCGCTACTTTTATTTTTAACATTACGAGTATTACTTTACCACAAATTTTTAATGATTCGTCATCATTTCATTTTTCGGGTTTGGACTCGTTAAATTAATTACTAGACAACACTTTCTAAAAGCCTTATTTTTCTACATATTAATTACTATTTATCTTCACATAATAAATATCGTACTAGTTACTGAATTAGAAGCCCGAAAATAATTAAAATAGCGGAGGAAGGACCAACAATTTTCAGCCAAATTAATGGCCCAAAATACCAATACAATATTATTTCCTACTCAAATAAACAACCCACATTTTAATACCCAACCCACATTTATATCAGCCCATATTTGAATTAATAGACCGGCCCAAACGAATTATTGACCAGCCCATTACCCGACCCGGTCCAGCCCATCATTTTCTCCTTTACCCTAATCCCTAATCCCTCTTCCTCTCTTTCTCCTTCGATCTCCGCCTCTCTCCCTCTCTTCTCTTCTCTTTCGCCTCCCTCATCTGTCTGCCCCTCACGTTCCACACATCTCCCCCACTTTGCTCTGACACCCCACCATCTCCACCACGCCTCCACCATGCCTTGACCCCTCTGACTTCGCCCATACCCCCCACGTTACCCCTCTGACGCCTCCACTACGCCACGTTCCACCATCCGACGCGTCTGACACCACCCCACTGTTCTACCTCCCCCCACGCCACGGCTACGCTCATACTCTTGTCCCTCACGCCTTCATCTTCTCTCATACGCTCCTTTTCTTTTTCAAATTACAAATGAAACCTTATAAAGAGAAGGGGAGTTGAGTTAAAAAAGGGGGATTGAAGATCGTTTTAGAAAAGAGGGATTTGATGAGCAAGAAAGAAGGAGAAAACAGAAAAAACGAAGGATTTGGAACCCAAAATCCCCTACAAAAACATCAATTTTAATCAACAAAAGCAGTCAACAATTACTCTATTTGTCTTTCCTTGTTTCTTTTAAAACTCTAGTTATTTTTTTTATCGAGTTCGAGTGCGTCGCGTTCGAGTTTAGATTCGAGACATCGATGATCCCCACTTCACTGCACCCACAAAAGGTCAGTGTACTCTTTTCTTTCAAATCTGGGATTTCTGGTATGTTTGTGTGTGTTGTTGTTTCAGTCGGTTTAATCTCATTTTAGCAGCTTAATGTCATTATGCATGTTCATGTTTAATGAATCCAGGTTCGATTTAGTAAGTAATAATGTTTGTATGTCCGTGCTTTAATTTGGTTTAGTCTCAGTTTGGTAATTAACAGCATCCATTTGTTTATGTCTTAATTTTAGTTTAGTTCAATTTCAGTTTTGTTAGTATTTAGATGTTCGTATGAGTTCATGTTTGGATGATTAAGCCGAGATGATTTGGTGTTCAAAATCAGTTGATGTCTTTCAAATGCTTGTTCTTTCTATGAACCTGCCAGTTCAAAATCTATTTAGTGATTCTGTTACAAACAAAGTAAAATATGCTGTTTTAGGTCCATTAAATATAAACTGAACATTAGTTTAAATCCTTGATTAGCCAAGTTCTTTCGTTTGTTATTTAAAATCCCGAACCTTCATTTCTTTACTGTTTTCTGTCGTTGTTGGTTTGTAATGAAATGTTTTTTTTTTGTTTAGGTAAGATCATGCACATGTCTGGCTTCAGTCATTAATTCATAAATATGTTGTCAAGTTTAATCTGTAGTTTCCATTCATTTTTGGTTGAAAGTGATGCTTAAGTTGCCTATAGATAAGCCAATGACATCATGTTAGTTGTTTAGTTTAAGTTGACTGATGTTATGTATCAGTATATAAATCTGGGCATATATGGTAATTTTAAGAGAAAAAAATACAGAGGATACGTAGTATCGGGGCATTCAATTAGTGTTTAGATATGCTCTCTCGAATTAGCCCTTTGTGTGCAAATGATAGCATAGTTTTCTGTATAAGCATGATTAGTCGCATCACTGTTGATGTACACTTATACAAAATATGATCATTTTAGCTTTTATATATATGATTTGCTAGTTCTGTGTTAAACCTGGATAGTTAACGCATGTTTTGGTCAGTTGAATATTAAAGTTACCAATTGGGGTTTAGTGTTGCCTATAGGGTTTGATATCTGGGAGTGTCTAATACTATAGTTTATGAAGGGTTTAGTATTCCCATTCGTCTAATTCCTATCTGTTTGTGTTTAAGTGTCCAGTGAGATACTGGTTTGATATCCTGATCTGAGCTCCTTATAAAATGCTTAAAAGGGCTTTAAAAGGATGTTAAGTCTAGCTTCAATATCCGGAAACTCTTGACAATATGCTGCTAGGTTTGTAAGTTCATCTGATGTGCTTTGTTGACAAAAATACAAGTTCTTATGCCACATGACAATTTCCTGTTGAACTTACACCTGCTTGTGCACTTAAGGACATTATATGAGTTGGAATGCTATGTAATCTTGCCTGATGCTTTGTTTATTTGGTCCATATAAAGGTTGAGATCATTATGTTTCTCTAAGTATAACTAAAGAATGTCAAAAAGCATGCTGATGTGGTTTACATTGTTGTGCACTGATCTGCTGGTTAGGATATGTCCATCAGTGGTCATTTTTATTTATGTTAAAGCTAATTGGTTGGTTTGCCTTCTTTGTATCCGGAAAGTATGATGGATATCTTTTCCCCTATAGCCTCTAGTTTGTGTGTGCTGCATCTCTCATGTCTTGAACTGTTACTGCCTTGTTATCTTTCTCTTTGTATCCCCCATATCATGTTGTCTTAAGCTGGTAATTATCAGGGTAGGATAAACTCAAATCTTTGTTGCTAGTTTGCCTTCATTATGCTTTAGTTTAGATTTAGACATGCTTGAATGATCTTGGTTGCTGTTTAGTTTGTCCTACACTTGTATTCCCATGTTTTGAAACCAATTAAGACCATAAGGCATGTTAGTTTAGATGAGTGGCAAAAGATGATCTTATTCAGTTGAGTTCAAAATGTGAATCTGTCATTTAAACTATTTTCCTTGAGTCAAGTGGTGGCTGTCTACTGCCCATTTTATCTTTTGTTTTACTCGTCATCAGTTCAGTTAGCTTCTGCTTTGGACCGTATGTACATGTCTTTACGCCTTAACAATTTGTTTGTCATCATGAATCATTTCTTAAGTAGTGTTTTCAAATTGATCATCCTGGTGTTAAGCTCTCTTCTTGATTTAATTTGTTAAGCATGGATATCATCTAACCATTATTCTCCCTTTCTTTTTTACATGTACACTTCGGAGCGAAATGGAGTCTTCATAAAGACTCCCACCACCCGAGCAGTCTCGTTTGGAGACTATGTCGCCGCTAAAGTCGATAATATCTCTTCCTCCATATTCAGTGTTGGGCTAAAAGCCCAACAAGATATTCTTCTCGAGTCAGCCTACCAGTTCTATCCGCAGCAGCAGTCCTAAAAATGGATTGATCCATTTACCCTTCTTTCCTTCTATCTTATTTTTGTTGTGTATTTTTTATTTACCTTGTATGACTAACGCTTAATTTTTGCCTCTTAGTTTATATGAATTATAGAGAATTAGTATGGGTAGTTGTAGAAACAATAAGTAGTCATCTTAAGGAAGAACTATTAGTAATTCCATCAACTTAGTTTCTTTTATCTATTTCGTCTATTTCTAAATATGTTTATAATACCTATAGTATTCACTTATATTATACAATTGATTTTCAAAGACGCGAAGTTGCGAATATCTATTTGAATTAAGAGTATGTCCTATTCTTATTATCCTAGAAAATTTTGAAATGTCACTAAGACGTAAGTATGAACTCATGTATACTTTATCAACAACTCTTCAAGTTTGAATCAATCACGTACATTTTTAATCCGGCATAGTTAATAAACATATTTAAGAAAGAGAAGGAAAAATCCCATCTTATCTTTACTTTTAAAACAAAATCAGTTAATGTCTTCCCTTTTGAGTTATGTTCAAACATGTTTAAAACATTACACCATCCTGATTTTTTCTTCAATTTATTTTATAAACTCTTTTGTGTAAATTATTATTTTCTACAAGTCCTATTTTAATAGCATTCTTACAGGTCTATCTATAACTTTAGCCATACTTACAAAATTGCTTTCCCTTTTTTTATAATACTATATTTACATTTGGCCTAATTAATTTTAAGTCCGGTCGGTTAACCATTGTTAATGGGTCTTAAAGGATGCCTAATACCTTTCCTTTAGACTAATTGAACCCTTACCTAGAATCTTAAGTTTCGCAGACCTTAAACAGAATTAACTTTAAACATAACTTTAATAAACTTTAGGTGTCCTAATTCACCGTAAATAATTAGGTGGCGACTCCTTAAAACAAATAAACAAAAAACAGGAATCTCCAATATGTCGTACTTCTACTTTAACTCCCGGGTTAAAAATGGGGTGTGACAGGCACCATGCAAGCGCCTTCTCGCTCCATGACCAAGAGACGTTGGAGGTAGGGATCGATCATCGCGTGGCAATGTGTAAAGAATTCTTGCCCCAAAACAATGTCAAAAATATCCATAGTGGTGGCGGTAAAATTTGTCGTACCTTTCCAATCTCCCAATTTGACACTAACGCCATTAGCTACACCACGAGCATTTTCTAGCTTAGTATTCACGGTCTTAACGAGGGCGTTAATTGGAGTGAGCTTCAACTCTAGTCTCTTCGCTGCGGCCTCGTTCACAAAATTATGAGTCGCTCCAGTGTCCACCAATGCACGAGCAGGCTTGTTATTGATGGTGAGACCCACGTACTGGTTTTTATTATCATTGGTTTGACTATCTTTCTTAGCGACTGCACATAGTCTAATCATCCCCAACTGTACGATTCCCGTACTTTGTGTTTGCGTCTGCTCGTGACTTGCATGTACCATAGCGCTAATGCTTTTCAGGTCAGAGCAATTTTTGAAGTTGTGCGGCCCTCCGCATAAGTAGCATCCCTGCTTCTCATTCTGCGCCTTCTTTTCGGCATAGCCCTGACGACCACTTGACTTCTTGCCGTCGAACATGTTCTCATTGTGAGTATTAGAGTACTGTTGATGTGACTCCTTGCTCTTGCCACGGTCTCCGCTACCTTTGGCATCGCTACCCCTTGACTCATTGCCTTGGCCTTTGTCGTGTTTGTCATGCTTGAAGTCCATCAAAGACTCGGCCTCCACTATGGCTTGGTCTATGTCTACGACTCGACGGCGTTGCAACACCTGCTTAGCCCAATTTTGCAACCCGTCAATAAAGTGAAACAACAAGTCATCGCTAGTGAGGTTGGGAATTTGAAGCATAAGGGTGGTGAACTCCTTGACATAGTCGCGGATGCTCCCTGTCTGCTTCAACTCTCTAAGTTTGTGCCTTGCCTCGTACAAGACATTATTTGGGTAGAACTGTCGCTTGAACTCATTCTTGAACTGATCCCACGTATTGATTGTGCATAGACCTCTGTCAGCATCAGCGACCTTTCTTCTCCACCACAACATGGCAGTCTCTGTTAGGTACAACACAGCGGTGTTGATCTTGGCCTCATTGTCCCTCACTTTTCCATGCCTGAAATAATTCTCTAAGTGCCAAAGAAAGTTGTCCACCTCTTGTGCATTACGAACCCCTTTGAACACTGATGGCTTGGGAGCCTCGATCTTAGCCTCTCTCGTCACGACAACATTGTTGGTGGCCTCGGTCACGCCAACATTGACCTGCTCTTCGAGTGCCACTATCTTTGCCTTCATGGCATCGATAATACTCAACGCCTCCTGTCACACCCCCATTTTAACCGGGTTAAATTAGGAGTACAACATATTGGAGATTCCTATATTGCTTTGTTTTAAGGAGTCGCCACCTAATTAATTTTAAGGTGAATTAGGACACCTAAAGGCTAACTAAGATAAAGTTAAAACTAAACCTCCGTTAATTGCCTGCTTAACCAGTGTGGTTCTAGGTAAGGGTTCTTTATTATCCTAAAGGGAAGGGATTAGGCATCCTCTAGGATCCGTTAATTTACGGTTATCCGGCCAAACTTAGGTTAATTAATTAAGGCTAAATACAATGCTTAAATTTTATAAAATGACTTAAAAAATATTGCTAAAGTTTTAAAAGAAAATAATGTTAGTTAAAATAAGATTTACAGAAAATACAATAATTTGTATAAAAGAGACTTTAAATGCCGTTTTGAAAAACACGACTCATGAATGTTGTTAAGGTTTTAGACGAAAGTATAATAGTGTTGTTTAAAATAATACTTGTAGAAAACATAATAATTTGCGTAAAAGAAGATTCTAAATATTAAATGAGACTTGAAAATATTGATAAAGCCTTAAATGAAAGATACTATTTAATAAGATTTATAGAAAATGTGATAATTTGCATGAAATAAAACTTACAAGCATTGTTAAGATAAAAAAATGTCATTTAAAGAAGACTTATAAATGTGGCCAAACTTTTAAATAAAATGTTGTTTAACATAAGATTTGTATAAAATGTAATAGTTTGCATATAATGTGATAGCTTTCAAAAAAAGGGGGTTATCAAATTTGGATCTTTGGATAAAATTATGTCATATGGATATGGTGACATAGAAAATCTAACTTATCTTTATAAATAGGATACAAAAGAAATGAGTTTTCTTTCTCTTTCTTTATTTGCTTTGTTTAGCCAATTTCGGTTAAAAATATGTATAATTGGGTAAATCTTGAAAATGTTTATAAAATATACTCGGATTCATATTTTGTGTGTTAATGACGTTTTGAAATTTTAAAATAGTAAGGATAAAATATGATTCCTTTATCTAAAAAATGTGTAATCATACTATTTTGAATGTCAATTATTCTAAGAAAGATAAATATTCTAGATATTATAAATATTTCAACAGAAAATAAGAAGGAAACTTATGCAATTAATTGTTGGTTTTCTTGGAATTAGCTACCCATTACTAAAAAGAAACTAAACCCCACTAACTTCATTATGGTTCATCTAATCTAATAAGACAAAATAAAATGTTAAGTCATATGAGGCGAATAAAATACACAACAATAAAATAAGGAAGAGAGTAAAGAGTGAATGGGTTAGGCCCATTTTCTTGGACTGTTACTGCGGTCTGTTGACTGTTAGGCTTCGGCCCAGCAGCCTTAATAGGTTGCTAAGAACTGTTCATCGCCTATTGGGCTTCAGCCCAGATTTTTGCTTTCGTATGTGGCTGCGGACAGGGCTGGACACAAGAGGAGTCGTGTTGGGCTTTTAGCCCAACGCCAAGTGCGGAGGAGAACGAGTCCCTCGGACTCGTATGCGATAATCATGCATAAAAACGGAAGGAAAAGATTAGTAAATTATCAATGAATAATGTTAAACATATGAAATATAAACTCCAAACAAATCAGCAGATTGTGTATATACTATGTATATTTAAGTATACTTCATGTATACACATTCATAGCTGTTTTAAATAGAGGTATACCAGTAATATACGTAAATATACATAACCAACTGAAATATACTTGCAGCAACGCACAGAATTTAAACAACACCACATGATAATATAGACTATGCACAGGACCTGCTAATACATATTCATTCACGTGAAGATGCTCGGAATATAGATTAAGTATACTGGCAACGTACAACACATATCAAGCCTAAACATGGCATACAAATATCTACTGAATTCATGAGGGATATTCATGGTATTCAGTCACGTTTCCAGTTCATATTCTTTGTATTAACAAGGCAAAGCACTAATAATTGCAGCACAATATCATTCCTGCCAATAGCTAGCAATTCTGCTCGATTAAACTACAAAAGGGTAATTATCTTTTCCTCTCCAAAGCACAAATTTTCAGCCTAACAGTACCAGTTCCAATTTCAGTCAACGTAATGCATTATTTGAACACAATATTTAATATATCATGGGATATTCCAACAAAAGCACAAACCATACAGGACATACACATCTTTGAACCAAAACATGACATTTCCAGCATTCATTAACTAATTCAAATCACAGGCCACACAATTTATACAAAATTATTTAAGTCAAGGTCGGCTATTCTTAAGATTCAAAATGTCTAGAATACAACAGTCAATAATCAATCAATTTGAACCCAAAGCATTTGTTCATTGGCATTCCCCAAGCCAATCTCATAACAGAATATAAACATTCCAGTTATGGCAGACTAAATGACATGCTCTTATCTGATTCAAGAAATGCATCAGCACAGACACATAACATACATGAATGACAAAAGACCATGCTATCATTTTCAATTCAACTGTCCAAACTTTATGCAAGGCAGTTTCAAATTAACAAACTGAAATTAAATGCATGACAAGCTGGACTGGACCACAGGTTCATATACAGCAGTGATATTCAACAAGGATATTCATATTTACAGACAAACATATTTAACAGACACAGAGATGAAATGCCAGGTTCAAATACAGAGGACTAATTCAGTATACCATATTCTATAATTAATACATATGCTCCGAATTCTCAGGTTCACGAAATTCACACCTAAGCATCCAAACTACAGTAGACATCTGTCAAATTTATTTAGCATAGGATTATCATATGATGAACTCAACAGATTTCAGACCAAACGAGAGGGCTGCTGCCATTAAACAGCAGCTGAAACCATATTTCTCATCAAGCCGAATTCCCAAAATGCAGCAACAGCACGTGCAGGAAAAAAGATAATATACCAAACAGTTTCGGGTATACATAACATGTGCAGCCTCAGTTAAACAAGTACCACAGAGTTATTTAAGAAAATAAACCCCTGTACGCAAGGCATACAAGCGGGTTCTAACAGTATACTCACTAATGCAAACATCATTCTTTGGACCAGGTTTTATCCATTTTTGGACTATATTTAAGTCCCGATATTCAAATCCATAATTTATAGCTAATGCACATATATCACAGCCTTCAATACCTAAGCTTCTATGAATATACAACAGAAATATGGCTATCCCTTTTAAGTCAGTCAAGTTTCACAGACTTGGCCAAAGCCTATTCAACAAATATCTCATAATTAATGATGGTTCTGAGTTTTACTAACAAACAAGATCAATGAGCAAGCTATGTTACGCCTTCACATTAAACCCATAATCATTCTATTGATTCATACTGGCTTGAATAAACTATATTTGACTACAATTTAATCAAGCTAAGCAACATCTAAACACAAACAAACTGAACAGTCATGGATAAGTGACTACACATGCTCAACCAAGCTACCAATCACGCTAAATAGGGAGGAAACCTGAACAGACTCGCAGACTAGCTGAATTAGGCATGGATAGGTTTAGGCTAAACCAAACAGTACCAAGAAAATGAACTGATTTGCACACATAGCGACAATTATGAAGCAAAAAAAACTCAGATTAAACTAGAAAACACAACAAGACTAATCTAATAATTAAGCTAAGACAATAAGCTAAACCTGTTAAATGGCAGATTGATATTAACCATTCTAGCAACTGAACTAATAGCGAGATAATGCGTGATTAAATACAACTAATCTAAAAAAAATATGCTAACTGATATACATTCAAATGAGTATGAAACTGAATATCTTGAGCCTACCCCCCTTAACATTCTACAGAAGCCAATCATACTAAATAGGAACAAACAAAGGGGAAATCATGCTAAGGTATGCAAGCTAAAGAAACTCATGTCCTGTTGTATACAGATCCAAAACAGAACAGCCCACATAATATAGATTTAATTAGAGGCACACTTTTCTAACAGGGGAATGGATATCCTCTAGTCATATTGCAATAATGCTACTAGGTATTAACTAACAAGCTTGAATCCTAACAGCGGGACATGAAATACTCCTAAGCAAACAAACATAATAAGTTGGGAGGGAAGCACATATCTTTATAAACTGATTGTCTCGAATCACGTCGACTAGAAAAAAAAGGAAATGCCTAATTGGAACGAAGTTATTTAATTAGGTAGTTTTAGACTGCCACTTCAACCACATGTCCATTTCCCAATCCTTTCTTGAAAATGAACATTCAAATTTTAAAACATTTAACTTGTAATTCAAAGCCAGGGCAGGACCAACATTAGTAATTATAGCTAAACCATATCTAGCTAGGCACATGTTAACCATCATTAATCCTAGAACAACATATATTGATTAATACTAACTAAATAATCACCTAAACTAACAGACACATGAAAAAACAAACTATCAATCTTAAACTAACTAACACAGCAAGGACAAAATATCAACCTCAACTAACAAATACAGGACAAACAGCTGCAGATAAACACAAAAAAAAAACACATCTTAAGCTAACACAGAAGCATATCTAACTAAACATAAACCGAATCTAGCATATAAACATATAAACACCTCTTAAACTGCTGAAACTGAAATCAACTAAATAGAGAAGAGTTGTTCACCTTTTTCGAGTGCAGCGAACTGAGGTGCGGGGGTTCTCGGATCTACACTCGTTAAATCCGAGTTTGCGATGCTCGGATTAAAAGCGACACAGAGGCAAGCAAAATATAGAAAATTGATTTAGTGTTCTTGACTCGACGTTTAGAATTTCTTATGACTACTGAAAACTTAATATATATATATATATATATATATATTTTTAGGAAATTTCAGGGTTTCAAGATTCTTTTTCAGTGATCTTCGGGTTTAAGATCTCTCAGTTTGCAAGGGATTATCAGGGATTTTTGGGGTTCAAGAACTCGTTTTAGTAAGGCAATTTTTGGGGGTTCTAAAACCTGTCCCTAAACGATTTCACCCGCGACCATTTATAGGGTTTTGGCTCTTTTGAGTTGCAGAAAAAGGAGAGAGGAGCGGGGGGAAGTGCGGTGGTGGGGTGGTAATGATGATGAAGAGGCGCGAGGAGGGGAGCGGCGTGGTGGGGACGAGGGAGATGATGATGAAGAAGAGAAGGGAGCGGGGAGAGTGGGGTAGAGAGAAGGGAGAGAAATGGAGGGAGGCGGCGGATGGTGGGGATATTGAGGGAAACCCTTTTTAGGGTTTCCCTTGTTAAATGGGAATTGGGCCGGATCGGGTCGGGTAATGGAGTGGGCTGAATTGGCTAAAATGTGGGTTGGGTATTAAAGTATGGGCTGGTTGTTTTAAAATATTGGGTTGTATGGAAGAAATAGTTTGGCTTCTAAATTTAAATAAGAGACCCATTTTAAATTAATCATATACTGAGTGTGCTAAAATACCCCTCTAATATGAAGTATGTGTTTATTAATATTTAGATGAAAATAAAATGACGCCGTAATAGCCGGGCGATAATATATTTGAAATTCAATAGTAAGTAAATGCTATTATTAAATTACGCGAAGATAAATGTGATGCGTGCGCGTGAGCTGGTAAAAATGCCGAAATGATAAAAAATTGTGAATTATAATAATAATAATAATAATAACAAATAATAATAATAATAATAATAATAATAATAATAATTTCTTGTATATGGTACACTAATTGAATACATATTTCAAAAGCTTAAACATTTTTTAATTCTTAGTTGTGTAAATATATCTTTGACCTCTCATCCCTACTAATTAAATTACCTATACGAGAAATTTGATTATATTTTTACTTATATATTCTGCTCATCCTTTAATTATTCAATGTCGTTAAGTTATAAAAAAATAATCCTTTTTTGGGTAAGATAAAGCTCTTTACATTATTAATACTAGCTTATATAACTCATGCAACAATTTAAATATTATTTTATACTAATAATATGTTGCGTGACAAATTCAATATTGTTACGTCACTTTGTTACAATTTATGCATTAGTGTCAATCACAGTTCAGAGGAGGGTTCAAATCCCATTAATAGCGCAGCATCCTTTTCCCGCTTTTCTTCCCCTTTCCTAATATTTAAACAACAACAAAAAAAAAAGTATCACAAGCTCGAAAGGCTATTATATCCAAATTCTTAGCTAATAATGGGATTTTGCATCAAATAAGTTGTAGTACTACTCCACAGCAGTGATTAGTGAATGTCTTCTTTCTACTACAACCAGAACTATTTGCAGGTGTTCAAGCCCCATACTTCAAATTAAAACCCCTTCTGCAGTCCTTCTAGCTGTCAATCCATGTTATTAATTAACTCTCATCATCATAAAATCATTGGTTGTTTATGTCATTATGTCCCTTTCCTCTGTTCAAGTGCAGTGGAAGAGCAAATTTCCATGTCTTTGTAAATTTTATGCCAATTCCTTGAAGTAATACAGACATCCATCTGAATCTAAGGTGTATATCCTTTTGATATTTCAAAGTGTATTTCCTAGTTCTCCAAGGTTACACTTTTTCCAAAAAATGATTTGTTCTATTAGTTGTCTGTGTTTAGAGAAGGGAACAAGGTGACAATCTAGCTAAATTGAGTAGAACTAATAATATTATAATCTATTTCTTGAGAAAAATAGTAGTACTAATATTTTTCACAGATCAATAAAGTTTCCTGTTTACCAAAAAAGGAAGTTAGTCATAGAACTGTATAGATGTTTGTTTAAGAACCATGCAACCGAATCTGACAACTGCACATTCAACTTTCTTGTGCAAGTTCTGATCTGCTGTGGATCTGTAATATGTATATATAAAACTTTGCTTCAGAGAATAAACTGAAGTTTTCCTGAGATGAGTTAACATCCAACATGAGACACAGCTACTACTCCCTCATTATAGCAACTGCACATTCAACTTAAATGTTTGTTACAAGTTGAAAACTGAGGAAAATTCTTTAAATTGTTCCACTAGCAACTGACAGAGTAGGCAGCAAGTGCAAGAAAAATACCAATCCTCTGTTTGGAACCAAAGAAGAGATGGCAAGTAAAGGGAACTTTTAAGATTCTTTTTCTTTCATCTAATATGGGCAGAAGAAGAGGAAGAAAATGACGCAGAAATTTGTATAATTGTATTTCCTCGGGCCAATGTACATGAAGTGACGAAATTACATTGACTATAGAACCATACATGTTTGCTTGGAGATGTTGGAGCAAATTGGATGATTGGGCCAAAAGCTACCCCTCATCCACTCATTCTCCTTTCCTAATATAAACCTTGAGTCATCAACAACTTTATGACTCAAACTGGCCTTTCCTTCGCCTTCTCCTTGAAAGACTATTTTAGCAATTACTGCGCCCCAAACTGTTCAATTTGTAAAGAACTTGCTCAAGCAACTATACATATCTACCTGTTATGTGCTAATCCTCCACCCACAATCTCAAATTTTTGCTTTTTTCCATCATAATGTATTAAATCTGAGATCCTGAAAGAAAACTTCCATACGATTCCATCTGCAGTACAGCTTTACGTCTTTTTTTGTCATTTGCAGCTGGAAAATATAGGTATGATTTCAGTGCTTTAATTGTAACAGAAGGTACAGCGAAACATACTACAGCACAAGAATATCAAGCGTCTCATGCAAGCCCTGGGATCGAAGAGGTGAAGTAAAGAAAGCAAGTACAAATGCAATTATGGAGGCTGCTAAAGGGCAGAGGGGAAACTCATCAAATTGTATGCAGTTCTTATAAAGGAAAAAAGAAAATCACAGCGAAAAGATGCTTAAATAACCAAAGAAGCCTAACGAAATGCCAAAAGAACAAATGATTTAACTAGGTAAACATACGAAATACAAAATGTTCTATGACAAGAGGGATTTACAGCTGGAATAAGAATGAGTTTTCATAATTCAGACCTTATAAGATATTCTGATAACAAAATATGACACTCCTTTGTCATTAATATTGGCATTGCAAATCAGCTGGGATCCCTACACTTTACTCTACTCTTCATCATCTCAGCCCACCTAGCAAAGAGACTTGAGACCTCAAACTTTCCGGAGAACTTCATCCTCTTAGCCAACTCGTCCAGTATATCAGGCCTACCAGCCCGAGAAAAATCAGCTGCAAATTTGTTGTAGTCAAGTTGAGGTGCTTTCATGCCTTTGTCTATCATTTCTTCCAAGTATTTACAAGCCTCCATAGATCGCCCCTGCAGTATAAGCCCTCCAATGTAAACAGTGTAAGAATTTTCATCGGGACAGCAACCCCTCAGACTCATCTCCTCCCAAGTTGCATGACCCATTTCATAGTTTTTTGTCATGAAGAATGATTTCATCAACATATTGTAAGTGTGCAGAGTTGGTTGAATTCCATTTCGGATCATCTTTTTGTATAGCATAACCGCATCATCCGGCATTCGTCGATTTACTATTAATTTGATCAGTGCATTATACAGTCGTGCATCAGGTGGGCATCCCTTTTCCTTCATCTCTCTCAGCAATGCGAAGACTTTATCCATCTTCCTTTGATTTCCAAAGCCTGTTACCAAACAGGTAAAAGTTGCAGCATCTGCCTCACATCCGGAATTAAGCATTTCCTCAAAGCCGGCAACTGCTTCATCCATCTTACCCTGCTTACACAAATCTCGGATCAAGATCGTATAACTTCTTGTATTAGGTGATGGACCCTTTGCTTTCATAACCTCAAATAGCTTGATTGCATCGGACCCTTTTTTACACTTTAACAGCCCTTCCAGCATCGTGTTATGGGCGACAACATCAGGTTTAAAACCCTTATCAATCATCTCATTCCAGATTTTACCAGCATCCATCAGATTTTTTACCCTACACCAACCATTGAGCAAAACTGTATATGTTTGTAAATTTGGTGTAAATCTATGCTCCAATTTCTCAAACAATAATTGTGCTTCTTTCCCAAGCTTTGCCCTTCCTAGGGCATCAAGCAAACTATTGATTGTCTCCACCCCAACTTTAAACTTGTACTTCTTCATCAACTCAAACATCCCAATAGCTTTCTTCCGCTCTTTTGCTGCAGCAAATGCTTTCATGGAGATCAAAAACGTCTCCATTGTAAGCAAACCTTTCTCCCCCATTTCTTCAAGAATCGAGACCATAGTCTCAAACTGCCTCGCCCTTCCAAGTATTGTCATCATTGCATTATACGTTCTTGAATCGTGAGCATACCCTGGCCTCTGAGCCGCCCAACAAAAGAATCTGAATGCTGGTTTTCTAGCATGCTTGAACCTCTCTAACACATCTACTACCAAATCATGGCTTAAGTTTATCCCACATTCATCCAAAACAGCCTCCATATTCCTATCCAACGAAAACAGTTCATCAATAACCTTACTCACCCTATCCACCTCTTTAGGATCCGCCTTCGACTCCACCACACTCTCATCAGTCTCACTTTCAACATCATTATCACTTTCTAACTCACCATCATTATCTACATAACTACAAATCCCCCTACAACTCACATTTGGATGAACACCAGTAAAATAAAAACACCCTTTTGACGAAAAAGGCCAAATCTTTATGGGATTACTAAATGCCAACTTTTCTTCAGAAAAATTTACAGTACTTAACTGCCTAGAATTCAAATTCAAAAGCTTCACATCTGAATGAATATTGGTAAAATAAAAACACCCTTTTGACGAAAAAGGCCAAATCTTTCTGGGATTACTAAATGGCAACTTTTCTTGAGAAGAATTTACAGTACTGAACTGCCTGGAATTCAACTTCAAATACTTCACATCTGGATGAATATTGGTAAAATAAGAACACCCTTTTGGGAAGAGAGGCCAAATATTTCTGAGATTAGTCATTGGCAAGTTTTCTTGAAAAGTAAAGAGTGAAGTGGGGTGTGGCAAAAGAGATGAAACTTGACAATGAGAAAGATGGATACTACAATAACCAAAACCAGGAAACAAACGAGACAAGGGCAAAGAGCTACCAACAAGAAGGGAGGCTTGTTCTCTTCCTCGTAGCCTTGTGGCTTGTTGATCATCCAAAGAGGATAACTGGATGGCGGTGCTGTTGAGGAGTTGGCCATTGAAGTTGAGTAGTGAAATTGAGTGTTGAGAAGGTTTAAAGATTGCAACTTTTTCAAGATTTCTCATAGAATAGCTATTTGGAGTCCATTGAAAGTGAAGAATTTGCCACAAAGATGGGACTTTTGTGCTGGTTTTGCAGATCGCAGCGGCGAGAGTTGGGGTTCTGTAATAGGGAAGGGGCTGATTGAGTGATTGGGGACTATTTACCTGCCTCATTTATTTTAGTTTATTAAATTTGTACTCTATTTATTTTTTATATATAATTACTTTTTTATTTGAATTGTATATTTATTATGTTTGAATAAATATATTATGCACATTTAATGTTGAAAAACAAACAATCTTAATCATTCAGTGTTTAGATCTAGAGAAAACATTTTAATCATTCAGATTCAGACGTCTTAATCTTAATAAAAATAAATGAAGCCTAAAAACTTTGTTCGAGATTTTAATGATTAAGACTTATTCAAACTAAATAAGTGATTAGATCTTAATGTTCATTTTTTTGAGCGGATTGTCCTTTTCGGGTGGTCTTTAATTTTTGCCCTTCAAATTACTGGTCTTTAATTTTTGCCCTTCAAATTACTGATCTTTAATTTTTGTTTTGCGCTTAAAAAAGTGGCCGAAAATACCCCAAAGGTGCTAGGTTCGAACTCCCGCTCAGTAAAAAAAAATCGCAAGGCAAGGCTTTTGCAAAAAGTCTGTCATCTCCGGCATAGGTTCTATGTAACTTCGCCCGAATATGCCTTGCAAAAATATTATTATTTTTACTCTGCTAGATTTCGAACCCAGAACTTCGGGGTATTTTCGACCACCTTTTTAAGTTAAGGGAAAAAATTAAAGACTAGCGAATTGAAGGCCAAAAATAAAAGACCAGTCCATATGAAGGACAATCGTGCAAATTGCCCCTTAATGGAAATAAATGCACTTAATGGTCTAAGGTCTGAACGATTTAGATTCAGACCTACATTAAGTGCAAACATTTTTTTTGCGCGGATTGTCTTTCTTTTGGGGTGGTCTTTAAATTTTGCTCCTCAAATTGGTGGTCTTTAAGTGTTGCCCTTCGCTGGAAAAGGTGCCGAAAATACTGAGGTTCTGAGTTCAAACTCCCGCTCAGGCATAAAAATAAAAATAATTTAGCAAGACAAGGCTTTGAGAGAAGTCTGCCTTATGCGGCATACGTTGCCTTAAGGCATAACTAAATTTATGTCGGATCCGATATAGGTTGCCTTAAGGCATAACTAAAAGTTTGCCTTATAAGGCTACTTATGTTGGATCCAGCATAACTTTAGTTATGCCTTAAGACAACCTATGCTGTCTCCGGCAGAGTTTGTCTTAAGGCATAACTAAAAGTCTGCCTTATAAGGCAACCTCTACCGGATCCGGCAGCCTTACCTTGCGAAATTATTTTTTATTTTTCTATCGAAGCCGAGGTTCGAATCCAGAGCCTCAGGGTTTCTACATGAAGGAAAGAATTAAAGACCAGTAATTTGAGGGGCAAAAAATAAAAACCACCCCGAGTGAGGGACATTCTTGCGAATTGCCCAAGTGCAAACAAATGAGGCCCTAGTGCCGTGTAATTTGTACGTTATGGTATTCTACTAAATTAATTTGGACATCCATTTAACTAGATATTGTTGAAGCAAAGTTATCGAATACATAATTTGAAAACCAGTCAAATTGATAACTTTTTGTAGAAATTGAGAAAGTGGTTGATTTTACAAAGTATAAATAGTAGTTTCAAACTTATTAGACATATATTCCAAAAGAACAAAATAATTAAAAAGCTTATCTTAGAACAATAACAAGAGCTCCCTCGGGTTCATTTTAGTTCTCATGTTCTTTTTGCATGCTCCTTTATGAAAACATTAACTAAAAAGATAATTTGACTAAATTATTCTTATTTATTCTTAAATCTCAATTAATATTACTCTCTTTTTAACCTCTCTCCAAACTTATTGAGTAAGCGTAAAGGTGGAAACTAATGGTTAATTATATTCTAATTTTTTTAAATGAGAACTATTTTGGACTATCTATATTTAGTAAAAACGACAAGTAAATTGACCGGAGGGAGCAGTATGCCTAAAATTTCAAGTTAATTACAATTAAAATTAGGCTTAATACCTAGATGGACCCTTAAACTTGACATGTTTTGTAAGATAGGCATATAAACTTATAAGGTGACCAGATAGACACTTAAACTTACTCAAAGTGTATTTTTCAAGTTTTTCAGTTGTTTTGAAAACAAAAACTATATTTTTCAAACACTCACAATTTTCATGGCCAAACAAGCCCTAAATATATCACAATTTTTTTTTTAAAATGCAAAAATAAGGCAAACACATATACATGAGACTATAAATGTGCACTTAAACCAATAAATACTCGCTAATCGCAATTTTGCAGCTTTCAATTAACTCGGTTTTTTTTTTACACTTGAATAATTAAAAAACAATAACTTTAACCAATAAAAATCCTTAAAAAAAAGAAATTTCAAATTAAGAAATTTCTAAGTTCAGTATTTCAAGTGTAAAAGAAATTTCAAATTAAGAAAACTGTAAAGCCGAGCAGAAAATCCTTAAAAAAAAGAAATTTCTTAATTTGATATTTCTTTTTTTAAGGATTTTTATTGGTTAAAGTTATTGTTTTTTAATTATTCAAGTGTAAAAAAAAAAACCGAGTTAATTGAAAGCTGCAAAATTGCGATTAGCGAGTATTTATTGGTTTAAGTGCACATTTATAGTCTCATGTATATGCGTTTGCCTTATTTTTGCATTTTAAAAAAAATATTTTGTGATATATTTAGGGCTTGTTTGGCCATGAAAATTGTGAGTGTTTGAAAAATATAGTTTTTGTTTTCAAAACAACTGAAAAACTTGAAAAATACACTTTGAGTAAGTTTAAGTGTCTATCTGGTCACCTTATAAATTTATATGCCTATCTTACAAAACATGTCAAGTTTAAGGGTTCATCTAGGTATTAAGCCTTAAAATTAATTATATGTATCTCACTAATCAGTAATCATGTCGTTCCATGATTCCATAGCTTTTTACTGAAACACTAATTGGTTTGTACCCTTTAGGCCCACCACCGAATTCTGAGTCCGGAACCTAAATGACCCAATAAAAAACGAATTGAATCAAAATACCCCACGAAAAAAAAAATGTTACCAAAGTACCTTTAACACATATTTTTTATGCGTTATGTAAAAATGTGTTAACGTTGCCTGTTTACATCCGTTACCCGAGCTTTTAAAAAAAAAAAAAAAAATTACATAACGCAGCATTTTGCTGCGCTATGCTGAGTGCTTTAAGAATAGATTGTGTTATGATAATTAACCAAACTTGTCTACTTCTATTCTAACTTTCACTTTTTTAGTTTTACTTTTAATATCCTATAGAATTTTGTTAAATTTAATATTCTAAAATTAGTTAAAATTTTAAATGTTACTATAATTTTATCCAACATTGAAATACATTTTCAAGAAAAATTTTAATTTTCAAAGGGCATAAAAGGCGATCAACATTTTGAGGATATTTTTGTCGTTCAATAGTTAGCGTTTCAACATTCATGTTAATTAATTTTAGAAATTTTTATAAAATAAAATAAAGTAAGACACTTAAATTGGTGTAGAGGGGATATTATTTTTCGTAACCATAAGCTAAATCTTATATATACATATATTTTTTAAAATAATTATAATTATTTTCTATAAAAGAAAGTAATACACTTAAATTGATACCGAAGAGATATTGTTGTTCCTAAGCATAAGCTAGGTATTAGATTTTTGTTGTCTTAGAAATGATTATAATTATTTATAAATACTATATTTTCGGTTGCCTTAAAATATAATTATAATTATTTTCTAAAAAGAAAAGTAAGACACTTAAATTGATACGAAGGGGATATTATCTTTCGTAAGCATGATCTAAGTCTTATATTTTTGGCTGTCTTAGAAAATGATTATGATTATTTAAAAAAAAATGTAAGACACTTAAATTGATACGAAGATGATATTATTTTCTTAAGCATAAGCTAAAATTTACATGTTTGGTTATCTTAAAAACTAATTAAATTATTTCTTAAAAAATAATTATAATTATTTTTTATAAGAAAAGTAAGACACTTAAATTGACACCGAGAGATATTATTTTTTCGAAGCATATGCTAAGACGGATGTTGTTTTTCTGAAGCTTATGCTAAGTGTTATATTTTTCTTGTCTTAGAAAATGATTATAATTATTTTCTGAATATTATTTTTGGTTGCCTCAAAAAATAATTATAATTATTTTCTAAAAAAAAAAAGTAAGACACTTAATTTGATACGAAGGGGATATTATTTTTCGTAAGCATAAGCTATGTCTTATATTGTGGTTGTCTTAGAAAATGATTAGTGTCTCACTTTCTTACGAAAATATAACAACAAAAATATAATACTTAGCTGATGCTTTGAAAAAATAATATCTCTCGGTGTCAATTTAAGTGTCTTACTTTTCTTATAAAAACTAATTATAATTATTTTTTAAGATAACCAAACATGTAAGTTTTAGCTTATGCTTAAGAAAATAATATCATCTTCGTATCAATTTAAGTGTCTTCCATTTTTTTTTAAAATAATCATAATCATTTTCTAAGACAACCAAAAATATAAGACTTAGATCATGCTTACGAAAGATAATATCCCCTTCGTATCAATTTAAGTGTCTTACTTTTTTTTTAGAAAATAATTATAATTATATTTTAAGGCAACTGAAAATATAGTATTTATAAATAATTATAATCATTTCTAAGAAAAAAAAAATAGAATACCTAGCTTATGCTTAGGAACATCAATATCTATTCGGTATCAATTTAAGTGTATTACTTTCTTTTATAGAAAATAATTATAATTATTTTAAAAATATATACTTATATATAAGATTTAGCTTATGCTTAAGAAAAATAATATCCCATCCACACCAATTTAAGTGTCTTACTTTCTTTTATTTTATAAAAAATTCTAAAATTAATTAACATGAATGTTGAAACGCTAATATTGAACGACAAAAATATCTCAAAATGTTGATCGCCTTTTATGCCCTTTGAAAATTAAAGTTTTTCTTGAAAATGTATTTCAATGTTGGATAAAACTGTAGTAACATTTAAAACTTTAACTAATATTTAGAATATTAAATTTAACAAAATTCTATAGGATATTAGAAGTAAAACTAAAAAGTGAAAGTTAGAGTAGAACAGTAGAAGTAAACCTTGGTTAAGTATAATAACACAATCTATTCTTAAAGCACTCAGCATAGCGCAACAAAATGTTGCGTTATGTAATTTTTTTTAATTTTTTTTTTTAAAAGCTCGGTTAACGGATGTAAACGGGCAACAAAATTCTATAGGATATTAGAAGTAAAACTAAAAAGTGAAAGTTAGAGTAGAAGTAAACCTTGGTTAAGTATAATAACACAATCTATTCTTAAAGCACTCAGCATAGCGCAACAAAATGTTGCGTTATGTAATTTTTTTTAATTTTTTTTTTTAAAAGCTCGGTTAACGGATGTAAACGGGCAACGTTAACACATTTTTACATAACGCATAAAAAACATGTATTAAATGTACTTTGGTAACATTTTTTTTCGTGAGATATTTTGGTTCAATTCATTTTTTATTGGGTCATTTAGGTTCCGGCTCTACCCTTTCACATTATTATATCCAAGACTCAAATGTCTATAAGGAAATGCCTTTTTTTCGGATATTAAAAGCTTTGCTATTAAATTTTTAATGAGTGCAGGATAACAGCATGTCAAAACAAGAATCATTTCGGCAGAACAATTTCTTGCCTCAAAAGTACCCTACAAAACATCAAAGTGCAACTGTTTCATGATTATATCGTTGTGAAATGATTTTTACTTACCTATTTTTCATTCTAATAACAAACAGAGAAAAGCATATCTTTTGGGAATTAACATATAGAAGAAAGTAACTGATTACTGACTGTTATTAAAAACCAAACAATAGTAGTATTATCTGTCATGATTAAGCAATAAGATCAAAATGCAAATTAATTAACCAAATATAAACGAATTGTTAGGTTTTTGGGTTTTCCCTTCCTATGTGGAATTGGATTAATAAACCCAATCCAATTTGGACTAGGCCAATTTTCCCCAAAATTTCCTCTCTATATATAGGATCAATTTAGGTCTTATTTTGAGAACATAAGAGTGAATTTATAACAGCCATATAGAGAGAAAAACGTGAGAGAGAAAGTAGATTTTCGTCCAGAAATTTTCTGCTACAGCAATCCGCGTTAAATTGCGTTTCCCGATTAGTTAACCGTTGGATCGTGCTGAAATTTGAACGTGGAGTTCTAAACATCTGGTTCTTCGATTTCAACGGTGAAGATCGGATTTTGTGGTCTGTAGCTCCAGTTTTCGAGTACGAACAGTAGCTCATTTTTTGGGGTGATTTCTCTCTTTTCTTCGCTAGTTTTGGTGCTATCTATTATGTATTGTTGTTCCGTGCTTGGCTTTGTTGTTGTAGTAAATTGGAGAACATTGTTGTAACTCTTGTTGATTTTAGTGGAGCTTTTGTGGGCCGGAGGTCCCGTGAATGTTTCCTCTTCACCTTGAAGGGGTTTTACCACGTAAATTTGGTGTCTCTTCCATTCGATTTATTTTTGCTTGCTTTGCTATTTTATTGTTGGTATAGCTGCTGCCTGGATTTCCATTTGTGCTAGTGTTTATTGTCTTCTCTTGGTTCAAATAGTGTGAGAAGTTTCGACTTGGGTATTTCTTCCGCTGTTACCTTGTTGTGCAATTTGGTTATTGCTTGTTTCTTCCCAACAAAGTGGTATCAGAGCTTGTGGTTGTATTTGGTTGTGTTGATTGTCTATTTGAATGATGGAGGCAAATATGATCAAGATGGTTTGTTTAAATGGCATTAATTATCATTTTTGGAAAAGCAAGATGAAAGATCTTCTATTTGTCAAGAAATTGCATTTACCTGTGTTTGCTTCTAAGAAACCCGAGTCTATTGAAGACGAGGATTGGGAATTTGAGCACTTACAGGTTTGTGGCTCTATTAGGCAATGGGTTGAAGATAATGTTCGAAATCATATTGTGAATGAGACAAATGCTAAAAGCTTGTGCGAAAAGCTCGAGACACTTTATGCTTTGAAGACTAGCAATAAAATAGAAAAGAGAGAAATCACCCCAAACAATGAACTACTGTTAGTACTCGAAAACTGGAGCTACAGACCACAAAATTCGATCGCCACCGTTGAAATCGAAGAACCAGATGTTTAGAACCCCCACTTCAAATTTCAACACGATCCAACGGTTAACGAATCAGGAAACACAATTTAAAACGGACTGCTGTAGCAGAAAATTTCTGGACGAAAATCTGTTTTCTCTCTACGTTTTTCTCTCTATATGGCTGCTATAAATTCACTCTTATGTTCTCAAAATAAGACCTAAATTGATCCTATATATAGAAGAAATTTTGGGCAAAATTGAATTGGGTTTATTAATCCAATTCCACATAGGAAGGGAAAACCCAAAAACCTAACAATTCTCCCCCTCCCGACTATGTGGAAGAAACCGCCATCCCGGCGATCAAGCAACGCTTTAAATCTAGACTCGCAGCCAAGCCTAGGACAACCTGAATAGATGACATCTTCACAAATGGAGAAACGATTTCATCAAAATCAACTCCCTTCTTCTGATTAAAGCCCTTGACAACCAATCTAGCCTTGTACCGTGAAACTGGGTTACCATCTTCATGTTTCACCCTAAAAACCCACCTGTTTTTCAAAGCTTTTCTATCTCTAGGAAGCTTAACCAGATCAAATGTATGATTATCATGCAAGGATTTAATCTCATCTTGCATAGCATCAAACCACCTTTCTTTTTCTTCACTATCCATGGCCTCATCAAAACTTTCAGGTTCTCCCCCGTCAGTCAAGAGTACAAACTCATTGGGAGAATAACGAGATGAAGGTACTTTCTCTCTAATAGATCTTCTGAGAGAACTCTTTGGAACATCAATAGCAATTGGTTGCTGGCCAACTACATCATCTTCCACTGGAGCATCAACAGCAGTATGCTGGTCATTCTAACATGATCACTATATTCATTATCAACTTGATCTTCATTATTTTGAAGATTTTATTCAGGTGCAATAGTCACAGGAACTGGTCAACATCAACTAAGCTCTTATTGCTCTGAGAATCAACCTTCTCAGCTTTGTCAAAATCTTCAATTGTCTGGTCTTCAAAGAACACAACATCACGACTTCTAACAAGTTTCTTCTCAACTGGATCATAGAAACGATAGCCAAATTCGTCTTGACCATAACCAATGAAGATACACTGCCTAGTTTTAACTTCCAGCTTTGACCTCTCATCCTTAGGAACATGCACAAAGGCCTTACACCCGAAGACTCTCAGATGAGCATAAAAGACATCCTTACCAAACCAAACTCTGTCAGGGACATCACCATCCAAAGTAACAGTAGGAGATAAATTGATAACATAAGCAGCAGTATTAAGTGCTTCTGCCGAAAATGAATCTGGCAGCTTAGCATCTGAAAGCAAACATCTAACCCTCTCAACTAGAGTTTTATTCATCCTCTCTGCTAGACCATTTAACTGAGGAGTGTTTGGAGGAGTTTTCTGATGCCGAATACCCTGCTGTCTACAATAATTATCAAAGGGACCAATGTATTCACCACCATTGTCTGAGCGGATGAATTTTAGTTTCTTCCCTGTCTGTCTCTCAACCAAGGCCTGAAAAGTCTTGAACACATCAAGTACTTAATCCTTGGACTTCAAAGGAAATACCCAGAGTTTGCGAGAATGATCATCAATAAAAGTCACAAAGTAAAGTGCACCACCACGAGAGCTTACTTTAAAAGGACCACACAAATCAGAATGTACCAACTCCAGCAAATCATGCTTTCTTGAAGGTGAATGACTCTGAAAAGAAACTCTTTTCTGTTTCCCGGCTAAGCAGTGAACACGTCTCTTTAACTTGGCTTGTTTCACTCCAGAAAGTAAATTCTTCTTAGACAAGTTGTCAATCCCCTTCTCGCTCATATGACTCAGCCTTCTATGCCATAATTCTGATGAAGTATCATTCTCCACCAAATTTACTGAGTCACCACAAATGGAGCCCTGAAATAAGTACAAGTCAGACATCTTGTAACCTCGAGCCACAACCATTGAACCTCTAATTAGCTTCCACTGGCCACCATCAACGGTTTGATCATAACCCTCATCATCAAGTTTTCCTATAGAAATTAAATTTAGCCGAACATCTGGAGCATGCTTTGTTATACCCCATTTTAACCGGGTTGAAGCGGAGTACAACATATTGGTGATTCCTGTTTATTTTGTTTTAAGGAGTCGCCACCTAATTAATTTAATGGTGAATTAGGACACCTAAACGTTAACTAAGGCAAAGTTAAAACTAAACCTCAATTAATAGTCTGCTTAACCATTGTGATTCTAGGTAAGGGCTCTATATTATCCTAAACGGAAGGGGTTAGGCATCCTTTAGAATCCGTTAACTTACGGTTATCCGACCAAACTTAGGTTAATTAATTAAGACTAAAGATATTAATGTAGCATTTTAAAGTTTTAAGAAAAATGGCTAAAGAATGTTGCTAACGTTTTAAAGGAAAACATACTAATGTTATTTAAAATAAAATTTACAGAAAACAATGACTTGCATAAAAGATGATTTTAAATGCTATTAAAATAAAACTTATAAATGTTAAAAAATAATAATGCTATATAAATAAGGCTTGTAGAAGATATAATAACTTGCATAAAAGGAGGTTTTAAAATGCTATTTAAAATAAAGCTTATAAATGTTGCTAATGGTTTAAATGGAAGCAGCATAATGAAAATGAAATTTACGAAATATGATAATTTACATATAAGTAGAAGAAGATGCGAGTTTATGCAATGTTTTAATAAATATTTAAAACGAACTAAGCGATGAGGTATTAATTGACTTTAAGTTTTAGAAGTGTGAATAAAATACAAAATAGCTAATAGATTTTCTTTTTCCATTTTATTATCTTTATTAACTATGCTTAATTAAGAATATGCGTGATTGACTCAAAACTTGAAGAGTTATTTAAAATATGTTTGAATTTATATTTGCATATTAGTGATGTTTTGAAATTAAGATAATAAGGATATGACTCCTTTAATTCGAAAATATGAATTTATACTACCAATTATTCTAGAAGTGAATATTATGGATAAAAAAGAAGAAAAAATGAAATTTATGGAATTAACTATTGAACTCCCTTTAACTAACTACCCATTACTAAAACTAACCTACTAATTCATTAGTATTCTTTTAAACTAAGAAAAACAAAAAACAAACCAAGAGTTAGTTGCATAATACAAATTAAATGCATAAAATAAATAAGGAGCAAATAACATTAAATGGGCTCTGCCCATTTTGGAACTGCTAGGATCTGTTTGCTGTTGTTGGGCCTCGGCCCAACAGAAACTTTATACACAGCTGCGGACAGGATTGACGGACGATGACCCGAGGAGATTACATTGGGCTTTTATCCCAACACCGAATGCGGAAGAAGAACGAGTCCCTCGGACTCGTATGCGATGGTCATGCATAAAAAAATAAAAGGAAAAGGATTAATACGTGATCAATAAGTAAGCTTAAACATATAAAAATGCAAACTTGAAACAAATCAGTAAATTATGTATACATACTATGTATGCCTATGATGTGAAAGCATATGAAATTTCGAACAAGTGTAGAAAAACGCAACGTACGTCCGTTCTATCTAACGATGAAATCAGAATCACGATTATTGCTAATCGGAGAAACTTGTACTCTTTGTTAAAAGATCATATGATAAAAATCTGTTTTAAACTTGGAGGTACATTTTAAAACCTTTTATGTAAGAGGGATGTTCTTTTAATTTAGATAATACACTGCTAAAGACATCAAAATGGGTCAGCAACTTTGTCTTCTAATAACACCCAACTGGAATGTGAACCAAACTAAACATGAATATGCACAGCCAGAAACATGTCTGAATACAGAGCTTAGATGGTTAAACATTTCTCAAGGTACCAATTAACACATAGGCATAAGGCCAATACTGTGGCATACATGTATGGTTTCAACCCATTTTCTTACATAAATTCAAATGACACAAGTTTGCAGGAGACTTGCTTAATCACACCAGTTGAGTCAACAACGTTATCTTATTTATCTAGGACTGTTTAGGCTATAAATAGTATATAAATCATGATTATTCAAGTGCATTAGCATACTTAGTTTGTTCGATCCAAATCACAACAACATTATACCAATTAGCATATTTAGACATACAGACTAACATCAGGAAAGCATAAGAAATGTGTCACTGATCAATGCCATATGCAGGAAGTACTCTTATTTTGAAATAAATTATTGAAGGGTCACGGCAAAATATAAACAGTTTAAACAACACATAGGAACAAAACAATACTTTAGACTACCATTGATGCACCATATACTGCAAAAGAAATAAGTGCACAGACATTGATGGACCATTTGATTTTGAGGTGTTTTGTATGCTTAACTTCAGATTGGCATAAAAGAATGGATATAGGATGTTTTGTTAAGAGACTAATGCATATTTCCTTTATATAAAGCAACTCCAGGCACTTTCTATACCAGATTGGGTGAACGCAAGCTTTAGTAATCGTATTAGAGTTTTAAATACTACTTCAAATCCATTTTATATGTAAAAACTTCATGCAACTGATTGAAATCTTTTCAACCTCTTCGTCAGATCTAAACCCCTCACGAACCCCTTAAAGAAAGAATTTCCTGGCGAATAGATTTTGAAGCATGTTTCTACTCGAATGACTAAATCATTTGGCATGCAAAATGATGAATTATAAGACATAAGGCATCCAAAGCTGACAAACTGATTGGACCTACTCATAATACAACATCAGAGTCAAATAACAACAGTTACGCACATAGACAGACTTAGGTTTAAAACTGCTAAGCATATGAACAATCCGAAATTTAATCATGCCTGAATCATAGGAAAATGCATGATTAAGCAGAACCCAAGAATACTCAAGCAAAATACTAACTAGTATTTAATAGACATCTAGATTAACAGCCCCCGACCGAACTGGTCTATAAACATATCACTAATTAATACAACATATCAAATCCTGCTTAACCAAATGATGACTGCTCATGGAACCAAACCATTCTAAACATTACAGATATTAAACTTCACGCATAAATCATATAGAGCCGTAAATTAAACTGACATAGAACAGATAAACCTAAAATGCAAAACGTAAAAAAAAAATAGGATTACCTTCTTCGGGTGCAACGAACTAAAGCTTTGAGTTTCCGATCTTACCCTCGAATACTCGCTAAATCCGAATTTGCAATATTCAGATTCAAAACACGACCAACGCAAACGAAAACAAAACGACTGGATTTCGACTCGATATTCAGAAATAAGACCGACGAACTAATATTGCTTAGGTGATTTTGCTACTGGAAAAACTTGTTATTTTTTAGAGAATTTCGGGGTTTTAGATCTGTTCTTGCAAGGGAATTTTTAGATGGCTCAAGTGTTGACACCCAATTTTGTCCCGTCTCTCTGCCGAAATACCTATTTTGCGCTTCTAATATTTTTTGGAAAAAATAAAATATATATATATATATTATGTGTTTACTATAATTATTAGCCTCTTATCAATACCGCTATTGCATTATTCTATTAATTATTCTTATTACTATTACCGCATTTTATTATTATTATTATTATTAGTATTATTATTATTATTATTATTATTATCATTATTATATATTACTATTATTATAATTCATAATTTTTTATCATTTCGGCATTTTACCAGCTTACGCACACACATCACATTTATCTTTGCATAATTAAATAATACTATTTATCTTACTGCGGATTTTCGAAATATTATTGCACGGCTAGTACAACGCCATTTTTTCTTATCCGAGCGTTGAAGATTGCATATTTTGTATTGAGAAATATTTAACACAAGTTATTTAAACAGCTATTTTATTTAAATTTAGAAGCCAAACTATTCTTTGCACTCAGTCCGTATTTTTACTTACCGGACCCCAAATCAAAGTCCGATTAACCCCTAATATTTTTTGGACTAGTCCATATCTCTTATCTCAATTTTTGGAATAATTCGTGTTTGAATTTATTAGTCTATTCTTTTAATACCCAGTCTAAAAATTGACCCAGTCCATTTACAGACTGGTCCGACCCATTTTCAAGAAAATAAGGGAACCCTAAAGGGGTTCCCCTTCATTTCTCCTCTTCGCCTTCGCCGCACCCCACCTTTCCTCCGCCTCCCTCTCTCATTTCTTTCCCACCTCATCACCGCCGCTTCCCCTCTCCACCGCTCTTCCATCGCCGCCTCCTCATCCAGCCAAACACCCCTGGCACCCCACTTCCCTCTGCTCCCTTCGTCTCCCATCTCCCCCACGTTACCCCCACTACTTTTCCGACATCATCACACCCATATCCATCATCTCCACTCACGCCCGACATCTCCACTCCTCACTGCCATTCCACTTCATCGTGTCGCTCCTCTGTTCCACTCCATCCTCACCACGTGACCCCCATCCCGCACCCATACCTCTGACACCACGTGACCATCATCTCCACCACACCCATACCCCCACGTGCTCTGACATCACCACGTTACTTCTCCCTCTGTTCCTTTCGCCATTTTTGTCTTGAACCCAAAACCCTATAAAATGGGGTTGATTCATCGATAAAGAGGGAGGACTTTTGGGATTCAGAAAATTCCCCCAAGAATTGAAGCCGAAAAATACGCAGTGTGAAAACCCCCTAAGAATCGAAGTGCTTGAATCGCCAAATTTCTCTAAAAGATACGAGTCTTTAATTGTTCTAGTTCCCCTGTTAAAACCTCGGCTTTCGATTTGCTCAATATCGTCATAAATATTAGATCCTATTCTTTTTTTTGCTGTGGATATTCGTCCGAATCCGAACATACACGAGTTCGAATTTCAAAGTGTTCGAGGTAGATATCGAAACCCTCGCCTCACTTCGCTGCGCCCGAAGAAGGTAACCTTTTCTCTTTAAACCATTTTGCTCATAGTCTGGTCTACATATGTGTGTGCTCTGTTTGGCGTTTTAGAGGAACTCGTCTTAATTTGTCTTGTGTACTGATTTTATTTTTCCTGTTTATTATGTGTTTGTTAATGTTTGTGATTGATTGTTAAAATTAATGGCTAGTTTAGCATTGTTAGCAGCTTTAGCATTATAAGTCTGTTCTGTTTAGTTTAATATAGTGTCGTTTGCTTATATGTCAGTTTAGCTGCTATTGAATTATTATCTTAATGTAGTCCAGTTTTCAGTCTGGTGTTAATTTTGGTCGTTATGATTTGTCTTTAAATATGTTGTTAGCTCTTATGTGAGTTTGGATATCACTAAACCATGTGTTTATGGATGCTGTCTAGTACCTTATTTGAATGATGCTCATGTTTAATCCATTTTAGTCATGTATTCTCATGTGATCAGGTCATGCTTAAATGATAATTTCCTCACATGCCTACTAGTTTTGAGCCTAAGTTTGCCTGTACATTTAACTGTTGTCACTTGTTATACTACATGTTTGTTAGTATGTTTATTAGCTGATAGTTTCGTATACCCTGTTTGGTACAATAGCATGCTTAAAGATCAGTTCGCTATGAGGTTCTCTCTTGCTCGACCCTTGTTTGAGTTTAAACCATTACAAAGGGGAACTCATTAATCCATGTATCTTGTACGCGATTAAGAGTATTTTTTTATTGAGCATGATACATGTCTACTGCTTTACATGAATTAAAACTGCTTGCATCTCACCATTAATAGACTTTAAAGTTAAAATATATACAGGTTTGTTTAGGACCTGTCTGAACTAGGACTTCGAATCATTTTGTGATAGTTTGTTGAATAAGATTTCACTAGTAGATGGCTAAATAATGGATTCTCTTCTTTTCAAAAAGGGTCAACATGGTTCTTTGAAACTGTTTGGATTGCCCTATGTTCAGTTAACTTGTTTGCATTACGTTTGATTAACTCCTGTAAAAAATGAGTTTCAAAATAAAGGATGAGACTAGGAAAAGGGTTAAGTTCAATAATGTTCTTGTTGTTTGATTTTCTCGGTATGATTTGGTCTTCTTAGTCCTAATTTCTCTTTTATTGTCATCTGGACACATCATTTAATTTAGATTGTTGTTGGATGTGGTTCCTAATTAGCTCGAACTAGATACCGACTCTAAATAAGCATGCTTATAGTCTTTTTTTTTTCCCTGAATCTGTTTGTTGGTATTTTTGTGTTTTTTCCGAATCTATTATGTAAGCATTCGTGAGGAAATTGCATTCCAGTTGTGTGTTATTAAAAGACAAAGTTGCTGACCCATTTTGATATTCTTCAGCAGTGTATTATCTAAATTAAAAGAACATCCCCCTTACATAAAAGGTTTTAAAATGTACCTCCAAGTTTAAAACAGATTTTTATCATATGATCTTTTAACAAAGGGTACAAGTTTCTTCGATTAGCAAATGTCGTGATTCTAATTTCATCGCTAGATATAACGGAAGTACGTTGTGTCTTCTATACTTGTTCGAAATTTCATACGCTTTCACATCATAGGCATACATAGTATGTATACATAATTTACTGATTTGTTTCAAGTTTGCGTTTTATATGGTTAAACTTACTTATTGATCATCTACTAATCCTTTTCCTTTCATTTTCATGCATGACCATCACATACGAGTCCCAGGGACTCATCCCTCCCGCATTCGGTGTTGGGTCAAGGCCCAACATTACCTCCTCTCGGGTCAATCTACACCTATAGCAGATCTAAAATATTCTGGGCTAAGCCCAACAGCAGCAACGGACCCGCAGCAACATATAAAAGAAATCTGCTGGGCCGAAGCCCAACAGTAAACAGTTTCCAGCAGTCCCAAAACGGGCTGGACCCATTTGACATTATTTGCTCCTTTATTTTATTTTCTGCATTTAATTCATATTATGCAACTGACTCTTTGTTTGTTTTGTTTGTTAACTTAGATGAACCTTAATGAGTTAGTAGGTTTAGTTTCAGTAATGGGTGGTTAGTTTAAGGAAGATCAACAATTAATTCCATAAGTTATTCTCTTCTTTTTACGTTTTATTTTGGAATAATTAATTTGCAAAATGGCATGATTTTATATTTTGAGTTAAGAGAATCGTATTTTATTCTTACTATCCTAGAAATTTCAAAACATCATTAATATGCAAACATAAATTCAAACACATTTTTTAAACTCTTCAATTTTTTGAGACAATCATGCATGTTCTTCATTAAGCATAGTTGATAATGATAATAAAAAATGGATAAAGGAAATCTATTAGCTATTTTGTATTTTTTATTCACACTTCTAAAACTCAAAGTCAATTAATACCTCATTGCTTAATTTTTTATTAAAACATTGCATAAATCCGCATCTTCTTCTATTTATATGTAAGTTATCATACTTTGTAAACTTCATTTTTATTATGCTACTTCCTTTAAATCTATTAACAACTATTATAAATTTTATTCAAATAGTATTTTAAGATTTTATTTTATACAAAGTATTAGTCTTATTTTAATAACCTTCTTATTTAAGCCTTAGCAATATGTATAAGTTTTATTTTAAGCAGTTCATATTTTTTCTTTTGAAACATTAGTAGCATTACAAGCCCACTTCTTAAAATTTAAATGTTACATCTCTAACTTCAATTAATTAACCTAAGTTTGGTCGGATAACCGTAAGTTAACGGATTCTAAAGGATGCCTAACCCCTTCCCTTTAGGATAATATAGAGCCCTTATCTAGAATCATACTGGTTAAGCAGACTATTAATTAAGGTTTAGTTTTAACTTTACCTTAGTTAACATTTAGATGTCCTAATTCATCGTTAAATTAATTAGGTGGCGACTCCTTAAAACAAAATAAACAGGAATCACCAATACGTCATACTCCTTAAATCTATCGGGTTAAAATGGGTGTGACAGCTTGGCGACTCCGCTGGGGAATTTAGGCTCTAACCATAACAAACTTAGGTTAATAGTTAATTTGTTGAATATCTTGTTTGTTTTCTTTTTGCCTTCATTATTGCTTTTCCCTTATATGGTTTTAAGTGTTTGTATTTTATTCCTTATGTAAATTTTTCTATGTAATATGTATATTATTGCTTTCCTTAAATTGGCATTTCGCTCATACTTCTTCCACTCCTGGAAAACTGACACATATTCACACACTTAAAGCGGCTTCGCAGTTTGCGCCCGTGCACTACTAAATTACCCTTTTTTAGTTGGATCGATCTTGTGGATTTAGTCGATCAGCGGTGCAGTCGACGGCCACGGACTTTCCACTCCCAAGTTGTCCGCTTGGGGGAGCCTTGTGTCATAGGAAAACCATTCTTAGTCCACCTAGGTAGAGCGAAAACCAAAACCTTGTAAGGACATGCATCATTTTAAACCTAGGAAGCTTAATACCCTTGGTGTATTAAGTTCATTAGTCAACCTTACCAAATGTCCAAATGAGTCTATGACTCTAAGTGATACTATTCATTATTTATGTGCATTATTTGAAGGACAAATATGTCGAATATGTGGACCTAGTACTCTATAGATAAATATTTCAAGAAAAACTGACCTTTTGTTGCAGGTTGTCGTGGAGCATCCAAATTAATGCTGGAGGTTGAAGACAACCAAAAGAAATTAGTGGAGTTGAAGTATTAGATATCTTAGTTTAACTTTGAGATGTATTATTTATTGACATGTAATAATTTTTATTATTCTTGCAAATTAGTTTTAGGAAGAGTTATGGAATGATACATAAAAAACATGTTTGTCCTTCAAATGTTCGTTAGGCCTACCTCGGGCATTAAAGAGGTCCCTTGCATTATAGAACACGATGTATTATGTGCAAATCATATGTTTTATGTGCAATAATATGTCATTATCGTATACTGACTCGTTTTCTTTTTCTTTCTTTCTTTTATCTTTTTATTTTTAAACTCAATTTTCAAAACAAAAGGTTGACTTGTGCTAAAGGGGAACTGGCGGAGCATCCATATTTCACACGGTCTAAAGCCAAGAAATCAGACTCTGACTCATCACTACTCGCCTGGTTAACTAAAAGGACTCGTTCTAAAATGGAGCAAAGTTTGATCAATGCAACCACTTCATCTGAGCCATCTCTTAGTTTACCAATCACGTGTGATCCCACGTCCTCTAATGAACCAGAAACACATTTAGAGATAATTGCTCGTCTGGAGCGACGAGTTGCTGAATTAAGTCATATGGTACTTCACAACCGGTCATTTTCTCAAACGCCACCACATATGACTCCATCTCATGGGGTTCGTCAGACTTTGCCTATGCCACCTCCATTCCCAAATTTGGACGAATTTAACCAAGCAAATTATTTTACCACTTCTCAGCCAGTTCGCTCCGAACACCTCACTCAAAATGCTCCCCTTTTATTTACAACCACCTCTTCAAAAACTCAGTTCATACCGCCGGCACATGATGTTACCAATACACATCAAGTTCCGCCAGTATATACTTATACCACAGCTCCACCCATGACACAAATCCAGGGACAATGTCGCACAGATGTTGATCATTATGTCGAAGTTGAAAATGAGGCACGGTCAGTTAATGATGAAATGATAAATAGAAAGCTCAAAAGTTTGGAAGATGCCATGAGAAGTTTGCGTGGACTGGGTAGTAATCAAAGCGTGAGATATGAAGAATTATGTGCATTTCCTGAGGTAGAATTGCCACCAGGTTACAAGATTCCAAAATTTGAGAAGTTTGATGGGTCAGGGAACCCTTTCTTCCATTTGAAGGTCTATTGTGAAAAGTTGATTGGTGTGGGGAAGAATGAAGGGATAAGAGTCAAACTATTCAATCAGAGTTTGAGTGGAAAAGCCTTGGAGTGGTATTCTAAGCAAGATACAACCAAATGGCGTACTTGGGATAACTTGGCAAATGCTTTTGTGGATCATTACAAGTTTCATGTTGAGATCGCTCCTGATAGAATCTCAATTACAAAGTTGCAGAAGAAGTCGATCGAATCATTTCGAGAATATGCTATACGGTGGAGAGAAGAAGCATCTAGGGTACACCCACCCATGGAGGAGACAGAAATGGTTATTTTCTTCATTCAAGCACTAGAACCGGAATACTATGAACGTTTGGTGACAATGGGTGGAAAAACCTTTGCAGAAGTGATCAAAGCTGGGGACATGATCGAAGATGGCATTAAGACAGGGAGAATAACAAGTCTTGCGGCTTTGCAGTCTACTAGTAGGGCTATACAAACAGGTACTCTCGGAAACGGAAAGAAAAAAGAAAAGGAAGCAGCCTCGGTAATGGCTTTGGGAAACACCTCGTACCGCCATCAACAACCACCACGATACCAGCCTAACGCTCCTCACTCACAGTATTTCCAATATTCTCCATATCCATACGCCCAAACTTTGTCATCTTACCAACTTCAATCACCACAAATATCTTACCCCGTTTACAACACACAACCAGCATATCGAGCTCCACGACCACCAACATATCCAGCTCCACCATCACAACCTCATCATCCAAACAATGCATCCGCACCTCGCCCAAATAAACCGTTTCGCAATTTCACACCATTGGGAGAACCACTGAGCGTTGTTTTCGAAAGACTGCAAGCTTCAGGCTTAGTATATCTTGTGGAAGGTAGAATTCCAGATCCATTACCCAGAAGCTTTGATCCCACTAAAACATGTGCATATCATTCGGGGGTAAAAGGCCATTCCACTGATCGTTGTTACGCATTGAAGCATAAGGTTGAGGATCTTATTGAAGCAAAACAGATCACGGTCAAACCACCAACACCAAATGTGGTTAACAATCCACTCCCGACCCATGATGGGGCCACGATAAATATGATTGGAATAGATGAAAATGTTGACGACCCAACCGAATTTATAGTGCCTGTGGATCGTGTGGAGGAACATGATTTTGTAGCCGTTGCTTCTCCGGCTGTAGTGATAAGGGGTTGTGTGCCTGTCGAGATATTAGGAGCTTCATCAATACCTGTGGAAGTAGTTCGAGCACCAAATCAGTTGCCAGTGCTCGATACAAAAGTCGTACCATGGAATTATCAACAAACTGTGATGGAGTGTCGAGGAAAGGACACGATCACTGACAAGGTTAAGACGTCAGGAATGACAAGGTCTGGGAGGTGCTATTCTCCAGAAGAACTAGTTAGATTGGGGCAACTTAAGGAAACCAACGTACCTCCCAAAAGGGTCGTGACTGAATTCGAAGCAGAAGAATTTCTGAGGAAAATTAAAGCTAGTGAGTACTCAGTTGTGGATCAGTTGAAAAAGACCAATGCTCAAATTCCTATTCTCTCTTTGCTTTTGAGTTCAGATATGCACAGGAATGCATTGTTGAAGATCTTGAATGAAGCGTATGTTCCAAGCGAAACAACTAGTGAGGCGTTAGCTGGGATGATTGAGCGCGTACTTGACAGCCATCGAATCAGCTTCGATAATGAAGAACTGCCGCCAGAAGGATGTATGCATAACAAAGCACTCTATATAACTGTCAAGTGTCGTAACATGTTTGTGGCTAAAGTATTGATTGATGGGGGTTCTGGACTCAACATCTGTCCATTAGCAAGTCTGAAGAAGATCGGATATAATGTTAGTGAGCTCATGACCAGTGATATGAATATTCGAGCATTTGATGGGGCTCAAAGGCGCCCTATTGGGGAAATAGAGTTGAAAGTGTTGATTGGCCCTGTTGAATTCATTATGGATTTTCAAGTACTTGATATTTCCACGACATACAACATGTTGTTAGGTAGACCGTGGATCCATTTGGCTGGGGCCGTACCATCTACTTTGCACCAAACTGTCAAATTCGAGTGGGATCAGCAACAAATATGTATACACGGAGAAGGAGACACGTCTTTCTATCTAGAGCAATCCACCCCATTCGTCAAGGCAGAAGGAGGGTTCGACGGAGCAGCTTACCACGCTTGGGAGGTTGTGAATGTCACTAAGGAGAGTGAAGTATGTCAAACTCAAGAGTTCAAAAGATCATGTGCCGCAATTATGGTTGCAAAAGAAATGGTGAGAAATGGGTACCAACCTGGATTTGGGCTAGGGAAAACACTAAATGGGCGGGTTGAGCCAGTCGTTCTCCCTACGCAACAGTTTACATTCGGTTTGGGATATGAGCCAACTGAGGAAGAAGTGAAGAAAGCACGAAAAAATAAAATGAAGGAGATTGCATTGCCAAAACCTATTCCTACCATTGATCAAACTTTCTCAAAACCTTCAGATCTGATTGTTGAAGTTGCCTATGATGATATCGTGGAAGGAGTCAAAAACCTGTTCGTGGAAGATGAAGATGATCATGCTATGATAATCAAAGACTTTGCTGAAATATTGACTTTATAGGCTGGTGAGCCAGGACCTGAGTTGCAAAATTGGACTTCTATCTTAGCCCCGGTTCGCCGGGAGTTTCAGTATTTTAAGTTTAAATTTCCTTTTGTAGTAGGCCGGAGGCATCAACTAGAACATTTAGTTCCTTTGTCATGTTGCCTCTATGTTTTGTTACGGCCTTTTTAAATTAAGATTCTGTCATTTTGTTGGTAACGAACTACGTTTGGCCTGACTTCCTGTTGGATACGTAGGCAGCCCACATCGGGTTCGGCCACTTTTTCAAAATATTTCAGTGTTTTGTTGTATGGGTGGAACTACGTGTGGCCTGATTTCCTTTTGGATACGTAGGCAACCCATATCGGGTTCGGCCCCCCCTTTATTAAAAAAAAAAACAAAAATTCAAAAGTCTTTATTTTTACCACGAACTACGTCTGGCCTGATTCCTTTGGGATACGTAGGCAACCCGAGGCGGGTTCGGCCCTTCTATTTTGAAATTTTTATCTTCGGTTTGGCCAAACATTTTTGGTTCGTATAAAATACATAAGGATTTTTAACAAGATTTTGGTCTTCCCACCATTTAAATTCATGTGTCTTAGTATCTTGAAACTGGGACAAAGTTTTGAAATCGGTCAAATCACTTTCAAAAAATTTTCATTACAACTTTCTCACTTTTCGATTGTTTAGAACTAAGTGTTTCCAGGACTTGAAACTGGGACAAATTTTGAAGTCGGTCAAATCACTTTCAAAACTTTCATTATAAGTTTTTACTTTTCAATTGTACAGAATCAAGCATCTCTAGGACTGAAACTGGGACAATTTTTTAGAAGTAGCATAAAAGTGGTCTTAAATAAAAGTCCATTCATATTTCTAAAAATGTGAGTAAATTCAAAAATCGAGTCTTCTTAATCATGTTACATATTAGAGCCACTAAGTATTTCCTTTCAAAGTCATCTAAATCTCATTACTTTTATTTTCAAAATACATTTTTTTTATAACTGAAACTCCCCGGCGAAGCAAGATATGTGGTGAGACATCGAAGAACGTGGACGCGACCGAGACAAAAGTCAATTCAAGGGCCAAGTTCCCCGACATGCACAAGTCAACCAATTTTCTTTTAAACTCACAATTTTTCTTTGTTGAGACAGGTCCAATTAACATGAACACGGTGCATGTATTAAATTATGGGCGTGATCAAAAAGTTAACTTTCTTCAAAATGAAAATACTCTTCAGCGTGGATGCAAAGGTAGCTTATGCCGAACGGTGGGCGTCGTTCCACTCATCACGAAATTTCAATTGCAACAGTGGACACAAGTTCATCTTCTCAACCAAGGGCTGTAAGTATAATTCTTTTAGATCCAGCTATTGATTCTTATCACTAACAGTTGTTTTAGTTCGTGACATTCATCGATGGATCGAATACATATAATCATGGACACTGACCTTGATCACCTGTTATTGGTTAGAATTCCTCAGTTTCGTCATCACTTCATACATGTTCAAATCATTATCAAATTCTTTTAGAATGAAGTATGTTAATAAGATAACAAGATCGAAATATTGCATCGTATATCAAATTGTGGGGGTTAATTATATATTTAACTTCCGTCACAACGGGACATGGATTAAGATGTGGATATCTTTTTACAATACTATTTCTAAAGTGGACGTGGATTTACATTTACATTGTGGATGCGAGCATGGAAGTGGAAATAGAATTATATTACAAAAAAAATATACATATAATTGTAGAAAGTGGATACAGATTTATGTTTTTGAAAGTAAAAGTGAATTTATTTTTGCGCCGTATAATGCAGACGTGAAAGTAGATGTAAATTTACTGTTGTACCGTATAATACGGACGTCAAAGTCGACGTGGATTTATATTTTGTACCGTGAAATGCGGACGTAGATTTATATTTTGAACTGTGAAAGTGAACTTGGATTTATTTTTCTGCACCCTGAAAGTGGATGTGGATTTACATTTTTTGCACCATGGAAAGTGGACATGATATAGGCACCCACCTTAAAATGCGGGTATTTCAATGTTCAATTCAGGCACCCACCTTAGAATGCGGGTATTTCAATGTTCAAATTAGGCACCCACCTTAGAATGCGGGTATGTCAATTTTCAATTCAGGCACCCACCTTAGAATGCGGGTATTTCAATGTTCAAATTAGGCACCCACCTTAGAATGCGGGTATGTCAATTTTCAATTTAGGCGCCCACCTTAGAATGCGGGTATTTCAATGTTCAATTTAGGCACCCACCTTAGAATGCGGGTATTTCAAAATTTAATTTAGGCACCCACCTTAGAATGCGGGTATGTCAATTTCAATCCAGGCACCCACCTTAGAATGCGGGTATTTCAATGTTCAATTCAGGCACCCACCTTAGAATGCGGGTATTTCAATGTTCAAATTAGGCACCCACCTTAGAATGCGGGTATGTCAATTTTCAATTTAGGCACCCACCTTAGAATGCGGGTATTTCAATGTTCAGTTCAGGCATCCACCTCCGAATGCGGGTATCTTATATTTTATTTCAGGCACCCACCTCCGAATGCGGGTATTTTATATTCAAGTTCAGGCACTCACCTTAGAATGCGGGTATTTCAATGTTCAATTTAGGCACCCACCTTAGAATGCGGGTATGTCAATTTCAATCCAGGCACCCACCTTAGAATGCGGGTATTTCAATGTTCAATTCAGGCACCCACCTTAGAATGCGGGTATTTCAATGTTCAATTCAGGCACCCACCTTAGAATGCGGGTATTTCAATGTTCAAATTAGGCACCCACCTTAGAATGCGGGTATGTCAATTTTCAATTTAGGCGCCCACCTTAGAATGCGGGTATTTCAATGTTCAGTTCAGGCACCCACCTCCGAATGCGGGTATCTTATATTTCAAGTTCAGGCACCCACCTCCGAATGCGGGTATCTTATATTTCAGTTCAGGCACCCACCTCCGAATGCGGGTATCTTATATTTCAAGTTCAGGCACCCACCTCCGAATGCGGGTATCTTATATTTCAGTTCAGGCGCCCACCTCCGAATGCGGGTATCTTATATTTCAAGTTCAGGCACCCACCTCCGAATGCGGGTATCTTATATTTCAGTTCAGGCGCCACCTCCGAATGCGGGTATCTTATATTTCAAGTTCAGGCACCCACCTCCGAATGCGGGTATCTTATATTTCAAGTTCAGGCACCCACCTCCGAATGCGGGTATCTTATATCTCAGTTCCGGCATCCACCTCCGAATGTGGATTCAACTTTCGAAACAGGGGCTGCAAGTGTAACTTCTCCAACCCTGTCTTATTTACATATATTTCTTTATTGCTAACAATTGTTTTTAGCTGGTGGCTTTTGACAACATCAAAGTTGGCATCACACATCAAATCGTGGAACTATTTCTTCGGCAGCGAACTGGGGCAATTTGTCGGGAAGGATAATCAGACTTCCCGACACGGGTCAAAGATCTACCTCGAACACTCGTCTCTAATTGCAAGTATTCTCTTGCGTTCCAGCAATTCAATTTTCAGAATTCTAAAGTTTCTATCACAATACCCAGTGTTATCATAATTCAGCACTGGGACAATATTTTGCAAGTTTTGCGCCAATTGGGGTTCAAGTGTCGTAATTGTCCCAGAACTACACTCGACCTGATTCTCGTATAGCCCGAGATATGTAGGCAACTCAGAGATCGGAGTCCGGTCATAATCCTCTCAAGTTTCCTTTAGCCGGGACAAAATAGGCTACTAAGTCAACGTCTTTGCCCGACAACTCTTTTCATCATTACCGGGCAAAGAGGGACAAGTTGTTGACACCCAATTTTGTCCCGTCTCTCTGCCGAAATACCTATTTTGCGCTTCTAATATTTTTTGGAAAACATAAAATATATATATATATTATGTGTTTACTATAATTATTAGCCTTTTATCAATACCGCTATTGCATTATTCTATTAATTATTCTTATTACTATTACCGCATTTTATTATTATTATTATTAGTAGTATTATTATTATTATTATTATTATTATTATTATTATCATTATTATATTGTATTTTTTAGAGGGGATTTCCCGATCTCTCCTCCAAAAAAAACCCCCTTTAATGGATGATGAGAACAAATATTTATATCCCCCTTTCCGGTTTTGGTTTTGATTTCTTTTTGTGAAGGAGAAGGAGAAGGAACGTGGGGATGTCAGGGGCGTGGGGGGGACAAGACACGGTGGAGTGGAGGCGGCAAAGGGGAGTGGGGTGTCAGAGGCGTGGGGGGACAGGGTGAAGTGGCGAGGACAGCAGCGTGGGGGTGGCAGAGGTAACGTGGAGGCGGCAGAAGGGAATGGGGGTGTCAGAGAGCAGGTGGAAGAGAGAAGAGATGAAGGAAGAGAGCAAGGGGGTGTGCGCGGCGGAGGAGAAGAGTGAAATGAAGGGAAACCCTTTTTGTGGACTGGGTCAATTTTTTGGACCGGGTATTAAAAGAATGGGCTAGCGAATTAAAACACGGACTGGTCTAAAAATTGGGATCAAAATATGGGCTGGTCAAGAAATATTTATGAGTTGATTGGGCTTTGATTTGGGATCCGATAAATCAAAAATACGGACTGAGTGCACGAAATAGTTTGGCTTCTAAATTTAAATAAAAGGCCTGTTTAAATAACTTGTGTTAAAATATTGCTCAATATGAAATATGCAATTATTAATGCTCAGATAAAAAATGGCGATGTAATAGCCGTGTAATAATATTTCGAAAATCCACAGTAAAATAAATACTATTATTTAATTATGCAAAGATAAATGCGATTCGTGTGCGTAACCTGGTAAAATGTCGAAATGATAAAAAATTGTGAATTATAATAATAGTAATAATAATAATAATAATAATAATAATAATGATAATGATGGCTAGTAACTGTAATAGAATAATGAAACGCCGGTATTGATAAGAGGCTAGTAATTATAGTAAAATATAATATATATTTTTTTTATTTTCCAAAAATATTAGAAGCGTAAATAGGTATTTCGGAGGAGAGGCGGGACAAAATTGGGTGTCAACATGCTTGACATTGTTAAGAACCAACCTCGAACCGTTCTTACTTTTCAAGCAAACTGTGCCAATGCCAAGTACCTCAACCTCACTATTATTTCCTATTCGTAAATTTTCAAAATTACCCGGAGTATAAGAACAAAATAATACCTTCTTTGGCGTGACATGAGAAGTGGAACCTGAATCCACAAACCAGGTAGACTCATCACAAACAAGATTGATATCATTTTTACCACAAGCAACGAGAAGATCATTTTCAGCAACAACAGCAACACGATTTTCATTATCGCTTTATTTCTTTTGCCTTTTCTGGTCTCTCTTAAACTTGTAGCAATGTTTCTTGATGTGCCCTTTCAAGTGACAATAGTCACATGTAAGATTCTTGTACCTGGAGGATCTTGACTTGCTTCTACTTATGCCTCTGTCATTCTGACCTTTGAAGTTACTTCTCCCCCCGTCTTCAGTAACCAAAACATCGGAGTGTGAAGTTGAAGAAGACGACGCTTGAGATCTTCTTCTCATCTCTTCATTCAAAACACCACTCTTAGCATATTCCATGATTACACCATCACTGGGAGCAGAATTAGTCAAAGAAACTTGAAGAGTTTCCCAAGAGTCTGGCAGGGTATTAAGAAGCCAAAGTCCATGTATTTCTTCATTAAACTTGACACCCATTCCAGACAGCTGATCAAGGACACCCTGAAAATCATTGATATGATAAAAAATGTGGTCCTCTATTCTCCAAAAAACCTCCTCTTTATATAGTAGAGGAGTCCAAACCCTAATACAATTCGAAGTAAGGAACAGAATCTGGTGACAACTGTTTGGCATGATTGGTGCCAAAATATCCGGTTGATGGCGGATACTTTGGCCTTCTCGTCATGGTGATTAACCGCCTCTTCGTATTTCAATGCCTCGTTCCAACTCGAGCTTGGAACCCGAGCACTAATCTGGTCGGTCTTGTCCTGACCGAGCATGATTTCCGTAATGTTCATATCAGGGAACCGAAGATATCTGTGTCCTCGGTTCTACCCGTATACAGATATTCTCCCTGTTTTTCGAGGACAAAATTTGGCTGCGGGAAATTGACCCAAATAAAGCTGAGCGGACTGTACCTACTTACCTAGGACAAAACTTTCCCGTCAACCCTCCGTACTCTGCCCGATGTCGCTTCATTATTATTCAACCGCCAAATCTTTCTTGAAAAGCCACCCCCTGCCAGAGTCCTTGATTCACTACAAAACCTTTTGGACTTTCCTTTACATAAAGCCCATGTGCAGCTTCATTCTTTAACCCTAAACCTTGCTCTTCCATAATCAAGTTCATCTTGCTACTTGAATTTTGGGCGCGGCTCCTTGTCATACATCTTTGTAACTTTGTCACGGTCATGGCTTCCCTTCCATTACTAACCTAAGGTGAAGCCCAGCTTTTGTCTCCTCCACGTTCTCCACCACTGTTGCCAACGGGGGCCATTGATACTGACGAGGAATTAGAGTTCCTCGCTGCTGATGTCCTTCTATCGGGATTCAAATATGTGAATGACTGCAAAGTTTCTCACCACCTGGATTCGGTGGAGAAATTTGAATCTTATATCGATAATGCTACCATTCCTGTAGTCAGGGAAGACTGTAACTTAGGCACCGATATTGATGTACGCCCCGTTGAGGATGGGGTAAAAGTGAACCACCATGTTGTTGGTTACTCATTGACATACCATGGGTAATCGAGGACTTCTGCCGCCGATATCGAGTATGTATTGGTCAGGTCGCTCCACAGATCTGGCGACTTATGTATTGCATCGAGTTGTTGGCTAATATAGCCGGTATGCCCTTTACCTTGGATCATTTACTTCAGATTTATGTACCCCGAGTGATCCGAGACGGGATATTCCATTTACTTTCTTGGGGGAACCGAAGTCTTATTTCCCCCGACGATGACTATGATCGGGGATGGTTTAACCAGTATGTGATGATATGCACAGCTTAACTTCATCGTTCATCATCCACCGATTTTCCGGAGACATGGAATCCATCCCTACATCCGATCAAACCCGAGCTCATTATTACTATCTTTGAATGGGTGGTTGCGCTCTTAGGTGCTTCTCGTAATGTAGGTCGTTCTTGGAGGAGAATGGCACCTGAAGGATGGAAAGGCAAAAACCACGGCAACTCCCAATCCAACTTTTATATCCCTATTTATTTGTACTGTATTTTAACCCTTTGTGTTCAATTCTCAGGACTCCAGACGAGAAAACTTTCGAAGGGAAAAGCTGTTGTTGAGAACGCAGGTCTGGTAAGAAGGAAATCGATCTCGGTTAGGGCGTCTAGTCATCGAGAAACTGGGGGCATCCCGATCAGACAATTGGGGATTGGTTCTCGGGTCCGAACGCGCCATATTATGGAGACCCGTCGTGTGATACCCCTTAGTAGACCCTTGCCGACAGTAGTGCTTGATGAAGAGGACTTGCCGGAACCGAATACCCATGGACCATTTGCCTCCGATGAAAACCCTGGGATCAACTAAATGATGTCATGTACTATCACTGCATTCCGCGGTAGAGGCCGGAGTTCTCAACCTTTAGCTTACTACACCGGTTTGATATGTTACTGTTGCTTCTGTTTTTTTTTTTCTACTAGACCGATGTATCCGATAAAATCGGGCTTTGAGTACTAAAAGAAAAAACTTAATAGAATTTTGTTGATCGGCTTTTACCAGATTTCATCGAGTGTATTTATCTTGCCTTTCTTGTCTGAACTCGTGTTTTTTATTATGATTTTGCAATACTCGACCTATTATTATCTCGGTTTATCGTAACAGAAATGCCCCATTATCGATTGCCCTGTTTACGTTCTTTACCCTCCGTATTTGTCCTGGGTGGTGCGGAACTACGCCCCGTGTGATCGAATATAAGCTTTTCTTGTTCAGAAACTGACGCCTGATTGTGACCGTTTTATGAAAGCCCCGATGATTTGGGGGGATGATCATGTTCCTTCCTCTGTACGCTTCCCATGGATAGATAGGATCAACGTCCCATCAGTCGCGTCATTCTGACATTGACCACGTGTCAAGATCCGGTTGGACGAGGAGACGGTTACGAAATGCAAACTGTCTCGGCCCCACTCTATAAAAGAGAACCCTTTCGTTTCACTTTTTCACTTTTCAGATTCTACCAGAGGAAAAAAACAAATTACCCTCATATATTGGATACACAAACCTCCATATCTTCATATCTTTATATCTCCATATCTCCATATTTGTTCTTCATCATTTCTTCAACCCTTCATACAAGTCTTCATACATTGCTATTTCCATAACAATGAGTAAATTTTCAAAATCGAAAAATTGGTGAGGCTTCCTCGGATCCAAAACCAGAGCCGTCATTACTGGATTTTGTCCCTCAGGACTATACAATCATCAGGGACTTCAAGGTTTAGAAGCTGATAACGTCCAAATCCACTCCTCAAAGAGAAAGTGTACACGGTCGTATGCAATATAATTTACCCAACTATGAGTCGGGGTCGATCCCACAGGGAACAATATGCTAGGCGATTTAAACAAGTAAGGAATTATCACTTTCTACGCTGAGCCAAACACTTGATAATAATATTTGGTTTTTTGATTAAAATTATAACTAATGCAAAAAATATAAACTAACCTAGAAAGAGAGTAAAATGATCAATGGCCACAAGTTTGGATACAAAGGAAATTACACTCAAGTAGCGATCCAATGTATTTCACGATTTTACAACTAAGAACGGGTTTATGTTAATAGATAATGATTTCTAAAATCTCATTGAAAGTCTTCCAACCAAATCAATGAATTTCACTCTAAGCTTTTCCAAGCCTTAGAGTGTGATATTAGGCACAATAAATTTAACCTCAAGTAACTATCCTCTTCCGAGCTCAAGTTATTAGATGGGTTTAATGACCCAAATTCTTGGTATTAACTCTTTTCCTCACCTCTACTTTCTTTTCCAAGCAAAGTATGGGTATTTAGGCACAAATAATGTTGTACACCATTAAAGGACATTAAAGCTTGAAGAGTTAATAGAGAAACAATAAACCCACTTCATTGGAAATAAAAAACATTCAATACATAAGCATAACAAGAGTTTCATCCAACACTTCATAATGAATAATATCATAAACAAGATTCAAGTGAAAGAAGAAAATACTACACACTTAAATATTCAATACAAAACAAGGAATTGAAGAAAGGTTTAAGAAATATCTCATTAAGGTGCTCCAATCTTCTCCTCCAATGGTGTAGATGACCCTATCCTCCAAGCTTGTATGAAAATGGCCAAATATGTGTTTTACAAACCCTAAAAGAGTATTTATATCATTCCAAAAACGGGAACAAAATCTGGACAATAATACCCTCGTGCACAACATGCTACTCGCATCTTGTGTCGCAGGTGCAACATGCGAGTCGCATGTTGTGCCAAAACCGTAGCATGTTGTGCCAATTTCTCTGTCAGCATATGCTGCACAACATGCTACTCGCATCTTGTGTCGCAAGTGCAACATGCGAGTCGCATGTTGTGCCAAAACCGTAGCATGTTGTGCCAATTTCTCTGTCAGCATCTGCTGCACAACATGCAGCTCGCATATTCAACATGCTGCCAGAAAGTGTTGATTGTTCTATTTTTGCTCTATTTTGCTCCGTTTTGCTCCATTTTGCTCCGTTATGCTCTCCGGGCATCTTATCCTACAAAACAACATAAATACAAAAAAAGTAACAACAAAAGTGCTTGAAGAGTCACAAAAACTTAAGGAATTAGCATCGAATATCCCGTAATTTCACGGCACATCAGAAGCCTTCTCAACAAGGGGATCGAGGTACCGAAATATCGGATTATTTGTACACGATACCCTTGAACAAACTAGAACAGGTAAAGGAAGACTGCGGGTAGAAGGGCATGGACGTCAATATTCCCGACCAGACCGAGGCTATTATAAGCCATGCGGAAAGGTATTTGAGTGTTTATAGCTGCCCTTTTACATTTACCCCGCTCGATCCCGTGATAGCGAATTTCTGCAAATGGTATGAGGTCTGCCTCGGCCAGATCTATCCGTCGTTCTGGAGGATCGTTGGGCTCCTTCGTTACTTCACTTCAAACGTGAATATTCCTTTCACAATTAACCATCTCCTCCGACTGTACAATCCCCGGGTATTTCGAGGAGGTATGATTAAGCTTACCAAACGAGCCAAAAAGGCTCCCTTTTCCAGCCTCGATGAGAATAGAGATCGAGGCTGGCAGGGCAGGTTTGTTCGAGTCAGAACTGAGGATCCTATTTCTGTTGAAAAGTCACCGTTTCCCAAGAAGTGGAACCCACATCGTGAGTAGTTTTTACCTTGGTTCAGTTCGGTCGTATTTCCTAAATTACTGACTCTTGGTTCCATTTGTATATTCATAGCAATTGCTCGAAATCTTGGTACGGTTTCGAACATTGACGAGTGGATCGGGAATATATGCTCCCAACTTACCTATGTCGACCGCAACTGGCGATATTTGTCTCGGTTCCGTTGGGATGCCGACATCATTGATTCGCTTAAGAATCATTCTGAGGACGAGGACCAGCCGTTAACCAAGCATCGGCCCTCTAAAGAAAGGATCAACCACGAGCTGAAAAGCACCACTCAAATGGTTCCACCCTTAGTGGAATGTTTAAGTCAAGAGCCCGTGGGCTCGGACATTGATTCTGCAAGATCGGTGGGTGCGGAAGCCGTTGGGTCTGCAGGCAGGGAATTCGGAGATGCCGCTAGATCGAGGGAGACATCTTCCGCATCGGGCTCAAAGGTACCTTACATTCCGCCTTTGTATGGTGAAGGTTCTGTTCTTCCTATTCAAGCTGTGGCTGCGGCTGCGACCATTATTTGCATACAGAACTCGCTGCCGCCACTGGTGGATATCCCTCCCGTCAGTCCCAAAGGCAAAGGCAAAATAGCCGAAGGGTCGACGGGATCGGAGGAGAGCGAAGACATACCGACCGTGGGGAAATCGGGATTCGAAGATTTTTCCATCCTCGTCGACAATCGTTTCGGGGTTAATTCTGTCCCGAGACTGGAGAAGACCTTTCCGGTTCCCAGTGCAGACCCGAATCGAAAAGGTGTCAGCCGATATGAACATACTATCGAGACCGGTTGGGATATCTAGTTATTTGTATCCTCTAGTGACCGAAGATGATCGGAAAAAAATGACGAAGGTCAGTGAGGTGTGTCTCTTCAACGAGGCCTAGCATGCTTTGAACCGGGTATATCTTATCCCTTTTTATTTTCTATACTTCGTTTTATTTCTGTATCCCATCTTAACTATCGCTCCTTCTTTTCTTTTAGGCTTTCGTGCTGCACCAAGCTACTATCCACTGAATGAGGGTAGGGGTGGACCGCCTTAATGAGCTGCTGGAGAAAAAGACCAGGAAGTGGATGAGCTCAGGGCCTTTTACCAATAAAAACTGGCATATATCTCGAGCCTTCCCGACCCCTCCACCCTTCAGTAAGACCTTGCAGTAGCCAGGAATAAAGCCATTGAGGCTAAACGGGAGCGTGACCAATTGGCAAAGAAGGTAAGGGCTTTCGAAGTTCGTATTAAGCTGCTACTAGCTGATGCTAGCACCACCCCTTCTCAGGCTCGAGATTACGTGACCCAGATCGACCGACTTCGGGCAGAGCTCGACGGGATGAAACCTGAACTTGAAGTTTATAAAGAAAGGGTGGTCAGGGCTGCTGTTGGGCTAGGGTCCCTCAAGAAGAAGCTTCGGACTATGACGGGGAAAGCCGATGAGCTTTGCTCGAAACTTGCTTTGGCCCAATCGGAACGAGATAGCCTTAATCATGATATTGATAATCTGAAGGCCGAACATAACGAGGCCCTGGTCCGGATCTCGAGCTATGATAGTATGTTGGACCAGTATAAAGCGGATGTGACTGTGGCCGAGAGGGTTAGCGAACTTCGGGCCGAGTATATGCGGTGTCTATCCCGAAGGGAGACTTTGAAAGAGATTCAACCTGTTGGGCTGGTCTTGTCGGAACTGATCGAGGAATCCAGGGTGCTTGAGACTAAGGCGAAGGCCGCTTTTGATCCCGATGATTCGGAAAATGATCTCGGCTCAGATGATGGTGATGTCGAAGGCCCGGGCGAAGATTGAGTTTACGAGGCCAATGTTTTTGTTTTGGCTTTCCTTTTGTCCTAATTTTTTGATAAACAATTTGAGCTCGGGGCCATTTGTTCGAGTCTTTGTAAAGTCTTGGACTTGTATTTATGAAGAGAAGGGAGATTTTATCCGGTGTATTCATTGTTTCTTACTGTTTTGATCGTGTGTGTTGATTTTGTCAAAAGTTACACTTTCTCATTTTTCTCGGGTCGAGGCCACGAGTGTCCCTGGTCATCATTTTATCCGAAGTCGGCCGGATATGTCATCCGAATCGTTTTCGGAGATATTAGACCGTAGTCCATTTTATTTGTTTGTCTATCAAATTGTTTTCGAAGATGTTGGACCGTAGTCCATTTTATTTGTTTGTCGATCGAATTGTTTTCGAAGATGTTGAACCATAGTGCATTTTATTTGTTTCTCCTAGGTGAGTGTTCAATATAGTGCAAATATTGATGCAACATTGAATTGATGTTTCGAGGTATGTTCCTTGCTTTATTGACAAAGTTGGAGACAAAATTATATTCTCTGCTGTGGCAAGAGCGAACTAGATGGGCACAGTTCAATCGAACGTTTGGCCCTTACATTCAATCCTATCATTAAAGCTTAGGATTTACACAGTTACCCCGCTAGTCGAGGGCGTGATAGTCCCTTAGTACTTGGGTTTGAAGTATGAAACCTCAAGTATTATTGACCTGAAGTGGCTTGTCTCCAGTCCCCGGTTCTTGACCGGTCTTTATGAATTGGTGGCACATTGTACGGCGTTGCCGTTAAAAACCTTATCGGAAAACCCTTTTTGGGACAAAACCAATCGAAGGGAAAAAGAGTGCAGCACATGTTTTCCGACCTAAATCTACTTTTCTTGGCTCCCCTCGTGCTTGTTCCCTCGTTGTGCCTACATGGTTAGTTCAAAAAAAAAAAACGAAAGAAGGTTTGATCGTACCTTTAACAGTAATACCGTTTTAAGTGTGCCACATTCCAGTTGTTCGGAAGTTATTTTCCGTTTTCATTCTCTATCTAATAGGAACCTTTCCCGGTTATACCGATGACCCTGTATAGCCCTCCCCAGTTCGGGCCTAATCTCCCATCGTTGGGGTCTTTGGTATAGAGAGTGATCTTTCTTAGGACCAAGTCCCCAACTTGGAAGTGCCTGAGGTTAGCCCTTCGGTTGTAATACCTCCGTATCCTCTGTTTTTTAGGTCGCAATTCAGACGTAGGCGGCCTCCCTCTCCTCGTCCACTAGGTTCAGACTAGTTGCTATTGCCTCTTGATTCGAAACTTCTGTTGTGTGACGGAATCTTAAGCTCGGTTCACCCACTTCAACGGGAATTAATGCCTCGATTCCACAGACAAGGGAAAAAAGGGTCTCCCCGGTACTTGACCTCTCCGTCGTGCGGTAGGCCCACAGGACATCAGGTAGAATCTCCTTCCACCTGTGTTTAGAACCGATTAATCTCTTTTTTAAGTTTTGCAATATGATCTTATTTGTTGACTCGGCTTAGCTGTTGGCACTTAGATGGTACGGTGTAGATATAATCTTCTTGATCTTGTATTCCTCGAGGAATTCGCTCACTTTGCCGCCAACTAACTGTTTCCCATTGTCGCATGCAATTTCCACGGGTATGAATCGGCAGATAATATGATCGTATATGAAGTCTGACTTCTTTCTCCCTGACTTTCCCGAAAGCCTATGCTTTAACCCATTTAGAGAAATAATCAATCATAAGCAAAATAAAATGTGCCTTACCCGGGGCCCATGGCAGAGGCCCTACTATGTCCATTCCCTACTTCATGAATGGCCATGGAGAGAGAACTGGGTGGAGTTCTTCCCCCGGTCGATGGATTGATGGGGCATGCTTTTGGCATTCGTCGCACTTTTGTACGAATGATTTCGCGTCCCTCTCCATTTCATTCCAGTAGTAACTTGCTCGGATCAGCTTGCGAATCAATGAATCGGCTCCTGAGTGATTTTCACAAGTTCTTTCGTGGACTTCCCTCATGACGTAATCGGTCTCGCCCGGCCCCAAACATCTATCCAATGAACCATAAAACGATCGCCAGTACAACTGTCCATTGACGAGACAGAATCACGCCGCTTTGGTTTGAAGGGCCCTTAACTCTTTGGGATCGGAAGGCAGCTTTCTTGTTTCAAGTTAGTTTATGTATGTGTTTCTCCAATCCCAAGTGAGGCCGGTTGAATTTACCTCTACATGGCCGGTCCCAATGACCGAATTCATCAACTGCGCCACGGTTCTGGAATTGAATTCCTTCGACTCTACCGACGATCCAAAGTTTGCCAGTGCGTCGGCCTCGTTATTTTGATCCCGAGGTATGTGATCTCATGTCCATTCCTTGAATCGGCGAAGGACCACTTGTAATTTTTCCAAATACCTCCGCATTCGGTCATCCTTGACTTCAAACGTGTCGTTTACCTAGTTGACCACCAGGAGGGAATCACATTTTTCCTCGATGACTTTGGCTCCCAGGCTTTTAGCTAATTCCAAACCTCCAATCATAACCTCATACTCGGCTTCATTGTTAGTTAAATCAATGCACCTAATAGACTGTCTTATCACGTCACCGGAGGGAGGTTTGAGTACGATTCCCAGTCCCAACCCCTTTTATGTTGGAAGCGCCATCCGTACATAAGGTCCGGACTCTCGTACTGGTCCCCGATTCTAGAAGAAATCCTTTATTGAACTCGGGGATCATGGCCGGTGCAAAGTCGACCACTAAATCAGCTAGTATTTGGTACTTGATAGCAGTTCGCGGTCTATATTCAATATCGTATCCACTAATTTTGACGGCCCATTTAGCAAGCTGGCCTGAGAGTTCGGGATTATGCATGATGTTTCTTAGTGGGTACGATGTTACAACACATATAGGATGACATTGAAAATAAGGTTTCAGTTTTCTAGATGCACTCAATAAAGCTAATGCCAGATTTTCTAAGTGTGAGTATCGGGTTTCCGCATCTCCGAAAGTTCTGCTCACATAATAAACAGGGTATTGCATACCTTCTTCCGCTCGAACCAGGATGCCACTCACCACTATGTCAGATACTGCCAAATACAGGTACAACTGCTCGCATGCTTTTGGCGTATGCAACAGAGGCAGGCTTGATACAAACTTTTGAGCTCTGTTAATGGCTTCAGACATTCCGGAGTCCAGGCGAAATAGATCTTCTTTTTTAGCAACGAGAAGAATCGTGGCTTTTATCCGAGGATCTGGAGATAAATCTGCTCAAGGCCCCTATCCGTCCTGTCAACCTTTGCACTCCCTTGATATCGTCTATCACGGTGATGTCCTCGATTGCCTTTATCTTGTCAGGATTGATTTTGATTATCTTGTCAGTATTGATTTCGATACCTCAATTCGATACCATGAAACCGAGAAATTTACCCGAGCCAAGTTCGAACGCACATTTCTCCGGGTTCAGTTTCATGTTGTATTTCCTCAGTATGCCGAAGGTTTCCTCCAAATGCTTTAAATGGTCCTCTGCTCGTAGGGAATTAACAAGCATGTCATCTATGTAAACTTCCATTGATTTTCCTATTTGTTATTCAAACATGCGGTTCACCAGCCGCTGGTGGTGGCACCGACGTTCTTTAGGCCAAAAGGCATCACATTTTAGCAATATGTGCCGAATCTGATCACGAAAGAAGTTTTCTCTTGGTCCTCCGGGTGCATCTGTATTTGGTTGTACCCGGAACAGGCGTCGAGGAAACTCAGCGTTTCGTGACCGGCCGTAGCGTCGATCATGCGGTCGATGCTAGGTAAAGGAAATGAATCCTTTAGGCATGCCTTATTTAAATGCATGCCTTATTTAAATCCTTGTAATCTACGCACATTCTCAATTTATTCCCCTTTTTAGGCACTACTACAACGTTAGCTAACCAGTCCGGGTATTTTACCTCCCGAATAGATCCTATTTTAAGGAGTTTAGATACCTCGTCTTTGATGAATGTGTCTTTGACCTCGGGGTGCGGCCTTCTCTTATGTTTGACCGATAGGAAGTTTGGGTCGAGGCTCAGCTTGTGTGTAGTTATTTCTGGCGGGATACCTGCCATGTCTAAATGGGACCAGGCAAAACAATCAGAGTTAGCTTTAAGGAACTCAATAAAATTTTGCCTGAGCTCGGGGGTCAACCTCGTGCCTTGGTATGCCTTCCGATCGGGTAGATGAATGAACAGTGTGACTTGCTCGAGTTCCTCTATCGTAGATTTGGTGGCGTCTGAATCATCAGGTACCACAAAGGATCTCGGGACCCCCAGTTCGGCCATCTCGTCTAGTATGTTCCGATTTCGGTCTTCCGAGGGTATCGAAATCGGAGCCTGTAATTGCTATTTGGCTTTTTCTTCCTTGTTCAATTTTTCGCATTTTGGTTCTGAAGCATTGGTTGCCGCAACCTCTTCTTCGATCGCGAACATTTCCTTTGCGGCTTATTGTTCGCCATTGTACGGTTTTGATTTCTTTTGGGATTGGGAATTTTATCGCTTGAAGGTACTGCTCTCATATTGTGTATCCACGGTCTCCCAAATAGTGCATTATACCTCATGTCTCCTTCTGTGACATAAAATTTTATCCGCTGCGAAGTCCCGGCTATGTTTACCGGTACAGTGATCTCACCCTTAGTCGTCTCACATGCCATGTTGAATCCGTTAAGGACTTGGACCGCTGGTACGTTTGGTCTAGTAGCCCCAGCTGCTCGATAACTCTCCATCGGATGATGTTAGCCAAGCTACCTGGATCAATCAACACACGTTTAATTCTAAATTTATTAACAAGAATGGATATTACTAGTGCATCGTTGTGTGGTTGAACGATGTCTTCCATGTCCTCGTCACTGAACGAGATAGGACCGTCGGGGTCGTAACTTCAAATATGCTTCTCTCTTGTTATGGAAACTTTGGTGCGTTTCATTATCGGCCCTTGGGGAATGTCCGTTCCACCCATGATCATGTGGATCACCTGCTGAGGATCTTCCGGTCTATCTTGCTTGTTGGCGTCCACGTTCTTGAAGTGATTTTTGGCTCGTTCACTTAGAAATTCTTGAAGGTGTCCTAAATGAAACAAACGGGCAACCTGCTCTTTCAGCTATCGACAATCCTCTGTTCGATAGCCGTGAGTGTGATGGTATTTGAAAATCAAGCTTTTATCCCGTTTCTCCAGATTGGATTGGCCTTGGATTTCTTGTTTCCCTGTTGCGGATAACGGCCGCTGCTATGGTCGCGCAGCGGTCGCTACATCGACGTAGAAATTATACTCGGACAAACTTGGAATTTCCTTGTTTCCCGAGGATCTGTCGACAACATTTCTGTTCCCCAGCCCACAATTATTTGGGCCTCGATCATTCTTGCTTGATTCGTCGTTGTGCCCGTTGCTCCTTCGATCAAGTGTGTAAGGTTGATACCTGTCATATGATGGTCTTGAATCTCGATCTGTCGTTCTCCTGGATCGATCATTCCCTTTACCGGGATGCCATGATACCGAGGCTGCTCTCAAAATCTTATCATCTTCGACCCTGATCTTCAATTAATACATGTTGTGTACATTAGCCCAAGCAATTGCCGGATACTCTATCAGATTTTGCTTCAGCTCTATAGATGTGATCGAGCTTCTTGAGTTGAGCCCTTGAGTGAAAGCCTGAACGGCCCAATCATCAGTTACCGGAGGTAAGTCCATGCGCTCCATTTGAAACCAGGCCACAAACTCGCGGAGGGTTTCATCATCTCGCTGCTTAACGTTGAACAAGTCCGATTTCGGGGTTTCGACCTTGATGGCTCCGACGTAAGCTTTGAAAAAAGCATCCGCGAGCATTGCAAATGAATTAATCGAATGTTCAGGCAAGTTGTGATACCATACCATTGCTCCATTGGATAGTGTTTCCCCGAACTTCTTAAGCAGTACCGATTCCCTCGCATCATCGGCGAGATCGTTATCTTTAATAGCACATGTGTATGCAGTCACATGCTCATTTGGGTCCATTGTCCCGTTATACTTCCGGATATCGGGCATGCGAAACCTCTTCGGGATTTTCATCGGCGCAGCACTTGGCAGAAAAGGCATTTGAACGAATTTTTTTGAATCTGATTCCTTCAACACCGGAGGTGCCCCAGGAATCTGGTCCACCCTTGCATTGTAGTTCTCTACCTTTTTGTCGTTCGCCTCTATCTTCTTTTCCCCATATTTTACTCGTTTTGTCAGTTCCTCAAGCATCCTTATCAGCTTGACATTTTGCCCGAGGTTGTTCCCGTTGTTTCCAGCACGGCGCCTCTCTTCGGTTTCCTCAGTTTGTTCAGATGGAGCAATATCGGGCGCTCGATTTTGATTTTGCGTTATAACCTCCTGCTGGGCTTGTAATTGTGCCATAGCCATATCCAACTAGTTCCGGAGCTGTTGCAGCGTGACTCCATTATCCCCACCGACGGGCACGTCACCTATTGATGATCCGACCTAGTTGGGATCGACTGGGGGCACGTTGTTATTAGGTACCCCATTGTTGTTTTCCTCGTAGTGGCTTGATTCAGCGTGGAAGTTGACAGAATGAGAGTCTGACATGCCGGGTGAACCTGAAATCAAACTTCAAAGAACAAGTGTAAAAATATCGAGTGTTATCAGAATTTGTATTAAACTACCACAATTATCCAAGGCCCCACGGCGGGCGCCAAACTGTAAACCCTAAAACTGGATAACAATTGAATTTATACGAGGAACCAAGGATATGTGGTTTGGTTTAATAAAATGATAGATTTTATAGCAGAGATTAAGATAAAGTAAAGAAACAAATCAGCTATGATGGACACCGATTGACCTCGTGCTCCGGAGATCGGGGTCGGGGCTTGGGAGTCTAACGACAAACTTTTCACAGTAAAATGAGGATTGAGAAGATGAACAGATGTGGGATGATTTTTATTGCTTGCTTGATACAAAAAATGTGGTCCTCTATTCTCCAAAAACCCTCCTCTTTATATAGTAGAGGAGTCCGAACCCTAATACAATTCTAAGTAAGGAACAGAATCTGGTGAGAACTGTTTGGCATGATTGGTGCCGAAATATCCGGTTGATAGCGGATACTTCGGCCTTCTCATCATGGTGATTAACCGCCTCTTCGTCTTTCAATGCCTCATTCCAACTCGAGCTTGGAACCCGAGCACTGATCGGGTCGGTCTTGTCCTGACCGAGCATGATTTCCGTAATGTTCATATCGGGGAACCGAAGATATCCGTTTCCTCGGTTCTACCCGTATACACCTTTGTCCTGTATTTTCATTGGTTTATTTTATTGACATCCGTGCTCTAATCGTTCATATAAATCCTTTCCAAAACAGAATTTCTTTTAAGCTGTATTGCCTTTCAATTTACTTTTGTCATGAACAAATTATTAATGGATGTCCGTTACGTTTGCGTCATAAGTCTTCCATGAGTACTAATCTAAGGTACATATAGGATGTGGCTGTAGAGCAGTAATAACACTAGGTAAACTTTTCAACAGGTATGTCATAATGAAATACATCAATCCTAATATTTGATATTGTATTCTGATATGTGCATATGCACAATGCTTCTTGAATTCTTCTGCCTTACTTATTCATCAGGTATGTTTTCATTACTTATTATCTTCTTTAATGTGTTCTTATAGCCGAGGAGAGATATATACTACTACTTTATTTAGCCAACTTCAAGTACTTTTTGATGATTATTTAATCTCTTTTTCATTAGGGAATTGGTGGATGTGAGAGTTAAGAACTCGAATTTCAAATAGAAAATTGGTTATTTTTGATATATAAATTAATTTAATGAGAGTTTGATGGAAAAACAAATCTGAAATCTTAAAACATATCTGTAAATTACCAATGACAGAAAAAAGAAAAAGAAGAGTAAAAGAATGAGTGATTAACTTTTAATTTGCTTGCCACAATCTACTTCAAATTGGTGTAAATTACGTGCTTTACCATGTGTATATTAATGTTATGTATGAAAGAATGATCGTATTTATTAGTACTGTATTTCTTAGGCGCGATTCCTTATATCTTTTCCTCACAATAAATTTGAGTTTGTTCATGTATAAGTTTTTGGTTTGATTATATTTGTAACAATATTTAAATTCCTTTCAGGGTTCTAGCTGGCTTGGAGGTGAGTTATGCAGGTAGTAAATTTTGCATAAGTAACATCATGTTTCCCAGTTGGTTAAGAGGTAAATTATTCATGTATAAAATTAATACAGTGTTTAGTTTGCAATTTAGAGACCCGCAAGAAAAGTCAAAGGTTTTTGACTTTTGCCAAGTGAGCTTCACATGTGTACCGTAGTAAATCTGAGAGCAAGGTATACTGTTAACCAGTATAAAAGTCAAACAATAATAATAAATTTAATGATATTGAATCGTTAAATGAATATACAAGATCCGCATAGTCTAACCCAACAAGTTTGAAATTGAGGGGAAAAAATTATTTTTCCTTTAAACAGATTTTTTTTTTTAAATCTTAGTTGATTTCTTCGATCCTTAAGCAGAGCATGTTATCCATTAATATGAACTATGATAGTTGATTACAATACAATACAATTTTTCCGTATTGACGCGATATACATGTGCGAATGCACGTACACTAAACTAGAATAAAAGAACGAATGCATTAGAAATATTGATTGAACTTTTTGCCCTTCATTAAAAGAACTCTACAATAGACAAAATTGTCATTTATTATTTTACTCAAATTAATATACATAAACACTAATAATATATATTTCCTTTCAAAATAAAAAAGGCAATAAAAATCTGGCGTTATTTTTGGCAAATAATTTTCTAATTAAATCTTTCCTTATTCTAAGAATGTATGAATTCCTAATATTTATGACTTTAAAGTCCATTAAATTCTACTTTATATAAAACCCTTTCTTACTCAATTAGCATTGCTTGATTATTTTCCTTAATAGGACATACCAAATACACATTGAGTCCATATAAATTTTCTTTGCTAAATTTCCTATTAAAACTACTTTAAAGAATTTAAAAGAAGATAGTGAAAAAAGCAATCAATTCATCAGCATTTTGTAGCACGAAGAAAACCACAAATATAAAGCCCCCGAATTTTTCTAAAACTACCATAAAACTTTTAAGTATCTTTTTATGAGTCATATTCCTTAATTTTAAGCCATTTCCTTGCTCAAGTTAACTTTAATAAGAGTACATATTATTTCTTATGGAATTGACAATAATACTCTAACAGCTTTCCATTCAGCCAAAAGCCACCGCACCGATAACCCATATTCTCTAACCGAATCAGTGGTGTAATTGCTTTTGGTGCATGGTCGTAATTTAGAGTTCTATCATATTCTGATTCATCTAGTGTTACGTCAAGAACTTGGATCAATACTCGACATCTTCAATAATTTACACTTTTATTTTATAACTCCAACATAATTTTTTGACAAAGATATTTATGTGATATTTAAAATAATTAATGCCCCTTGAGATAAGGACACGCGCATCGCGCGTACACTAAACTAGTCTTAATAAAAACAAATGAGGCCTAAAGACTATGTTCAATATCTTAATGATTAAGACTTATTCAGACCAAATAAGTGATTAGATCTTAATATAAATAAATGCGCTTAATGACCTAAGGTCTGAACCATTCAGATTCAGACCTCCATTAAGTGCAAACAAATGAGAGATTAGTGCCGTGTAATTTGTACGTTATGGTATTCTACTAAATTAAGTTGGACATCCATTTAACTAGATATTATTGAAGCAAAGTTATCGAATACACAATTTGAAAACCAGTCAAATTGATAACTTTTGTGGAAATTGAGAAAGTGGTTGATTTTACAAAGTATAAATAGTAGGCGTGGCCAAGTGGTAAGGCAACGGGTTTTGGTCCCGAAACTATGCGTTTTTGGGATCTGCGTGCTCCATGGTTAGAGCCTATAAGGGGTCCAAATGGGTTAGACTTAAGTAGGTTGAAAAAAGAATTAAAAAAAATGTTGTTGGCGACAAGGGGAGGACAAGGAGCTCAGTTGCTCCATACCTCGTGAGAGAAGTGGTCTTTGATCCATACCCCTCGGTCAAAAAAAGGGTCAAACTTTTTAGACATATATTCCAAAAGAACAAAATGATTAAAAAGCTTATCTTAGAACAATAACAAAAGCTCCCTCCGGTTCATTTTAGTTCTCATGTTCTTTTTGCACGCTCCTTTATGAAAACGTTAACTAAAAAGATAATTTGACTAAATTATTCTTATTTATTCTTAAATATCAATTAATATTACTCTCTTTTTAACCTCTCTCCAAACTTATTGAGTAAGCGTAAAGGTGGAAACTAATGGTTAATTATATCCTAATTTTTTTAAATGAGAACTATTTTGGACCGGAGGGAGTAGTATGCCTAAAATTTCAAGTTAATTACAATTAAAATTAATTATATGTATCTCACTAATCAGTAATCATGTCGTTCCAGGATTCCATAGCTTTTTGCTGAAACACTAATTGGTTTGTACCCTTTAGGCCCGCCACCGAATTCTTGCTGCTTCTTCACTCTACCCTTTCACATTATCATATCCAAGACTCAAATGTCTATGAGGAAATGCCTTTTTTTCGGATATTAAAAGTTTTAATGAGTACAGGATAACAGCATGTCAAAATAAGAATCATTTCGGCAGAACAATTTCTTGCCTCAAAAGTACCCTACAAAACATCAAAGTGCAACTGTTTCATGATTATATCGTTGTGAAATGATTTTTACTTACCTATTTTCATTCTAATACCAAACAAAGAAAAGCATATCTTTTGGGAAGTAACATATAGAAGAAAGTAACTGATTACTGACTGTTATTACAAACCAAACAATAGTAGTATTATCTATCATGATTAAGCAATAAGATCAAAATGCAAATTAATTAACCAAACTAAAACAAATATCATGCATTCATTCGTTTAATAAAAACATTGCATTCATTAGTTTAGTACAACATTGTTCTTTTCCCTTTGAACAAAAGAGAGATTGGAACACATCAATTCACTTACCGAGCACAAACTTTCCACCCATCTTTTGGAAGTAAATAGAGTACCAGTCACTCAATAGATGGGCACAAACTGGTCTTAAAGTTATGTTTATAAACAGAATGTGTTCAACAGGAGTCTTTCTATGTAACATATGTACCAAACGAAAATTACATATAATAATATACAACACAGATTAAAAGCGTCACTTCAACAAGTCATTGCCGAGAGGAAAGGAGGGAGGACCAATTTGACCTTGCCTGGAACATCTCGATTTGATGATAAAAACTACAAAGAAAAAAGAAAAAGGAAACGAAAAAGAAGAAGACTACTAAGTTGCTCGTGCTCATGATTGAGCAGCAGTATCTTCAGTCACTTGCTCTGTCGTTGTATTAGAAGCCTCCTTTGTCTCTAAGACGGGAATTTCCTTTATCTCCTTGACAGAAGCATTGTTTTTCACCTTAACTGGAGCTTCCTCTGTCTCTTCCGTTGTAGTTGCATTTGACTCAGCAATGGGAGTTTCCTTTATCTCCTTAATTGGAGTTTCTTTCATCTCCTTCAAAGGGGATCCTTTTTTTGCTTTCGCCAACTTGGTAGGTTCTTTGGCTCTGGGAGTAGTTCCATTACTGAATCGACCACTCACACGATCTTTACTTTTGGGGGTGGTTGGGGTAGTACTGCCTTGTTTGTAAACACCAATGCTGTGACGAACCTTTGTACATGTTTTCTTTTCTTCAGGAGTTGCTGGGACTGCATCACTACAGCTCTTCCTACGGGTTAGATTTGGTGATTTGGCACGAGTGACTGGCAGCTGCATGCAAAGCAGGAACAATTTTGTTTGCTTACAAAGATACAAACTCTATCTAGTCCATCAAAGAAAACAGAATTCACGGATGTTGTATGATTGCTTGATCAAATACGTAGGGAACAGAAGACATATCTAGGTCTAACTTACGTTAAAAATATGTCATCTGTAGAGTCAAGTTGCCTCAGTTATCCTAATATCATCACTTTCAAACAGAGAACAAATGTGCAAATAGAACACATGGATCCCACAATTGATAGCACTAACTCGCAACTTGGAACTATGATTTACACATGGTGTTTAAATAGAAAATTGATAATTCAAATAGTATGCTGGCCAAAGTCTTAACTTAATTGGACAAGTTTCTTATACAGGATAGAAGCTAAACATTAACAATAACTAACTTTCAACAATAACCAAAGAGTTGAAATATAGGTGAAGAGTACCTTCTTAAGTTCAGCCTTTGGAGGTGGCCCTTCACGGTAAAAACTAGGAACTGGATTTGCTCTGTAGGTCATGTTCTTTCTAAGTTGCTTCATTGCTGCTTCTTCCTCTTCCTAGAATTTGTAAAGAATAAGTTATGGGTCAATTTTTTTGGTAAAGAAGAATAAGTTATGGGTCAATTATCTTACTTCACAACATGTCTTTTTTTTTTTTCTCCCACCTGCCCTAGAGGTTGGGGTTAAAGTTGGGGCAATCAAAATGTGGTTAGAAACTAATACATGCATGCTATGATACCTTCATTCTGGCTGCATATTCTTGTTTCTCTGCCTCCAGAGCTTTGTGCTTTTCCTCTAACTTTGTGTAATACTAGAGAAATAAAATGAGAAACATTGAGAAAGCATCAGTACAAAAGCACAACTACAAGTTAATATGAACGAGGGAGAGGAGCTTGTAAGAACATTTACCTCTTTACGTCTCGCTGAGCGTTCAGAACATTTAAATGATGGAGCTACAGGAACAGTAATCTTGGACTTAATTGTCCGCACAGAAGCTGCAGTTCTATGAAAGATAAGGAAGATTTTCCCGGAAGAACAAGAAACTGAAAACAGAAATTTTTAATGGTAAACAAGAGGAACTAGAAGTCCAGTAAAAGGATACGACGAAGCCAAGGACCAGTTATCGTCTTCATCCTGAATCCGCAGTTTCCTTGACATCATGGGAGAATTTTCCTGCAACAAGATGAATAATTTTCAAAATCAGTGGTCTGATCATCAGGGAACAAGAACTACATGACTTCAGAGGATATACAAGTATCATATAAAAAGTTATGAAGAGTGTAAACTAATGACAATAAAACACTGAAATATGTGTAGCAAATTATTCGTTCTGCTTGCCACAGCCAACTTCTTTTTGTCCTTCTTCATTCAGTAACTAACTCATTTAAGTTGCAATCCGAAATTGATCCATCTACTTTTCGGCAAAAGCCAAGTCATAATTTGCTGAAGGTTCCTAATTAGTGCTGCTATTACATAATTTAAGCTTGAAGAGTTGCAACCCGAATTTGATCAATCTATTTTCGGCAAAAACCATGTTGTAATTCGCTGAAGGTTGCTGCAGTGATATCAACACCAGAATTTAAGCTTGTCTTGTTTACATAGTGATGAGTTTGGAGTTTCTCACTGAGCATGCTGAGCACAGAATTAAGGGTGTGTTCGGTATGGAGGAAAATATTTTCCAATTTTCTCATGTTCGTTTGGTCAAAAATTTTGGAAAACATTTTCCTCAAAATTGGGGAAAATGACTTCCCTAATAAAAGCAGGGAAAACAAGTTCACAAGTTCATTCCACCAACCACCCTATCACCACCCAACCCAATCCCAACCACCAAACCCCAACCACTCCCAACCCCCACCACCCCCCCCCCCTCCGCGCCCAAAAAAAAAAATGAAAAAAAAATTGACATTATTTTTGGTTTTTTGCACCCCACCCCGCACCCCTCCCTCCCAAAAAAAATATTGACTTTTTTTTCCACCCCCACCCCACCCAACTCCCCCCCCCCCCCCGCGCAAAAAAAAATTAATATTTAAAAAAAAAAGTTTTGACATTTTTTTTTTTGCACGCCCCCAAACCCCAAAATTATTATTTTTTTGAAAAAAAAAATTTGACATTTGTTTTGGTTTTTTGCACCCCACCCCACCCCCCCTCCAAAAAAAGTTGACAATTATAAAAATTAAATGTTTGTGGTTAAAAATTAAAACTTTTGAAAGGGGTGATTGAGTTTTTTTTTTTTTGGGAGGGGGGGGGGGGGGGGGGGGGGGTGTTGGTGTGGGTTCCATGTAAGGGGGGGAGGGGGTGATGGGGGATGTGGTCGTGTAGAAAATTTAGAAAAAACAATTATGGGAGGGGGTGGGTGGGTGGGGGGTAGGGTGCGGGGGTGGTGCATGGGTTACGGGAGTGGTTGGGGGTGGGGGTGAAAAAAAAAATGAAGAGGGGTGAGGGAGTAGGGGTGGGTGAGTGGGGTGTGGGTGAGGGGTATGGGGTTGGGTTGGAATTGGTGAGGGTTGGAGTGGGGGTGCAAAAAACAAAAAAAATCAAAAGAATTTTTTTTTTGGAGGGGCGAGGGTGGGTGGGTGGGAGTGGGGTGGGGGTGGGGGTATGGGGTTGGGTTGGGGGTGGTGAGTCTTGGATGAGTATTTTCCGAAAAACGTTTTCTATCAACCAAACGAACATGAGAAAATAAGTAAGAAATTCACTTATTTTCCACTACCCAAACGAACATGAGAAATCCACTTATTTTCTAGGAAAACATTTTCCTCCATACTGAACACACCCTAAAGCTTATCTTGTTTTACATAGTAATGAGTTTGGAGTTTCCCACTAAGTATACACCCAGCATCATAGAATTTTTAAGTAGGCGTTTGGCCATGAAAATTAAATATTTTTCACTTTATTTGGAATTTTGAAGTTGGAGTTGAAGATAAAGTTGTGTTTGGTTATAGTTTTTGCAAAGAATATTTGGTTGTTTGAATGTACTGAAAGTGAAAACAGGGTTTTAGGTGTTTTCCAAATTCCAAATACAACTTCAAGTTGTATTTCGAATTTTCATGGCCAACTGCTGATTTTCAAATAAAGTGAAAAAAAAATCCGGAAAAAAGTGAAATTCTCATGGCCAAACGGGTCCTAAGGACTGAGAAGTTATCCATTAAGCATCAACACATTCCAGCCTACTGATTTTACCGACCAGCCCACCCCCCAACCACCACCAAAACCTACAGAAAAAAATATATGGTCTGGATTTTAGGCTAGTTCGAAAATACTTCAGGAATTGTCAAATATCAAAAGCAGGATTAAGCAAAGCAGTTTCTGGGCATGTTTGAGCTGCAAATAAAATCCATGTCCCTTTACAAATGCTATCCTTACACTACCGTTTATACTGTCTGGTCTGGTCTGGTCACTACCCAGTGTAATCCCACAATAGTGGGGTCTGGGGAGGGTAAGATGTACGCAGCCTTACCCCTACCTGGGTAGGGAGGCTGTTTCCGATTGACCCTCGGCAACCCTCCTCCTTTATCCGGGCTTGGGACCGGCAATGTGAGCGAGCTCACACTACCGTTTATACTGTGACAAATAATAATCAAGAGCTCCAGCTTATAAGGTTTGCAGCATATTCGGGATTGTTAGTATTAAATGAAAGCAAACAAAATCTTACATGCAACTTTTTTGAAGTCATAGGAGAGTGCAGATCGTTGGACTTTGATGAACAGTTCGAGCCAGCATCAACAGTGTGAGTTCCATTTTCATGATTTTCAGATTCATTCCCTGATGAATTCATGACCGAGGGGGCTAGAATTTCAGTTGCTGCAGCAGAATCAGATGGATGCTTCAATGGTGAGCCCAACTTCTTTTCGCTGGACTTCACGGCCTCAGCTTTCGCAATTTTTGCCTCAATCGGATCAGGTTCACAGTTGGTGCTTTTCACAGATAGTACTTCCTGCTTCTCATGGGATTCCTCCACGTGTGTGCCTTTTGCAGTTTGATCCTCTGCCTCATATTCCTTTGCTTCAACCCTTTCCTTAGCGATTCTGGGGGCAACATGAACTGTGCCATGGGTGACACCATTTGGCTTAACACTAGGTCTCTTTTCAGTAGTACGTAAACCTGTAACGTCTCTCCCCATCACCTGCAAGGAGAAACAAACATAATAAAAGCTTAAAAATGCAATTCCTCAAGGGTAGATATTCTTACAAACGGTGCATTTAGTTCTTCAATTGACTAAAAGATAAAAGGTTTACAGGACATGCAAAAATAGAATCATTTAACATTTCCAATTGTTTGATTACAAACCAAAAAAGATAACTAAATAAATAAATAAAGCCTAAAGCATACATTGCAAACCCCGAAAGGGAAAAAGAAGAATCGAGGTCCAGCGGAATATTCTAAAAGTTATAAAGTGCAACTGTATTACGCAAGCATCCACGCAAAAGTGCTGCCAAAAAATAACAAAAGAACCGGACTCTCCAGCGACCTGTTTTTTATCCCAGTCATTTATTTATTTCATTTCACTAAACCACTCCCAGAAATTAGCATCTACTTGGGCAAAGCAATATATTTCTGAATGGAAAGACAGTGTTAATAATTCAAGAAAGTCCTTTTCCCCACAAATCAGGAAATAGTAGTTATATAGTGACCAACTTTACATTTGAAAGAACCTAATACCCCTATGAAAATGACAAGGCCTGTCAAACAAAGTGTTTGAGATAGAGATCAAAAGATCTAACCCATCATGCCATATTCCAACTTCTAAAAATGGAGAGTATTAGACAGCCACCAAGATATCTGAGTTGGAAAATCTACAGAATTAAAAGGGGAAACAACTTGCAAGAGAGAGAGCAAAAGAGATCAGGAGAATATCTTAAACATCTTATTAGAATCCAAACTGGCACTAGATTTTTCTAGGAAGGCAACAATATAAGAAAGAAGACCCCTAAATGCCTAACTTCAATCATGAAAAAGGCTCATGACATGAAAGAAAAACTAATCTCTGAATCTGAATCTTGCATAAGGAAAAAAAGAACCGACAATTCACAAAGCTATAGGTGGACAAAAGAAAGAGAAATAGAAGGAATAAATGCATAATTGTCTAACCAAAAGCTCAAATCCATCAGAAATGTGAATTTTGGGAAAAAAGAAAGAAGTGATGATATGGAGAAGAAAATCAAAGAAGTAATAATCTTCTAACAACAGAAACATAGTTTCAACAATCCCTTTAATAGACACACACACACGCACACACACAAAAATGAAAAAGAAAAAAAAAAGAGAAATCAACCCAATCCAGTACCCTCAATGCCTCCAACATATGCACCAGAATGCTCAAATCCATAACAAAAAAACAAACTTCAAACTTTTGTACACAAGAAAAAAGGAAGAAAAAGAAAAGAAACCCAATAACAAATAGGCATAAAGACCAAATTCTCACAGCTCAAACACCCAGAACAAACAATAACAACAACAACAACAACCCAGTGAAATCACACATCGTGGGGGTCTGGGGAGGCCAGAGTGTACGCAGACGTTACTCCTACCAAGTTAGGAGGTTGTTTCCGAAAGACGCTCGGCTCACCCAGAAGAAAAAGAAAAAAAAAACAAATTCTCAAACACATAGACAAAAGTAGCTAAAAAGGGAAGACAAAATCAACCTAAAGTCCCTCATATACCAATCCCACTTCCATTTTCCAAGATTTTGAGCATAAAAATTCAATCTTGACCACAAAAACTGAAACACCCACATAAAGAAATGTGCTCAAACACATGCCAAACAAAAAAGCCAAACACAACAACCAACAAAAAATTTACCAAAGCTATAGTCTTGTGGCTTAACAAGCTAAGCTAAAACAACCCCACCAAAGAAAGAACAAAAAAGAAAATACTGGGCCAAAGATTTCAACAAACACAAACAAAACATGCAGATCAGAAAGAAAATAAAATCCTTACGAGGTTGTCTTTTTTTATGACACTTTAAGCTTCTTGATCTGAAAGAGATCTCTTCAAACACAACAACAACAACACAGAGGAAACCCCACAAACGTGAACCCAACTCTCTTCTTCTTCTTCTTCCTCTTTTTATTTTACTTTTTCTCTCTCTGTAAAACTCAACAAAGATGTTTTGTGTTTACTTTTTTTTTTATGTAAGATGGTTGTGATTATTGGTGCTCATTTCTGTCTGTCCTTTTCTTTCTCCTTCTCTCTCTTTTTTTTTACCTTTTTTATTTTATTTATTTATTATATTTTTTCTTTAGTGTTTGCTCTTCTTCTTTTTATTTATTTCTCTTACCCTTAATTTTTCTCTGGTCAATCTCGAGTTTCAACACCGTTAATGTCGGGCAGTTGCATGTACAGTAGATCCCTAGTCATAATTTTTTTGTTTTTTGTTTTTTGGTTTTGTTTTTTTAATAGGAATCTTGTAATTTATTGGAGGGAAATGATGAAAATTTATCTTTTCTCCTTTCTGTTTGGTGGTTGACCACAATTTAGATTTCATTTGAAAGTGGGGCTATAAAATAGAAATTACTAGAAGTAGTAGGCAAATTCAAATTTAAAATAGTAATCCCTCCCTTTTCCATCTCTTTCTTAAGTTTTCAACAAGATGGGGAGGAGTTCAATAAAGCTACCCATGTTGAAATAGTACTCAAAGCTTGTTGGGTAGCTTTTAACTTTATAATATTTTATATGTCTTTTATCGTTTAGGAGTACATTTTATTTTTCGAATCAAGTTATTAATATAATTTAAAATGATAATAAGATTTATAATTATGTATCTAATTAAACTAAAACATGTAAATTAAAACGGAAGAAATACGATATGAATGATGAGCATTGATGCTAGTGAATTCAGTAGGTGGATGAATTGAAGATTGAAACTACCCTTCTTTAATTAATCAACAAAAGGAAGAAGAAAAAAACTCCAATATGCTTTTAAAATATCATCTATTCGGAGCGGAGGTAGAAGCTCGGATATGACTTCGGCCTAACTCGTTTTTTAAAATTTTCAATGATTTATGTGAGTGTCAGCTTTTAATATATTTATCTAAAAGTCACATGGTAATGACATTATTACAATTTTTCTTGGGCTTAAAAGCAAATTATTTTATATCATCATTGTCATAGAATTAGGTGTCTGTGTTGAGATTGCACGGTTATTCCGAGCGATAATCTTAGGACCCAACATAGGCTCTTGGCGACAGATTTGGAGATCAACAGGAGGAAGAAGAACGAGAAGAGGAGGAGGGTTGTAAGTGACCGACATAGGATCAAATGGGGTAGCTTGATTGCTGCCAGTCCCCGTGAGATGGGGGCGAAGTTGATGGCTATAGGGGCTTGAGGGAGCAGTGGAGATGCGAACAGTATGTGAGATAGGACTGCTAGTTGCATTAAGAAAGTAGCTAGAGAGGTGCTAGGGGTCTCGAGAGAGGTAGATTGGTGGGCATCGAGCGAACTGGTGGTGGAATGGAGTAGTCCAAGGGAAGGTGGAGACGAAAAAAATGGCGTATGCGAAGCAAGTCGAAAGTACGGACGAGAAGGAAAAGTGGACGTATAGAGAAGGGTACAAGATGGCGAAGAATGAGGCAAAGTTAGCGGTTACAGCGACAAAAACAACAGTTTTTAAACGTTTGTATATAGAATTAGAGGGCTGAGGCAGGGACAAGAAGTTATACAAGCTTTCTAAGGCGAGAGAGAGGAGCACCCGTGACCTGGATCAAGTGAAGTGCATCAAGGACGAGGACGACAAAGTACTGGTGGAGGAGGCACTCATTAGACGGAGATAGCAGTCATACCATTAACTATGTGGTTTAGCTATAGGACTATGCTTTATTCCTTATGAAACAATTGTTTATTTATTTATTCAATTCAATAAAGTCTTATTTTAAATAGATCACTTGCAAATGTATCTCCTTTACCTATATAGTAGACGGTTTAGTGGATGAAGCTTTAGCTCGTGTGCGGACGAGTAAATTGTCGGTTCTTATATGTTCACAATCAATGATGAAACTGGACAGTATATCTTGATGATTGTAGCACAAGATTAAAATATAATTTTTCCTAAGTATGTGAGCGGTTTTTTTTCTTGTGCTAATACAATTTGTGTGTGTTGTACGGACCTAGAGATAAGTGTTTTTTGTACTGAATATATATAAAAAAAAACCTCTCTAGCTCATTAAATGTACTTATACTCTTAATCTTGATATAATTATTATGATCAATGTGATTTGTCCATTACATTAGTTTATCAAAAGGTACGACTCAGTTGTGAGTTTTAGGAGGAGTACAAGCGGGGGGGGAGGGGCTAGGCCTTACCTTACCAATTGTGAGTCAATGTATGCATGATCGATTGGATAGTAGTACCAAATAGGGGTGTTCACAGTTTGGTTAAAAACCGATCCAAACCGAAATCAAAATCAAACCGATATTTACTTGGGTTAGATTTGGTTTGGTTTTGAATTTTTATAAAACTTGATGATATTTGATTTGGTTTTGATTTTACTGAAAGTAGACAGAAGAAAAAACCGAACCGAACCGATAAATTTTATACATAATTTATAATTATATATATACAATATATGAATATTTATAAATACTTAATTTATATACTTTTTGAGTAAAATTTTATTATCTCTAATAAGTTGGTGAACTTTATACCTTAAGTCGATTTTAAAAAAGAAATCCATGAATTCAAACTCATTTATTCAAAGAAACAACTATATGAGATTTACCTATATTTATTTTTGTATTTCTTATAAACTTTATTCACTTAATTAGAATCATAAATCCTAAGACATTTTCTCCATAATGCAAAAAACTATAGCTACCACAATAAAAGGGTAATAACGGGTTATATGTTGCAAAAGGATATAAAATACTCTCCTAATTGTAGGGGGGAAAACATGAAAGAGAAAAATGCTATTAATTTTCTTAAAAATCCAAAAACCGACCCAAGCCAATGGATATGTATTATATTTGGTTTGATTTGGTTTTAATATTTTTAAAACCAACTAGATTGGTTTAGTTTTGGTTTTAACCCAAAACCGACCCAAATTGACCCATGAACACCCCTAGTACCAAATAACATTTGTGAAATAATAATTAGTTAATAAAATTCATGTTTCGACTTTGAGATTGATGATACCCCTTTATGGATGCTTATAGGTTTTCATGTGAAAACCTTGCATGTGGATTTACTATTTGTCACATCATATAAGCTAAGCGGAAGTATAAGTGATTTAATTAGGTAATGAATCAAATTGTCACTGATTAATAAATTGTTTGTTATATGTAACCTTAACACAAATAAGATGCAATTAAAGGTTTCAAATTAAAATGAGGAGTGCAATTACAGTTTTAATGGAATAATCTCTAATTTACTGTATAGGATTAATTCATTCATATTCCGAATTAATGCCACAATTGGAAGCTTCATTATTTACTATGTGGTCTCTGTTATGCCTAATTATTCTTGGACATGAAAAATAATTTTATTGGAGGAAAAGTAAGCCTAAACGTTTTGGACTAGAGTTTACACCCTAAGACGTGGATAACAATGTTTTTCAGCCCTAAGAGGCAGACTTTTTCCTGAGCCGTAATACTCGCCCACACGAGTATTCTCTGTTCATAGAATACAAAGTTACATAGCAGAAGACTGCAGACCTGGATTGTTATGCGGTGTAAGAGCTTCAACAGATTAGTGATTGTAATCTCATTTATTATTATTGTTGTCTAGATTATATACAAGTGGTTGATTCACCCTTGCTTCCGTTACACTTGTCCCGTCAATATCAAGATTTTCGTATAAAAATAATACCAATTTTAGCTAATATCTCCAACTAAATACACAATAAATATAATCCTTAATACCAGAATAACCTACCTAATTCTTTAAACCAACCAGCCCCTAATGGAACAAACAAGGCCAATAGAAATAGCATAATGTGTGACTAAATTATAAATTGAAAATCATATTTCAATTTTTATCACTTATATACTTGGTATCTTCAGGAGTAGGGGGTGGGGTAGAGTAGCGGGTTTGTAAGGGTGGGGTGAGTTGAAAGGTAAGTTAAATATTGGTAGTGGCAGAGAAGAGTATGGGGTAGGAATCTAGTAGGGGTAGTAGTGATGAGATTTTTGCTTTTTGTTGTTTTGGTTTTTGACAAAGCTAGGGTACATTAGCCTGTCACTTTGTGCCTCTCATCTTTTCTTTCTCCTGGCATTTTGTCGGAGATGCTTTAAATGCCCCAATATTTTAGTGGACTGCGCTTAGATGATGTTTTACCCTCCACTTTGCACTTCAAAAATCAAAATATAAATCAGATAATTGACATATGTACAAATATACACGTAGGCGCTTGGGTAATAATTCCTCCGGTCAATTTAAATGTCTTCGTTTAATTAGGTACAAAGTTTAAAAAATAAAAAGAGCTTTTTGAAATTTGTGGTAAAATGTGTGTAATATACTAAAATATCATTTGAATCTTATGATTATAAACTTGTCATGTACGATGTTTGATTTGTCAACTTGCTAAATTTAGACAGAGACGCTCTTTTTGGGACAAACCACAAAAAAAAATAAGACACTTAAATTGAGGCGGAGGAATATTTGGTTCAAACTAAAAAAAAAAATGAGATTAAAGAGAACATCCGAAAGTTTAAGTTATGCTTGAACATATTTACTTCAAAAATTAAATTATTTTACGAGTGAAAAGCTACTTCTATTACTTTGCTTAAAATATAACTTTTCAAACAAGTTCTTCGATATTTTACAAATAATATAAAATTGATTTAGGACCAATATGAATGTCGCTATTGTCCTCCCCCAACATCAAAGAAAAGAAAAGAAAAGAAAAAGACCATTGATAATGATAAAACTCGCGATCTTTTGATTTTGAGTTATGATAAGAATAAGTTAAGAGTATGTTTGGAAAGCCACCTAGTAATTGGAATTGGTGTAATTACTAGGACAGTAATTACACAGCCTAGTATAGTATAATAATTACGAGGACTTGTTTGGTTGTGATAACATAATTACAGTGCAATTACAAGCGTGATGTTTAGTTACACAAGTGTAATTACGCATTTAGTTTAATTTAAAAATAAAATTTAATTATCAAAAATTAAAATTAATACTTGAAAAATACGTGCCTTTATAAATAATAGTATTAAATTAGGCATTTAACAACACATTGTTTCTTGAAAATATAGTAATTAATAATCATGTATTTGTAACTAATATTGTAAAATTTATATATGTTTTAAATTAATAATATTTTAATTTTAATTAATTATAAAAATTAAAAGCAGTTTTTTTTGTGAGAACATCATGGATTGGATGTTTGATAAAAAAAATGTTTAATATTTATAAATATAATGCCATAACATTATTCAAATGTTTGACAAAAAAAAAATCTATTAATTGAAAGTGAAAAATAAACAGTATGGAATGTGAAATAACAAGTCAATAATACTAAAGCAAATCAATTAAAATCGAAAATATAACCTAAATTCAAAATCTAAAAGAGAAAGTAACACTCTTATATCAAATTCCGTAAATATAATTCAAAAGAAAGGAAAATACAAGTATATAACCTCATTCACAACGAAATTCTATTTTAATAACATCACTCATTATATGCCAAGTTTGTTAATGATTCACTCTTTCTAATATTAAGAGGTGCAGTTTCAAAAGTTAGAATAATAATACAGTTATCTAAAAGAATAAAATATAAAAAAAATACGAGCGATTACTTAGAACCACAAGAAGTAAATGGTGGGAATGAGAAGAAAGAAAATGAAAGATAAATAATATAAAAAGAAAAATATATTTTAAAAATAAAAATGATAAAAAAGTGAAAATAAAAAAGAAATAAAATAATAGAAATAAAAATGAATTAAAAAGAAAAGAAATTAAAATAAACAAATAAATAAAAAATAAAAAGGAACCCTATAATTACAGGGTGCAATTACACCCAATTCCCCCCCCCCCCCCCCCCCCCCCCCCGCCCCTTGAGAATTGGAGAGTGTAATTAAACCCTCTCAATTATACCCAATTCCATCTAAATAAATAATTACTTGGTCAAATAAACATGTCAAACTGTGCAATTATATCTAATTACCCGGTGGCTTTCCAAACATGCCCTAAAAGTTAGATGAGGTTGTTAAGAAGTGAAAATGATGAAATACCATCAATTAATTTTTAGCATGCATGGTAGTGTCATATCACCACAAATGTATAGCGCATATGCATGTGTGATATAAGACATAACATCTCAAAATCAGAAGATTAGTTGAAATGTTACCTATAATTACTAGGTTCAATCAACATCCGAATTAGGTATTTTGTTAATTTACAGAGACATTTAAGCATTTTCTTTTAATATCGTGAGTTGAATTGTCAATTTTTTATTCCCATGTAACAAGAATAAAATTGAATGCATGGAAAGCAGTGCTATTTTACAAGTACAAATTTGCAATCACACAATTTCCTAATTTCCCCCAAAAATTGACGAGATTTTTGTTTTCCTTTTTAATTGTGAAGATATTCGAAAGATTCCTCTTTTTAATTTTTTGTGACGTTTGAGAACAATATAAATACAGTTTTGGAGACGTAGAGGCAGTTGTGTAGGGCTATTATCCTCTATTTTTTTAGATGATAACTCTTTAATCCACCAACTGACAGAAAAAATTAAAATTAGGATTAATTAAATATAAAGAATCAAAATGAAAAAAGTCACTACAAAAGTGAACCCAACATTAATTATTGTTTTTGATATTATATGGTGCACGTTCTTATCTTAAAAAAAAAAAAAAAAAAAAAAAAAAAAAAAAAAAAAAAAACGAAAGATGAATAAGAAGGAAAAGAATTTAGGGTCCACTAATCAGAGGATTGCCGGTAGGTTAGTGAATAATCAAAGACAAAATATAGATTGCTTACAAGGGTTGAATTAGGATACTGTATTAAATTGATTAATTACGTAAAGATCAATTTAAGTCTTGATCATAGATAAATTGATTAATTACGCAAGATGTCTTGATAAAGATGCTAGTTTGTGTAAGGTCGTTTTTAAGTGACAGCATCTGATTCTTAAGCAATTAGACATTAACCTCAACAAGGTAGTCGCTGATAAAAAGTTTTAAAAATGCAATTATTTTCATTTTTAATATGCAAGTGCATTTCATAGTTAGATATTAACCTTAACAAGCTAATCGAGTGATAGAGATGTTTAAAAATCCAAAATTTCAATTTTTAATATTTAAGGGTCTAGAAATTTTCAAATATGTAAGTGCCTTTTGTGGCGATCTGATGACACTGACTACCAATTTTTATTTTTATTTTTATTTTTATTTTTGTTTTTTTACAATACACTAACTAACAATTACAGTAGAAATATTTTTGCACCACAAATTAACACGTATATATCTTTTTGCTAACCTTATGTTTGGATGGTTGTTTCCCGTGGTTCATTAATGTACAATATGGTATGGTACAGTATGGTGTTGTATTGTATTGTACTGTATTAATGAACACAATATTTGGATAGACTGTATCGTTTGTTGTGGTTTAATAACATTTGTATTGTTTGGTTTGATTGTATGGTACTGTATAATAACTTGTAAATTTATTAAAATACCCTTAACTCTTAATTAGAAATTAATTTATATATATTAATAAAACTCAGGTAAAGAATAAAATAGAAACTTTAAAAAATAAGCAGGTAGTGAGTGGGGGTGGAGGGGTGGGTGATTGTGGGATGAGAGTGGGGGGTAGGGTGGGGTGAGTGGTTGTGAGAGTAGGGTTGGGTGGTTGTGGGTGGGGTGGTAGAGGGGTGGGTGGTGTGGGATGAGGGTGGAGGTGAGTTGTTGTGGGGTGGGGTTGGACGGTGGTCAGGGGTAGTGGGTGGTGAGGGTGGGTGGCAGAAGAGTGGGGTAGTTGGGGGTGGGGGTGGGGGTGGGGTGGGGTGAGTGGTGGGGTGGGGTGGAGTGGATGGTGGAGGGTGGGGTATAATGGAGAAATGAAATACATAACCACGAAAAAACCACCAAAACCGTGGTTTCAAAAATTGGGACTTTTCGTGGTTATATAACCATGAAATGAATCACGGGTTTACAATATCATACCACATAATTTTAAGAACAATGAAAACAAACATGGTTTCATAGAAAACCATACATTAATGAACCACGGGAAACCACCATCCAAACAGGGGTAAGTGTCATAAGACTTATGATACCTTAATATTGTAGAAAGACCATAAAAAGGTGTAAAAGTGAAAAGGTGGGAGGGGGAACTAATTAAAGACGAGAATATTTTTCTTTTGGTGTTCGATTACCTCTTAATAAGCATATATTCGAATGCTTTGATTTCACGACTTTTGCCCAAATATAACACAAATGATAAATAGAAAGTAGGAAAGAAAAAAACACTTAGATACTTTTTTTGTTTGTTTGAAAGAGAACTAAAACAACAAGAAACTAAACGAGGGAATAAGACCCTAACAACATCTCATGTAGCACGCGAAGAAATGTTAGAAGACACGTGTGATTGCTATTCGAAGCGAGACTCTTCACTAAACTTCAAATTGGCTAAGCCATCAGCAACCAAATTAGCCTCCTATAAATATGGGCAACAGAGACCTCCCAGTTCCTAGCCAAGAGGTGACAAATGCGGTTGAGAATATCACTATTCCGATGAGGCGCAGTTCTTCCAACCCGCAACACATGAACTACACTAGCATTATCAATTTGCAAGGCAATTCGGGGCCAACACCTATCCCAGGCTTCCTGAAGTCCAGTGAGGACTCCCCATAGCTCTGCTCTAAATGATGTACAAACTTCAATTTTGACTGAAAAACCTCCAAGCCACCTGCTATCAGAATCATGACATACACCTCCTGCAGTTCCCATCAAAATACTCCTTCGAAGAGCCATCTGTGTTCAAAGCTACCCACCCGATGCTAGGAGGTGACCAGCCGAATAAAACTATAAGTTTGTTGTTAGACGCTTCCCCAATATTTTTCAACAAAAGCCAAGAAGTAGCATAAGCTCTAGTTATGCTAATAAGGGTTGTTATATTTTTGTCCACCGAAAGATACTTATTTGAAAAAGAGCATTATTATGCCACATTCAAATTTTCCAATAGGTGTATCCGAAAAAGATTCTCCAATCATCATCTGTAACTCCGTTGAATTTAGACATTAAATTGTCAGTAAGCTAATCATGGATATCAAGAGCAAGAACCGAGACATGTCATCTGGATCAAGAATGCGAACCTAGATAGCCCGAGCATGAATACAATGCCGCAAAATATGCAACACAGACTCCTCCTTTGCTCCACAAGCCGTGCAAGTACCTCATGAAGTAAGATGTCTGTGATATCTTTCCAAATTTATAAGGATTTTACCTTTTCCACACAACCAAAGGAACACTCGAATTTTTTTTAGGCCCGGACCAACCCCTAAATAATTTCGAGACTCTATCAGAAAGAAGATGCTCTGAATTGCTAAGAACATCATACATAGAAGCAACTGTTAAGGAATCACCGGTACTATTTCTCTAGAAAAATTCATCATCTCCGAGTTGTTCATTAGGAGGAGGAAAATTTCCAAGTAATTCCACAATTTGTTGTGAAACATAAAGAGAAAGGAGCAGCAAATTCCAGTTTCCATTTTGCCCAATAACATTCACGAACCTCCAATGCAACATATGATCAGGAATAAAATTATCAACAACCTCAATTAAAGGTTTATCCATCAACCAAATATCATACCAAAAGAAACAATTCTTACCATTAGCAATTGACCAACTAAGATTATGATGAACAAAAGGCCAAGGCTTGCACATACAATTCCATAAGGTTGTACCCCAAGAAGAAGGAAAATTCAAAGGCAAAGGCTTACTTTTGATCCCATATTTTCCTTCTAACATCGAGACTCATAAGGCTTGAGGTTCCGAGATAAATCTCTAACAAAGCTTGACAATAAAAACATCATTAAATTTGCTAAGACTTTTGATGCCAAGACCCTTTTTCTCCTTTTTTCAAGTGAAGTTGGTCCCAGTTTACAAGATGCACTTTTCGAGAATCCGCGTTACTTCCCCAAACAAATTTTCTACACAACTTTTCAATTTTAGAGCAGGTAGTTATAGGTGACACAAGATTACATGGCATAAGAAGGTACTGACATAAGAACCGAATTAACAAGTGTGATACGCCCTGCCAAAGTGGGGGAGTGACACTTCCGAGCACTTAAACGACTTTTAACTTTATCCATCGAGTAATTAAAGTACCTACAGCGATCCAGGGCATGAAGAATGGGTACACCTAAATAGTGACCCAAATTGTTTGAATGTTTAAAGCCAAAAAGCTGATGAAGGCTAGAAATAAGCTCAAGAGTGCAATTTTTGGAAACACAAAAGTCGTCTTTTCCACATTAATTTTCTGATTAGAACAACTACAAAAATCCTCCAACACACCCAAAATTACATGTAACTGATCCAAAGAAGCCTCCGCAAATAAGACAAGATCGTCCGCGAAGAATAAATGAGATGAAGGGGGCCTGTGTCTACCCATATGAATTGGATGCCAAACACCAATTGTGACCGCTTTATTAATGCCATGGGTTAAATTTTTCATGCAAAGCACAAAAAGATAAGGTGACAATGGGTCACCCTGCCAAACTCCTCTTGAAAGAACGAAAGAATCTGTGAGTTTTCCATTCCAAATTAAATTTGAATTGCTTGCCACGCAACTTTTAACAATCACATTAATCATGGCAGTATTTAACCCAACCTCCACGAGAGTATCAAAAATAAAATCCCAACGAAGATGATCATAAGCTTTTTTTATATCAACCTTAATCATTATTCACACCTTATTGCCTCGTTTCCTTTGCATGTAATGAACAACTTCTTGAGCAATGATAATATTATCCATAATTTGGCGTTTCGGAACAAAGCTAGTTTGCATCCTACCAATCAAAGTAGGGAGACAAACTTTCAATCAATTGGCAAGGACTTTCATCAAAACTTTAAAGATCACAAGAAGCAGACTAATAGGTCTGAAATTAAAAATAACAGATAGACTATCTTTCTTAGGGTAAGAGTAATGATAGCCTTACACATTTTATCTTCAAATTTCTTGCCATCTAGAGTCTCCTGCACAAACTTACATATAGAGCTTTTAATAATCTCCCAACTGGAATGGATTGGAAAAAAACTGCACGAAAGCCATCAACATCCGCCACTTTGAATGGTTTCATCTCAAAAAGAGCATTATGAACTTCATCAAATAAAACCTCTTTATTATGAGAAATCATGCATTCATCAGATTTAGGGGTGAAAACAGCCCCTGATAGGATAAGGAGGGGCAATAACCATTTGATGTATAAAGTGCACTAAAAAATTCACGACATGCTTCTCCAAAATAATTTTATTAAAGCACGACTCAGAGTCATCAATCTTCAAAAGTCAACAACAGTCTTTCTGCGTCGTACCTTAAAACGAGCATGAAAATACGACGTGTTTCGATCCCTAGAGACCAACCAATCAGCATGAGATTATTGTTTCCAAAAGATTTCCTTCTGATTCAGAATAGTTTCATATTCAAGATGCAAATTAATTTCAAGATTATAGAGGTACCTTGAGTCCCCTGGACGCAAAGTATCTCTTAATACCTTGACGATGGTCTAAGATGCGCTTCTTCCCTTCAAAAATATTTCCAAATACATTTTTGTTCCAATCAGAAACTTTATGAGCAAAAGAAGAGAACCTCATTGATATCCGCAAAAGAATCCCAAGTCGCTGTCGTAAAATTATGAAAGTCTTTATGAAGAAACCACGAAGCTAGAAAACAAAATGGAGCAGGGCCGGATCGCGACTGAACACCATTTAACTGCACCAGGAGGGGTAGATGATCAGATAAGACTCTTGGCAAGTGAACAACCAAAGCATAATCAAACATCAAACGCCAATTTAAACTGCAAAGATGCCGATCTAACCTTTCCTTGATTAGACCCATGTGCCCAGTCCAAATGGGACCTTGAAAATCCATGTCAATTGAGCTTGAAGAATTAATAAAATTCTGGAAGTAAGAGAAAGGATGACTCCCTCTAATTGCTCCACCAATCTTCTCATGAGAGAATAAAATGCATTAAAATCTCTAGCTAAGCACCACAACAAAGTGAGACAACTAGAAATACGAGAAAGCTCATCCCAAAATATTCTACGAACACATGCTATTGGACTTGCATAAATAGCAGTAAAGATAAAATCTGACAAGCCTAAAACAGAAATCTTCAAATTCACATACTGAAAAGTGAAAGATAAAACCTCAATATCCAAGCAGTCCCGCCAAAGAACCCAAATTCCTCCAGAAAATCCTTGTGCCTGAACCCGAAAAGAGCGGGAAAAACAAATTATTTTAATGTCTTTATCCGCTTGAGCGCCACTATTTCTGGATTCTAAGAGAACCAAAAAAGATATAGAGTATTCACTAATAATAGCCCAAATATAATTAATCTTGGTGGCTGAGCCTAATGCTTGACAATTCCAAATAAACAACTTAAAATCAATAAACAAAATATAGAAAAGAAAGAACTAGCACATATGTGCATCAAAAAGTCAAGTAGGGACTTTGCTTATAGAGGATGAACCTCCAGGAGCAGAAATACCATCAATGACCATATCAATATGAGACTGCATAACATCTGTTATTGAGACATTCTCTACATTAATAAAGTTAGGCGGCTGAATTTAGTGGGACTGACCAACCTTTTTTGACCGCAGATCAGGAGGTTTGCTACCACTAAATTTGGAGGTGATCAATTTAGTGAATTTATTAATACCTTTTTACAAACAACAATGGAGTTATTCTTTGACTGAGGTAATGTGGAGCGTGGAGTTGTCACTGCTTTATGCACTGAAGAGTCTAGGATCGAAGAAACCTAATTTGGCGCTGTGGAAGACCTAGGCAAAGCGCTGGAGTTGTCCTTAAAAGACTGATTATGGTCCACCATATTGTCCTTAGAAATCGAATCCGTGTTAAGAATCGTCTCATTCACTTCAACATCAATCAGACTATTTTCATTTAGATGATCAACCACCCTAGGAGAAGATTTGGAGTGACCCTTTTTGTTGCCTTTGGTGACTTTTGCGCAAATTGAAATGACAGAGATTGCACATTAAAATTATTTGTATCACTGACAAACACTTCATTTTCAAACAACGGATTCTTAACAGTTTGATCTTCTACCTCCAAACCATCCAGGGCTGCAAATCACGAGGTGTTAGAATCATATTTAGCTCCTTCGTTACTTGTTGCTTGCTTTTCACTATTTATGACATTAGATTTCCATGGACGACGTTGCACTATCATCCAGGGACCATAAATATTATCCCCTCTGTAGGGCACATTTCTCCGCCACCTCTACCAGAATTAGCGGCTTTGTCTGATTTGTTTGGAGGTTTATTCACGTTAGCAGGGTTATCCCCACAAAGATTAATGGTATGCCCAAATTTACCACAATGAAAACAAATATCTGGTAATCCCTCGTATGCAACTTTTTGAGTTTTTCCTTTAAACTCAAAATAAGAGATTAGGGGTTTAGTCAGATCCACCTCCACCTCAATCCTAGCAAAACGGGCCCTATCACATTGAGCAATATTGTAGTCAATTTTAACAAGATGATCAATTTTATTTCCAAGCGCTCTTAAAACCTTCTTGTGGTTTAAGTGGGTGAGTAGCCCTGGAAAGCGAACCCAAGCTACAATAGAATTAATTCGATCGTCTGTCAAAGAAAAATCTGTTTTCCATGGTTGAACGACCAAATAATGACTTAGAACAATCAACGATCCATCCAGCAAAACATGCATGTATTCATCTTTGGAATCAAACTGTACTAGTTAATAATTTCGTTCAAGACCAATCACTTTCCATCCCTTTTTAGGCTTCCATAATTTTCCATCCCTTTTGTGTTAGAAAGCCAATATACTTGCCCAGCATTTTCACCACTACAGATTGTTGCCAAGGTTTCACAATTTTATTTTCGAAATCCTCATCCACTTTCATGGTGAAAAAGTATTTTTTATCGTGGAAACTACTTCTGGACTCACTTCGTCACCATACATTGACTTAGAATAATTTGCCTCATCATCGGAGCCAACTTCAATCATAGCATAATCTGAATCATAAGGATAACTTCTATCCTCAAGAGTAGCGTGTAACATCATTATGGTTTTGAGAATCAAGAGCATCCTTGTAGCAGGGACCCTATGATTTCATGGGAATGGTAGTCGTGGAAGGAGATTGTTCTATGGGGTTCAGAGAGTGACACTACTTTTTACGTGAACGATCATCGGGCGGAGACGGAAGAGAAAGTTTGTTCCGGGTTTAGTGGAGAAGATAATCTCAAAATCACACTTGATACTTTTGTAATCTCAAAATCACACTTGATACTTTTGCATAGACATGTGTGTGTTTATTTAGTGGAGTATTATTTATAAATGTTTTTTTACAAATAGTTCTTAAGAATATATGAATATTTGCTTTAGTACTCTGCTTGAGAAGGAAAAAAGACAAAGCTTAATAATTCTTTCTTTTTTCCGCTGAAAGGTTGACAAATCGAGAAATGTAGACACGCTTGCACAGACATTTAATTATTTGTTATAGAAGTTATTTGAACTTGACCATAGTATTACAAAAGTTGAAGGGCCATAGAAGGAAGAAATAAAACAAAAAAAGGAGCAGAATCGGCATAGGTGTATTCAGATTACGTCTATTTATTTACTATATTATAAGTAGTCAAATACGTCCACCGCAGGATTTGCTAATCCTAGTGACCTGACTTGTCCACATTCTTTCTTTTTCTCTGTGTAAGTGGGGATGCCAATCGAATGTAATGGATTTTTTCTGGTCAAGTAATAAAGCAGCCTTTCTAATTAAGAAAAAATAAGGATGCAACAGCAGTATAGACGGATAAAATTAGAGAAATAATTTAATTCTTGGACTCTTTTTTTTTCCCACCTGAAACTGTAGCAATTTTTTTCCAGATTAGTTTATATGAGTTGTCCTTTGTTACTGAGACTTTCGGCTGTAGCTTTTATACGGAATAATTAGGTATCCAGATTCTCATTCAATTCCTTCTACAATTTATTGATGTGTCGCTGATCCATACTTGATCTATTTCAAAATAAGTATTATTTTAGAAATTCAAGGTAAAAATTTGATAAGTGTTTCCAACTATATGCTTAGCATTAAAAAACATTCATTTTTAATATTGTTCAATAGTCAATTCTACAAAAATATCTAATAAATAAGGATAGTTTAGTAAACTTCACATTGTATTTGTATTTCTTAATGAGAAGTGAGTTTTATTAAGGTGACACTTATTTTGGGATGGAGGGAGTATTTTTTTTTTGTTTCCCACCCGGTACCCGCACTAGAGCCAGAATATATCTGAATTTGAGCCGCATAGGGCCCCATTTGGGGGCACTACAAGAAATAAGACATTTGCTAACATTTTTTTTTGTTGTCATAGTATTGACTATTGTTGCAAAAAGTATTTTTGGCAACAACATTTTTTGTTGTTGCATAAACTTATTCCGATCGGCTGTTATTGCAACGATGTGCAACGACTTTTTTGTTGTTGCCAAAAGTAACTTTTGCAACAATAGTCAATACATGGCAATAAATTTTTAAAAGTTTCATCATATATGCCAACAATAAAACTAAGTTGTTGACAAATATTGAATTTTGCCAATAATATTATTTTTGTTGCCAAAGAGTTGTTGCCATTTATTGTACTTTATTGTAGTAGGGGAACCGCTCCCTACCAAAATTTTTTTCATACCCAGAGCTCGAACTCGAAACCTCTAGTTAAGGGAGGAGCAGTCTTATCCGCTACATCACATTCTTTGGAGGGAGGGAGTTTATTAGAACACTCGTGTACTATATTAGGGGCGATAACACTTCTGCCAAATGTTATTCATGAAATAATATTACGTGTGGGTTTATCAAATCTCCAAGTCTCTCCATAATATAGTAATTCATGTTATGAAATTATATAATTGCAACTAAATAAGAGAAGCAAACTAAAATAACTTTGTAGAGTGGAGGGAGATATTGTATTATCACTTTTCTTGGTGTTACAGATGAGAAGGCAAAGCTCCTATTTTATATAAGAGTTTTGCCTTTCAACCTACAACATATACAACTTATACAAGTTGCTCTACAACTTGCAACTTGTACACAACTTGGCACAACTAAGATACAACTTGCAAGTGCAAGTTGTATTTATTACTTCAAGTCAAGTGATACAATTTACACTTCTACTTATATAATCATTAATAATGTATCCAAAATACAACTTGACAAAATTATTTATAACACTCCCCCTTGGATATTCATTAATAGATTTGTGCCTCGTTAAAACCTTACTAGGAAAAACCCGGTGGAAAAAATCCTAGTGAAGGAAAAAGAGTACACGTATTTAGAAATACGCATTGCTAGCTGCCTCATTAAAAACCTTACCAGAAAAACCCAAATGGGACAAAATCTTGGCTAAGGGAAAAAGACTACAGTGCGTATTTTACTCCCCCCGATTAAAGCATTATATAGCTCTTGAAGATGATACACTCCGATCTTGTATACCAACTTATCATATCTTGAGGTTGGCAGAGCCTTTGCGATCAGATCTGTAAAATGATCATTTAACGAACTGGTTGATCATTTGCATCTTCATTACTTAAATAGATTTGCATCATCATCCTATAATATTGTTGGAATCACGCCAAGTACATTCTTGACTTGCTTCATAAATTCTTGCTATCCTTCTATGATTTGACTATCATGTAAAACAACATGGTACGACAGTAATCCTTCATGCAAATAGATAACATATTTGGATCGAACTCTTATGTTGATCAGATGAATGCCCTTTGTATCCAAAACTCTTGATAACATTTGTTAGGATAAACACATTCATGTCAGGGCTTTCATTGACAATATGCAATTAATCTATTTCAATATTTCCATGTCGAAGTAAAATATATCATGTTCGTAGTTATAGCAAGATATATAAATGCATCAATTGCTCAAATATATGGTACTTCAGGACCAATTCAATTTTCTCATTTCAACCTCTTATAGAAGATAATCTAATGCGTTCGGAAACTTTTCAAGAGTTTCAATAATATTCAAGTCATCAACTTGCACAATAATATGAAAGATTATGATTCATATCATAAAGAGACAATAGTAAACAGGGTCATCTTTGTACCCTTCGTCAATGAATATTCACTAAGGTCTCATTAAATCACATTCACCTTACATGATTTAATCTGTATAAGGATTATGAACAAGTTCCCCAATAACTTCTCTGTGCTTCAGGCATTTTGAATCATTTAGAAATTTTAAATTTTATCAAGTAAGACATATAGACTGTGACAACATCCATTTAGTAGTTAAATGGCGTGACATCTTCTCATGTCTGGACTGCAGGTCTAATAAACTTTACGCTTACTAAGATGCATCATATCACTTGGTAATTATTTCTACGTCAGCATGCTTTAAGAGACATAGAACTCAGATCCTCACAATCTTATACAATATTGCGCGTTATATTGTATCAAAGATGTCGTCGACGAGATATCATTTTGTATTGGTTCGCAATTCGACATAACTTACTGAGATCTCATCACTTCATTATTTTCAGGTACCTGAACCTCACATAAGGTTTCATGAAGCATTATGTCGTAGGCTCTTCAGGAGCACATTGCCTCCTTATTGTGATCATTTGCTCATTCCTTTTTTCAAGGATTATTACATTCTGAACTGACTGGTCTATCATGCTCCATGCATGCTGTGGACTCTGTCCTTCAGGGACATTAGGAGCATTTTGCAGATGAAATGTGAAATAGTTGGGTCAGCAAATGCTTTCAGCATTTGACTTGAAGTATCTGAAGATCATACTGATGATAGTTCACAACATATTGCTTAGCTGCATATTCTCTCCCCCTTATGTTAGAAAAACTAACATATATGCCCATTTTCTTTGGGAAATCCATCTATGTGCATCATGGTATTTCCATTAATCATATACCGCACATCAAAGGCTGTATGACGGAAATATCTAGTTCCTGACCCTGAATCAATTATGAGGCGAGAATTTATCATAATTTATTGGTCTGGAGCATACAAGTGTCGTTGTATGCAATATATCATATCTCAAACCAACATCTGAAGCTCTGTTCTCATAAGAAATGGTTTAGCTATATTATGGAGGCATCCAACGCCAAACCAGCTTAGATATAAACTAGAAATATCAAGATGAATTGTCTTGATTACATATTCTGGAAATTGTTATTCAAACTCAATTATTTTGAGCAAGCAACTTCCTAAATATCAAACTGCCAGTTGACAATAAACATATATATGACCGTCTCATAGATACATCTATTCAAGACATCACATCGCAGGTGAAGAGGCCCACATTCGCCTTTTATATTTCCAGAATTTAGGGGATTCAATCCCAATATTAGCTGGTGTAATCAACTTATCATGAAAACAAGCAACACAAAAAAATTCTTGAAGAATCTTCTAACTCTTCAATATATTTCGAATACTCGATTAGCACATCAGATTTAAATCGGGACGACTAAAATGGTCTTGTCAACTGATAAAATTATCTATACCAGTAAATTTCAAGTTTACCATGGTGTGTGCTATATATTTGAGTAAACTTCTAGTTTACTGTTGCATGAGATTTTATATCAATAAACTTCTGGTTTATTGTGGCATATGATCTCATCATGCTTGGGTAACATTTCACATACGTATTTCTTACCCGATAACTTGGAGATATTTAATCTTCCAATCATTTGTAGTCTCAATATGATCCGCATTTTTATTGACAGTAAACTTTAGGTTTACCACAGTTTATTTTCCGATCATAACACTTACTATCTAGGATAAATGATGATATCATATATAAGCTCTTTGAGAGACTTCAATTTATCTACCATAATCAGTTATTATTTGTATACTGCAGGTGTCATGATACTTGTAGACAAACAACCAACTCTTCTAGAGCCCTTGATAATTAGTTTCTACTACCAAAATTTGTTTAGATACTGCTAGTATTATGAAAGAAAATTTGGTTAGACACTACTGATGTCATGAAAGAAAACAGTAATGAAATGAAATTTATAGACTATTTTAAACTGTAAATTACGAAAGAAAACGTTAAGTTCTAAACTTCGGTATTTCAAATATCTCCTTCAAAGAGATTAACCATTAACATCTGAATATTTTGTATCAAAAGCGATAACCACATAGTGATCACATTCTTCAGGGAGAGATACCTTAGTGTTTATTTCCTTCAAGGAAATCAGTAACAACTAACCATAATGTATCAATGTGATTATAATAGAAATTATTCTACTCTGTTCCCTTTTGCCTTAGACTGATACTTTAATAAAACTATTCGAGATGTTCTATGTACGACAGGTACGTGCTGCAATGCCTTAATTTCACACAACGAAAATAACATGTATGTCCTTTGCTATTTTATCTCTCCAGGAGACAGCTCGTGGTATTTCTTATTCACTTGGGGAAATGAAACCTGATTATTTCAATTGTGCTTGCAATACGGCGTTTATCAATAACTCATTATTTTGCTTAAGCACAAGAAGACATTGCTTCAGAATAATGCCTTGGACATTTTACTAATCTTTTCTACTTCAGAAGTTTAAAGTTACTACTGCGGGAGTAAAGTTTAAAGTCCTACTACTTCCAGAGTAAATTTCAAGGTCTTACTACTTCAGGAGTAAAGTTTAAATATTTATTACTTCGAGAGTAAATTTCAGAGTTCTATTACTTCGGGAGTAGATTTCGGAGTTTTATTACTTCGGGAGTAGATTTCTCAGTATTTATTACTTCAGGAGTAAATTTTAAAGTTCTACTGCTTTAGGAGTAGATTTAAGACTTCTACTGCTTCAGGGGTAGATTTAAGAGTTCTACTACATTGGGAGTATAATTCAGAGCCTTACTACTTCGTGAGTGGAGCTCAAAGTTGTACTACTTCGGGAGTAGAGTTTATAGTTTGCTATTTCGAGAGCAGATTTATGAGTTTACTACTTTGAGAGTAAATCGTATAATATTCAGAATATTACTTCTCAATTATTCTACCTCTTCTGGAGATGAGTCGTGATATTTTCACAACCAAATACACGACTGTATTCATAACATCCGTATTCATAAGCTTTACTACATACTTTCACATTCACTTCAGGGAATAGATCTGTGTTTGTAATATTTATCAAAAGTTCTCATTCTTCAGGAATGAAACATATCTTATCGCGCTTTAAGCATATCAAATTATGATAGCTTAGGACCTCTTTTAAGATATTGATCGAGACATACATATAATATAGAGAAGTTTTCTCTAATCAGTTGTAATCACAATAAGCGTATGCAAATATTACCACTTCTGGTGTTTATAGGAGTAAATATAATTTAGCCATAACGAAACATAATTAGAAAATATTCCCACTATTGGTGGCCACATATTGCTTGTTAACTCTACAGGATTATGGAAAATATTGAATTCATTGACTTGTAGTAATATAAGCAATAACCCCTACTAGACTTGATTTGAGGTATACAATAATAATTTAGGCGATAGAAAAATACTTACCTTTAAGGTGAGCAAATAAATTATAAATCCAAAGTTCAAACCTTCTCTCGGCAAAGGCTTTCGTGGAGAGAGAGTGTCGATCAATGGCATACCCCAAACAACTTGTCAATTTTGGATTACTGGAATCCAACTCAGTGGTAGAGGCTTGAGCTGATAACGTGTTATGAAATTATATAATTGCAAATAAATAAGAGAAGCAAACTAAAATAATTTTGTAGAGTGGAGGGAGATATTGTATTATCACTTTTCTTGGTGTTACAAATGAGAAGGCAAAACTCCCTATTTATAGAAGAGTTTTGCCTTTCAACCTACAACATATACAACTTGTACAAGTTGCTCTACAACTTGCAACTTGTAACTTGTCCACAACTAAGATATAACTTGCAAGTGCAAGTTGTATTTATCACTTCAAGTCAAGTGGTACAATTTATACTTCTACTTATATAATCATTAATAATATATTCAAAATACAGCTTGACAAAATGATTTATAAAAATTCATGAAATTTCACGTGTTTTTTTGAAAAAATATGTTTGCGTGTTTGTGCAGTTAAGTTCTTGTTACACTTCAACAGTTAGGTGTCAATCTCATTAGTTAAGTATGCACGAATGATGTACAATGATTTGATAAGTACCTAATTCGAAAAAAAAAAGGTACTCAGACCTAATTCGCTCCTTAACACACCCATTCTTTCACTCTAAATAGTAAATACATTTCCTTATGTTTATATTTTGCGTGCCAAAAGAGTTTAAGATATCATACAAGTGAGAATTTGGAACATTTAAATTTAAACAATGTGATTTAAGAAAAGAGGCGGTACTTGAAGCTTCATGCTACTCATCCTATTCCAATTAATAATATTTTAATTTAAATTTCTCAATTTAATCTTTTTAAAATAACGTTCAACCAGACAAATTGTCGTGACTTGGTTTAAATCATAAATTTTAAAAATCTTTCTTTTATTTTTTAACTTTGTGTTTAACCAAACACTTCATAAACATTAAAGAGTTAGTGGTTCAAAACACGCCTGGACTATGATTTTTTTTTTCGCGAATTTCACATCCTAACTGTGAGTTGTTCTACCATTTAAGTATTAAAATATACGTCGAAACTGATTAGGCCAACTATATATCAATTATTCCCTTTTCCTATATGAACTATCAACTATGTGTGTTTTAATATATAAATAGTGATAGTTTAGGTAAGCAAACAAAACAAATGATAATTAGAGTATGAAACTAACAAAAAAATTATAGTTGAAATTGCGTTTTTAACCATTATCTCTTAAAACGGAGGAAGTATGAGATAAGAATAACACCTTTTCATTATGTGACCACCTAGGTGGGTGGGGGATTTTAAGGCTAGCACGTAAAGTGGCGGTAGAGGTGGGAAAACTAAAAATTGAAACGTCAACGGCGGCAACCAAATAAAGCAAGAAACTGAACCTCAAAGTCGGTGGGATTTGAATTTGATGAGTCATGAAAGGTGGGAAATAACTATTCATTAGTCATTAGATTGAATAAAGCAAAGAAAATGACAAGTCCTAATTTTTGAATCGTATAAGAATTCTCTTCTCCTTTTTGTCTATGCCCAAAACTTGTTTTGCCAATTAATTACTTCAGAAAGAGAAAGAAGACAAGAAGCAATATTTCCCTTTTTCCTCATTGATTTTGTGGGCGTGACTTGTTACATGATGCATGGCACAGGGTGGAAGGAAATCATTTTACTCCCTCCGTTTCAATTTATGTGAACCCATTTGATTGGACATGACAGTTAAGAAAGAGGGAAGACTTTTGAAACTTGTGGTTCACAATAAGTCTTTAATATTTGTGTGGCTGTAAATCATTCATAAAGTAAATTTATTTCCAAATTAGGAAAGAGGTCATTCATTTTAGCATGGATTAAAAAGAAAATAGGTTCACATAAATTGAAACAGAGAGAGTATTTCATTTCATTTGGTTTAATTAGAAAACAATTAGAAAATAGGATTGTTCTAGGTTTCTTTCTCATGGATCTTATAATTTTTTGGGTGTTAATTGCTAAAGAAAAACTACCCAATGTCTCTCTATCTTTAAACCTTTTCCTATCCCTGTGTGTACGAACAAGGCCGGCAAAAAAGCACTCCCTATCCAAAATAAGATAACTGTTGAATTGTTGATTAATTAATCATGATTAATAGCTTATTATCAAATACGTGTCAAGCATTTATTGAGTATAAACACTTTATGCTGAGAATTTTTTACCTAGCTTTCATCTCTTATATAATAGTCATGAGGGTGTATTTGGTATGTCCAAAACCATTTTCGAGAAAATAATATTTTAATTTTTTATATTTCTTTGGTCAAAATATTTTTTTCTAGGAAAACAATATCTTAAATTCTTAATGATAAAGTTTAAAAATAAGTTCTCTAGTGAAAGTAGAAAAAACAAATTCCATAAGTAACATCCACGTTGATTGTCTCCCATCCCTATCCCCTCCACCAACCCCACCCCATCCCTATTCCCTCCACTGCCATTCATCCCAATTCCACCCTCATAATGCTGGTCTAAATTATATATAAATGCTCTTGAAAAAAATTCTATTAACTTATCAAACACTATAAAACATGTAAGGAGATCACTTTATTATGACCAAATTTTTTTTCGTAACAAATATTTTCCTTCCTACCAAACACACCCAAAATGTATGATGGTAGTTAGTAATTTGGCTCTCTGGGCAGTTATACACGGGAAGACTTTGCAGATTCCATTAGTATGATTTATGACCAGAAAGGAAGACTTGGAAGCATGTCTCCATAATTGAACAGCGGTAGTACAAGGGAAGTTTTAAAATGCCCATCATGAATTATGCATGATAATTCCCTCGAGCCATTATTGCGGATGTTAGAACATAATTGGCTACCACAATTCTTGGTGGTTGGACTCGTGGAATAAAATCAAAATATTCCTAGTACCAAGGTAACAATTTTCTAAACTAAAAAAAGGCTAAAATAAAATAGAGATTCTAAGCAACATGATTCTAAAGGCTAGGATAATGCCTAAATATCCCTCTAAACTTGACAACGGTTATCTGGTGTATACCGATCTACGTTGAAAACACAAACATCCACGTGAATTTTGGGCATAACTTAACTCCAAAAACTAGCTCAAAGGGAGGAATATTGCCCGAGCCATGTAAGAATACTAAGGACCACTTATCACGTCGATGTGGGAGAACTCAAAAAATTTGGGGGGGGGGGGGGGGGGGGGGGGGGCGTAATTAAAATAGTTTTATGGTTCAAGAAGGTAATTAGTTATTCTTAACATAACAAATATTTTTTGTTTTAAATATATCTTCTTATCCATTTATCCCGCTTCTCCTTTACATTATTGTTGTTTTCGTTAATAAATTTTATTACAATAACACACCTAGTAAGGATGTGATTGTGGAAAGAAAATTGGCCTCAATTACATTGCTATAAGTCTATAACTAATTGGATTACTAAATGACAAATGAAATTGCTTTAATCCTAAGTAATAATTTCTTCGAATCCGTTTATCATCTCATTTGTAATTCCTTTTTCTAATCCAGTAATTGATACTAATACCAGCCTTCTTTTCGAAAAAGTTCTCAACTTTTCCTTTTTCCTTTTCTTCTGACAAAAAACGCATTGGGGTTTTTTTTTTTTTTTTTTTGAACATTAACAAACTTTAGAATTGACAGTAAAACAAACACATTTTCGAGGAGAAATTTCCCACCTTAAAAAGGAAAAAGTTCAACAAAAATTTCTTTGGAGAACTTTTTCCCAAAGAGTTGACAAAAGGACTTATCCTAAAGAAGAAAAGTAACCACCTTACATACCCTCATTGCCCGTAATTTGCGTGGACTAAGGGTGTGTTCGGTACGGAGGAAAATGTTTTCCTAGAAAATGTGTTCTTGAAAATAAGTAGCGGAATATAAGTGAATTTCTTACTTATTTTCTCATATTCATTTGGTTGGTAGAAAATATTTTCAGGAAAATACCGGGCAATTCGCAGAATTGCCCTTCTTTTGGGGTGGTCTTTAAATTTTGCCCCTCATATTTGAAATCTTTAAGTTTTGCCCTTCGGCTAAATCGCATGGGTTCCAGGTTCGAATCCCCACACAGTCAAAATTTAAAAAAAAATCGCAAGGTAGAGTTTAAATTAGCTATGCCCCCACCGGCATACACTTGTGAAGGAATTACCAAAGTTATGCTGGACCCGGCATACTTATGCCTTATGGGCAGACTTGGCATAAGTATGCCGGGTCTGGCATAACTTTGATAATTCCTTCACAAGTTTATACCGGATCCGGCATAAAAGTTTGCCCATTAAAAGTATGCCCCCAACGGCATAAACTTGTTAAGGAATTACCAAACTTATGCCGGTCCCGGCATACTTATGCCTTATGGGCAGACTTGGCATAAGTATGGTGGATCCGACATAACTTTGGTAATTCCTTCACAAGTTTATGCCTAATCCGGCATAAAAGTTTGCCCATTAAAAGTATGCCCTCACCGGATGAGGGTACCTAGGAAGAATTTCATTGTCCTCCTTCCAATATTATTACAGAACTAAAAGGCTTCATGGTAAAAACTTTATGCGTGGCCTCTTCCACTCATCATCATGCAAATGCTGTCAACAATTATCATAGTGTTAATACTCATGAAAAACTAGGCTTAGATATAATGGAACAAAATCACGACAACTACTCTTTTCTAACACTACCCCATAATATATTAACAAGAGCAGTTATAATATATCCAATACAGGAAATGTAGCAAAGAAAGTCTTTAGGCCACATAGACACAAAAACCACTTGAATTTTAACAGAGCATTTTGATGTCACTAAAAATCTGTAAAAAATTGACATGAGATCTAAAAGTTATGCTGGACCCGGCATAAACTTATGAAGGAATTACCAAAGTTATGCCGGACCCGACATACTTATGCCAAGTCTGCTCATAAGGCATGAGTATGCCGGGTTCGGCATAACTTTGGTAATTCCTTCATAAGTTTATGCCGGGTTCGGCATACACGCGACCCAAACCTTGCCTTGCGGTTTTCTTTTTTAATTTATGCTTGAGCGGGGGTTCGAACTCAGAACCTCATGATTTCTGCGTGAACGCTCAGTGTTGCAATGCGAAGGGCAAAAATTAAAGACCAGCAATGTGAGGGGCATAATTTAAAGACCACAAATATGAGGGGCAAAATTTAAAGACCACCCCAAAAGAAGGGCAATCCGCGCAACCCAAGTCCCACAACTCCACCCCAACCCCACCACCCATACCACACCAACCCCCACCCCCAATTTTTTTTTTGATTTTTTTTTTTTGGGATTTTCTATTCCACCACATCTCCTCCCCCCCCCCCCCCCTCCCGTGCGTGGACCCATACCACACCAACCTCCACAACCACCAACCCCCATTTTTTTTCTGAATTTTCTAAACCACCATATCCCTCCTCCCCCTCCCCGTGTGGACCTATAACACACCAACCCCCCACACCCACTCCCCCACTCCCGATTTTTTTTTGAAGTTTTAAATTTTCTTTTCTGGATTTTCTAAGCCACCATATCCCCCCCCCCCCCGGCGTGGACACCTTTGCCCAAAAAAAATTCTCAAAAAAAGTTTTAAAAGTTAATTTTTTCGGATTTTTACACCCCCCCACGCTCCAATAACCACACAAACTTTTAATTTTATAATTTTTTAATAAAGGTAAAATAAAATAAGAAGTAGAAAATTCGGAGGGGGGGGGGGGGGGGGGGGGGGGGCGGGAGGGAGGGATAAGGGGTGGGTGTAGAGAATCAAAAAAGAAAACTTTAAAAAAAATATTGGGCGGGGGGGTGGGGTGGGAGGGATGTGGCGGTGTAGAAACCCAAAAGTTTTTTTAAAAAAATTTGGGGGACGGGGGTGGGGTGGGGCGGTGGGGGCTGGAGTGGGGGTAGGGTGCGGCATGGGGGGAGTGGTGCATGGTTTGTGGGAGTGGTTGGCGGATGGGGTGGTGCATGGTTACGGAAGTGGTTGGGGTTTGGTAATTGGGGGTGGGTGGTGCAAAAAGCCAAAAAAAAAAAATCAAAACTTTTTTTCAAAACAAAATTAATATTTTTTTGGGGTCGGGGGTGGGAGTGGTGCAAAAAACAAAAAAAAAATGATTTTTTTGTTTTCAAAACAAAATTATTATTTTTTGGGGGGAAGGGGGTGGGGTGGTGGGAGTGGTTGGGGGTGGGTTGGGTGGTTGGTGGAATGTATTGTGGACTTGTTTTCCCTACTTTTATTATGAAAGTCATTTTCCTCATTTTTAAGGAACTTGTTTTCTTAAAGAAAATGTTTTCCGAAATTTTTGACTAAACGAACGTGAGAAATTGGAAAACATTTTCCGAAAAATGTTTTCCTTCATACCGAAGACACCCTAAAAGAAAATTATTTTTTGGTTGGAGACTTTTAGTAGCAACTCTTAACTACTAAAAAAGATTGATTTCTTCATATAACATCTTTAGTTCGTATTACATGTCATGTGTAAACACCAGCTTTGCGTAACTGTTTTTTCAAAAAAGTTAACTTGAGAATTGAGGTATGATTAATTTTGATTTGAACCTTAATTTTTGCGGTTGGGTGGAGATTTAAAGGTGTAAGAATATTAGGGAAAAAAGAAAGGGAAATGGTTAACCTTTGGGAATGCAGCAAAATAAAAACATATTTCCATTGTCGGCTTGAACTCGGGGCTCTCGGGTGACGGGGTGAGAGCCGAGTATCCTAACCAACTAGACTACAACGGAACTTGTTGGGAGGATTGTGTTACCGATATCAGTTTGGTACCAATGTAACTCTAATTATGATTTGAGACCTATTATTACCTCTCCATATCGAGTTTGCTTTCATTTTTCCCATATAAAGCACTAAATTACTGTCACGACCCGGCTAGGGGGGCCGCGACGAGCACCCGGTGCTACCCCACCCGGGCACCCCCTCATCGTACATAACATAACATCTAGGTGAACCATAAGTCAATTCGTGTTTTTCTTATCGTTAATCATATTGATCCCATTAGACGACCATCATCATTTAACATATCATAGGCATCTATGCCACATCATAAGTACAAGGCCGACGATGCCAACAAAAGATATACAAAACATGGGCCAACATGGCCGAACATCTCTACCCACATACACATGACTACGAGCCTCTAAGAGTATGACATATCACATTAGCGAGACAGGACCCCGCTATGCCCATAATTATATACACAAAAGAATGAGTACCCAAAAGCTGCGGTTCTGAAAGAAATGGAGCTCTGCTATGCAATCTCTGGATAAGCAGCTATGGATCAAGTTTGTCTCCCTGTGGACCTGCGGGCATGACGCAGCGTCCACAAACAAAAGGACGTCAGTACGAAGAATGTACTGAGTATGTAAAGCATGAGCAACATCAATAAATAAGCATCATGATCAACATATGAGATAGCATATGAGAGGGAAGGCAATAATATCATCGTCATAACGCTTACCTGCCTTTCGTAGGACTTTCCATTTTTCATACGTATTTGTACACCTACGTCATCATCCGTATTCCATAATAGTACTCGTACCATACTTGTGCTCATATTCGTACACATGTCCTTATTCGCATTCGTATACATAGTCTTTTCACATTCATATTCATATTATATGCATAGCCATACACTTATATACATACATAGCGTGCCCGACCATAAGGTTCGGTGTTTCATACGTACTTAGCCAACCAAGGCTCAATGTTATTTCTACCTGGCCCTACCAAGGCTTCAGGGTTATTCGTACCATCTGCAGAGGTGTGCGCGCGTTACGTAATCGTATACATACTTTATACATAATCATATACATATATCCTACCCGGCGTTATAAGCTCGGGGTATTATTATAGCCCTTCATAGGCACATATAAGTATATTAGCCCGTAGGCACCTTGGCATTATTATTATTATTATCGTCATCACTATCATCGTCATTATTGCTACATCCATATCTCAGGCTTACTCGTCATATGAGGGCGTAGTACAATCGTAGTACATGTTAAGGATCGTGAGCTTATGAGCTCGGAGTGTCAATCACTTGAATACAACATACCCATATAGAGGAATTAGAAATTTGGCCAAGAACCATGCCTTATGAAAGAAGGGTTAGCCTTACATACCTTTTCGTCGGACTATTCTACACTTGCACGTTCCCTTCCAATGCTAGCGTCTATACCTTCATTAATATCATAACAATGGCCATTAGTCATTCACATCATCCACATTATCTAGATTTCTCAATTTGCTTCTAATTCTCCCATATTTATGGTCATGACCTCCAACTTCGTCCATTCGTCTAAAGTGTCGAGTTCATGATCTTAGTACCATTTATAATACATTCATATCGTAACACAACAACATTCATAATTCAATTCCAACTATTCCACAAAATGTCACTATTCACCATTCATGACCTAGTTGACCATATTTTCTACAATCCATGTAGGAACAAGCTTTGGTTGATAATACCCCACTTTGAGCAAAACCCTAGTTTTTCTCCATTAGCATTTCTTGACTTGGATGATCCTTGATGATTCCCTTATCCTTGATTCACTTGTCTTAATGTTATTGGTGACTTATGGTCCTTGAAAACTTATGAAATAAATGTAGAGAGATGATTCTAGAGAGAAGTGGTGTAATGTTGTAATGAAATAAAACAAGTGTTGGTCCCTTTATTTAATGACTTGTGAAATCTGTGCTGAGATGAACAGTGGTCGTCCATGGAGGTTTACGGCCCGTATTCCACTATACGGCTCGTCCTCCATGGGCGTATTTAACAATTTCCAGAACCAGAAGCTGGGCTGCCTTCATGGTGGTTTACGACCATGGTTTACGGGCCGTAAATCACTTTACGGTCCGTCCACCTGGTCGTATTTTACCATTTCTTGACTGGGCAGAAAGTTGAAACTTTGCATGGCAGTTTACGGACCATATTGCAATTTACGGTCCGTATTTTGCGATTTACGACCACTGGGCAGTTGCAATTCTGCAACTTCCCATATTTCTTAGACTTCTCATTTTAATCACCCCAGTCCATGCACATGCATTGCTCACCTTGTATCTCATCTTAACTTAGCCAACTTCCTCGTCTCACATTGGATACTTTCAAAATCTCTCCTAAGGTCATCAAACGTCGTTTCTTGCTCATAAACATCATGCACTCATATTCATTACTAGTTCATCCACTTGCGTACCAACGGAAAATTTTCCGAGGTGTAACAATTACGTACATTACTGTCTTTAGCAGGTAGACTACGCTTCTTCGTATATCAATTGGTTGAGAAGTCAAAATCACATAGGAGACTTGAATTACTCTTTTTCTACATCGTTGAAGGGATGGTCTTGGGACTTTTCCCTCTCACATGAAATATGGAATTTGATGACTTGCATTATATATATATATATATTAAAAAGAATATGCATCCTGATTATTTATTTATTGGCAAAATAATTAAATCACCTTCTTAAAAAAAAAAAAACCCATGGGGACAAAATAGAGACGAGAAAAGAAAGGATATGGCCAAAAACGTGAAAAAGCCAAAGCCCGCACCCATACTCTGAGTGGGCAACTTAAATGACCCACATTTGGGTCTTTATCTTTGTAACAAAAGTAACCACCCAAAAAAAAAAAAAGGGAGCATTAGTACTTTTTGCGCAAAAATAGGACTTAACTATGACAGTCACCGTTAAGTTCTATTGCACACTAATTTTGTGCGTAATAGGGGTTGGTTTTTTTTCCCCACACTTTATATAATTTTAAAGTTTTGAAATTCACGTTTTTTTATACTTTGATCAAAGATTAGTCATGTCCCAAAACTCCGAATTATCAATATTTTATATAAAACATGATATTTTTTTATGCAAACAATAATGTAGGCTCAATACATCAAATATACCTAAATGTTTGGATCATCGTTTTAGGGGTTGTAAAGTGCCCTGAAGTAAGTTTTGTTTGGAAACTTGTTATCGTTAGGTTTAAGTGTTTTATTTTATGAGATTTTGATTTAAGGGTTTTATTAGTCAAGACATTAATTTATTTCGAATATGTCAAGATTTTTTCGTAATTAATTTAGGACGTCACACGAGTTATTAATAAACGATAATAAAGACTAATATAACTAATTATCATTAAAAAAATAATACCAAAAAATATATAATATTAACATAAAATGTACCGCGCACTACCTTACTAGCATAACATTCGTCACATAATAATTCTGTCACCATTCCTTCATTAACTTATTTTATATAAAAAAATTTAAATTTTTAAACATTTTCTGAAGTCGAACCTTCATCATATAATATAATATAAAAGTTTCACAAAATGTTTGGCAAAAATTTAATAATATAATCCATCATCCACAAGCGAGAGGTAAAAGGTGAAAAACGATTAGAATTAAAATAATAATTTAAAACTATATAGATAATAATCTACCATGGAATTTAGAAAATTCTTATATTATAGGGACCTCTTTGATTTACTAAATATATACATCCCATTTAGTGTTTACGCAGTAATGCTTCCTAAATTCTGTTAACTTCTCTATACTCATTCTCAAGTAAACGCAACAAGTACCACTAAGGTCGTTGAAGGATGGATGGATTTCTCCATTCTTAATTAGAGATTTTGGATTTGAGTTGATTTTTTTTTTAGGAGAGAGCGATTTCTGCATTAATGCGTTATACAGGCGAATTCGAATTATTTGAAGTCCTAACGCAGACACCAAACACCATGTGAGTACATTTTATGTTAATATTATATTTTTTGGTATTATTTTCTTTATGGTAATTAGTTATGTTAGTCTTTGTTATCGTTCATTAATAACTCGTACGACGTCCTAAATTAATTATGAAAAAAATCTCGACATATTCGGAATAAAGTAATGCCTTGACTAAATAATAAAACGGTTAAATCAAAACCTTATAAATTAAAACACTTAAACTTAACGATAACAAGTTTCCAAACAAAACTTACTTCGGGACACTTTACAACCCCTAAAACGACAATCCAAACGTTTAGGTATACTTGATGTATTGAGCCTACATTATTGTTCATAGAAAAAAATATCAGGTTCTATATAAAATATTGATATTCTGGAATTTTGAGACATGACTAATCTCTGATTAAAGTATGAAAAAAACATGAATTTCAAAAACTTTAAAACTATACAAAGTGTGGGGAAAATAAAACTAAACGCTAAAATTAGCGCGCAATAGGACTTAACGGAGCTCAAAAGGTACTAATGTTTGTCATTTAAGTGCCCGCTCCCCATACTCTCATGGTGTTGTGTTCAATTTTAAAATGTTATAGGGGTATCGAAAGACTCAAGAATAGAATCCCAATTTGACAACGGGCCTAAATTACAAAATCTTATTAAGTACAGATATCACTGGGGTGAGCATATAAATTATCCTCTTTTCCAAATTTCAAAAACTCGCTAAACAAATTTGGCGCCTTTTTGCCTCCATTTTCACAATCTTCAAGCAGAATAGAAAACCCTAGCAGAAGAAAAATGGTTCTTAAGCAAATCGCTTCTCGTAAACGTCCTTCGAAATCCAATACCGGATTCATTCCTCCATTTGCTCAGCCCACCAAAATCCCCAAATCCTCAAACCAGGACAAAAATGTTCCACAAATAGCTTCGGAAAAATCAGGGCAATCGCAAACTGTAAATTCAATTCAGAAAATGATTTCAGTTTTAGCGGATGCTGGTTGTACACTGATTAATCCTTCCGGTCCGCCATGTCTACCATCTGATCTACATAAGCTAAGGAACCAACTCAACCGTCTCTTCTCATCCCATTCATCGCTAAAATCTGAGTTCCTCCAAGGTCTCTCCGCTTACGTGAACTCTCCCAGTAACCTTCGCCGGTAAGCACTAAGGATTGCTCTCTTTATATTGCGTTAGTAATTAAATGAAAAGCATCTTAGAGTGTACATTGCGTCTTTATATATGGTTAAGTGTGTAAATGAATTTGAATATTTGGAGAATGTGAGGGTTATACAATTATTGAAAAGATTATACTCCTTTTGTTTCAACTTGATTGTCTGGTTTTGACTTGACACGGAGTTTAAGAAAGTATAGAAGCTTTTTGAATCTTGTGATTGTTAAGCTAAACATATGTAAAATGTACCAAAATGCCCTTTAACCTTCGACGGTAAGCATGAAGGATTGCTCTGTTTATTATTCCCCCCCTCCCATTTTACTTGTATATTTGTTGGAAAAAAATAATTCAATGTTGTAGGAAGCCAAAATTGGTTAAAGTTTGGTATTTTAATTCATGTCTAGTTAGAATTCATAGTCAAATTTATATAGGAATAGTTTCTCCTGTTTTGAGTTAAAGTAGGTTTTGTACTGTTGTAAATAGAGATGCTGCTAGCTATTTTCAAAGAGCGGAGATTATAGAGAGCATCCAAAGATTTATTGAGTTCATGAATAAAATATTTTCCTTCGGTATTACATTACTAAGTAAATGAAAAGCATCTTAGAGCGTTTGTGGAAACATTACATCGGTAAAGTGTGTAAATGAATTTGAATATTTGGAAATTGTGAGGGTGATACAATTATTAAAAAGAAATAGGTTTATGAAAAAGGTTATACTCCATTCGTCCATTTTTACTTGTCCACCATACTAAAAATAGATGTCTATTTTTACTTGTCCAGTTTGGAAAACCAAGATATTATTGACCATTTTATACCTATTTTACCCTTATTATTAAGTGCTACTCTCTCCGTCCCATTTTATATGAAGGTGTTTGATTGCACACAAGTTTAAGAAGGAAAGGAAGACTTTTGAAACTTGTGATCTAAACAAACCATATAAATTTGTGTGGCTAGAAATCATTTCTTTAAGGGTAAAAAGGTAAATATAAAGTTGAATTGTTACTAAATATAGAAAGACGTAATTCTTTTTGGCACTGACTGAAAAGGAAATAGTGTCACATAATTGGGATGGAGGGAGTAGTTATTTCCAATGAATGAGATGACTTATAATAATTATGGGTGATATAGTAAAATTATAATTACATTTATTGCTTCTTAAGGGGTGTGCCAAGTTAAACGCGGACAAGTAAAGATGGACGGAGGAAGTAATTATTTGGAATAAACTAGGACTAAAGCTGGAAGGGAGCATTAACTTATCTGTGGGGTGGTGGGGAGGGGGTTGTGTGGTGAAGACACTTTCAATGAAGGCAAATATTTTGAGCAATGAAAGAGCTTTATGTTGTTTTATTTTATTTTGCATATGTTTTCTGTCGAACATCGTATTACTTGCTAAATATACTAGCAACATAAATCTTGTGTTTTATGCAGTCATAGGTTATTAGTTCCTTTTATATGGGATTTCAGGAATTTAAAGATGACTCCAGCTGCTTCTGTTAAATGCGTCACCTTATTTACTAAATTAGTAGTGTACTCTTTGATCACATCCCAAAAACATGGTACCACTCTAGCTTGTAACCGCCTATCAGATGTCTCAAGGGTAATACATTGTTATTGCCTTATTGGCAAGGGACTGCGAATCCTAGTATAGGAAATAGTGGAAATGATAAATGTAGAATACTATCATTCCTTACTTTGTCAGTTATCACAGATGGGGTTTTAGATTCATTCATGGGAATTGTGCTTCTTGGAAAAACTAGATGCTAAATACTTGTGGTACAATAAAATTTTAAATCGTTATCCAAATTAAGAAATAAATGCTTGAGAAAGCACCTCATCAGAATGTCTAACTGTTGCAACTATTCGATCACATCAGCTTTTTATCTCCTTCAAAACGTGATGGACTTGGATTGGTACGAAGTGACAGTCTGGCAAGAGTACTGCTACTGGTTCCTTCAGTCCAATCAGACATTCAAAACTTGCTGCTTGAAAAGCTTCCCGAGTATTTTGATGTGGAACCTGCTGGAAATATCGGAGGGAGATCATCATCTTTATGTCTTGAAGAAGACATAGCAAGGCTGATTCTGAACCAATTCCGATGGCTTGACTTCCTTGTAGATTCAGAAGTATTTACAGAAAAGCTGTTTCAAGTGTTATCTATTTGCCCGGTTCACTTGAAGAAGGAGATAATTGGGTCCTTGCCCGAGATTATTGGGGAGAAAAACAACAAAACTGTCGTAGATTTGCTTCAGGAGATGCTTCGAGAGGATTCTTCCATTATCGTTCCCATGCTCGATTGTTTCTCTAACCTCCATTTGGATGATATGTTACAAGAACAGGTTTTTTTGTTGAACATGTATTAAAATCAGTGGTCATTCTGCTAAATATTGACTTTCACCTGAATAACAATTTCTTTTTCTGGAACCTGTAAAAGGTCATTACAGTGGCGTTATCTTGTATCCGAACTATTGATGCGGAGCATATGCCCTACCTTTTGAGATTCTTACTGCTTTTGGCTACACCTACCAATACTCGTAGGATTATTTCACACATCCGACAACAGCTCAAACTTGTTGGAGCATCAAATGTTCGGACCACACAGCAGAGTAAGATGAAGGGAAAGTCAGTCGTCAACAATGCAGAAGCTTCAATACTTGATGCCTTGCGAACAAGTCTTCGATTTAACAAAGTGGGAATTACAATTTCATTTCCTTATTCTTGATAATTTCATTGAGTCATTTGTCAGTAGGGTATAAAATATTTGCATCTGTTCTGCTCTTTATACATGGTGAGTTGTTGGTAGGTACTTTGCCAAGAGACATTGAATGAACTGAAAAGCCTTGAGAAAGTTCAGGATCACAAGGTGATAGACATATGGTTGCTTACGCTTATATACATGAACAGCGAGCCTTTACAAAAGAGTGTTGAGAAGTTACTGAAGAAGAAAATTCTTGAGGGCTGTATTGTGGAAACTATGTTTGATCAATGTGTTTCTGGGAATACGGATTTGACTCGGGTATGGTTTATCCTTTGGTATTCATCGCAGAGCAAAAACTTATATTCCCATTTCCTGTGCGAGCTATATTGGTGCAATTCTTTTGTGTTGACTTATTATGTTCTATACTAGGATTATCTTCCTACCCTCCTTTCCATTTCTGAGTACTTACTGGCTTGCAAAGAAGACAAAGCTCGGGAATTCGGCATTCGCATGTACACAAATCTATTCAAAGAGCTTGTGGATAGTTATTCAAGACAGGAAGTAAGATTGTCTTCTTCAAGCATTTGTTAAATAATTTCTCCTGATTTGGGAAGTAAATGCAAAAGGTTGTCCTGCATGCTGCAATTCTAATTAGCTGTTTTGTATATGAAGGTCCTTGGAGCATTAATTACGCACGTGGGCTCTGGGATAAGTCATGAAGTGAGTTCTGCTATGGATGTGATGGTCCTCCTAGCCTCAAAGTACTCACAAGAGTTGGTTCCGCTTTCTTCTCATATAACTGGTGTGCTCGTTGGTGCAATATTGATTATGCCATCTAGGAAATTTTGCCATAAAATGTAGTTATATGCTTATTTAGTGCTTCTTTTCAGGCATCTTAGATTACTTGGAGACATTTAGTGTTGGAAACTTGCATAAGGTTGGTGACACGATCACCATGCTTCTCTTGGCATCATGACTAAAGCCATTTCCTGGCTTGTCTTTGACAAAAAAGAACACCTTTTATGTTTCAGGTGTATGAAGCATTCAGTCTTCTGGCATTCTCTGCTGAAGTGAGTACAGGGCCCTTTGGATCTCCTATTTCAAATGAACTACTAGTGATTGTAAGAAAGCAGGTAATGTATAATATGACACTCTCTAGGATTTATGACAACATCCTTCTCTCGAGTCACAATGACAACTTATCCTCTTTAAATCTTCTGGCAGCTGAGTAATCCTGATCTTATTTATAAGAAGATGGGCTTAATTGGCACTCTTAAGATAGTCTCCTACCTTGGGGATGCAAAAACTACGAAGCATCTTTCATCATCTCAGGTAGCCTGCTGATACTTGAGTCAACTTTATCTTACTCCAAGTGTTCAAATTAATGCTGAAGTTTGTCTTCGGATTTCTACTAGTAGCCCTGTATATCAGTGTACGCATTAGCTAATCATTCATTTATTAGTTATATTGTGTAGTCTTCTCACTAGAAGGGCTACTAATAGAACTCAGAAGACAAACTTCAGCACTAAATTCAATGAATGAAGTCCTAATCTATAATGAGGCTCAAACTTAATTTGAAACATTCCAACATATACCATTCGTTATTATACAACTTAAACAACTTTTAAGAATTCAAATTCATTTAACTATTCCAAAATCTGATTTCGATATGATGTTTTCTACATCATATTACTTTAATATTTTCTTCCAATACGAGTACGACTAATATAATGGACAAGTCAATTAACATTTTAAACTTCTTATCCAGTCAAATGACATATAAAATGGAACTGAGGAGTACAATTTTTAGTGCCAAAAGTAGCAATACGGACTATGAGAATTCAGTAATGGAGTTCTAGTAGTAGAAAGAACTTATAGGAAAAAGTGGAAGGTACTGGCTACATGTTGTTCTACTCAGATACTTTGTATTGCGAGATTATTGTGCTGTGCTGAGTATCTAAGTTTGTCTACTGGTGCTCTAGGTTTTGAATATGTTTCAATATTGTTTATCAAGAAAGTCTTTTTATTGGTCGATCTCTTCTATGTCTGTATCATAGTTGATAATTTCCCTGTATGATTACCGGTATTTTTTTAAAATGATAAAAGCAATATTGATATAGCACAATACCTGATTACATTCTCCAAAAGACCAAACAACCAAAGGGGAAATCTTTGACCTATCTATGTAAGCTTTCTATACACTGTAACAAGGTTTCCACATCATTTACAAAATCCATACTACACCAACTAGAGAGGAAAAAGATACAATCAGATCTGATCTTCATTATATTGTTGAACTGTCCTTCAAAACATCTTCTATTCCTTTACTGGTAAACATCTTTATCACCTAAAAGCTCGTACTCTAATTTCAACACGGGGTGTTATTTTAGAACATGATAAGTATATGTATATATCATCATTAAAGTGCTTGGTAATATTCACTTTTGGCCTTCACAATTTTGATGATTAGTGAAAGTAACAGCATTGATTGTATTTCAATACGAAAAATTACTGCGCCATATGCTATAATCGATATTTCCCTCAAATTACTAGATATGAAGCTGTGTTTCTTCACATAGGTTTCAAGAATTATCTTGTTATATTTCGGGGATGTCTTACGTTGAATTAATTTTTCATATTGAGTTTCCATATTTTCGTGGTCATGATATTTCAGATATTTGAACTTTCATTTAAAAACTTTATGCCGTATTTCCTCTGTTATGATACTTCTCAACTTATGAGATTTGGTATTTATTGATTTTGAGATTTGGTTTAGAAGTCAAATTACAAGGAAGCTTTGGAGCTTTTGGAAACATCTATGAACTCTTGCAAGCAGCTGCCACTTCCATTAATTATGTTTTATGATGAACTGGCTTTAACATTGAAGAAAAAAGCACTTCATCCAGCCATAGTGGAATGGTAAGCACATAATTATCCCCAAAAATCCATATTATAATACATATAACGTTCATTACTCACAGGACAAGCAAACATGTTGGGGACTTTGAATCAAAGTTTTTGTGTGACCTTGACGGTGGGGAGCTTATGGTCAAAGAGTTATATTGTGGTTTGGAAGGTAAGCTGCAAATGTGTATTCCAGAAACTTCACTAGAAAATTTCCATTAAATAATCACCAATTGAAATTTTAACTTCTGCTTATAAGTGCAGGAGATTTATGGATGAACCTCGATGGAGACATATCTCCTATATGTCTCAATATCTTGCCACTTGTATCCTCTTCTTTGCGGTAATTTGTAATCATTCTTCTTCATCTTACCGCTTGAAAAGTTTATACATCCTTATATGCTGAATTTCAAGTATGAAAACAAACAAAAATTAAAGAAGAGGAACACACCTACTTTATTACCTCACTTTTACTAACTGGCTTTCAAGGTGGGGGTTAGGTCTGCGTACACTCTACCCTCCCCAGACCCCACATAGTGGGATTATACTGGGTTTGTTGTTGTTGTTGTTGTTGTTGTTTTACTAACTGGCTTGAAACTATGAGCCAGAGAATCACTAACTTATCCAGGGGAGCTTGATCTTTTGATAACCAGGGTTTAAGAATTAAAATTGTCAATCGTAAAGGAACTCTCTGATGCAAATTATTTGCTTTTCTTAGGCTCAGCTTCACTCAGATATAACCCTGACTCCCTTAGAAAACCGTTATGCTCATCCTTCACTTTTTACGAAATATGATAAAAAGGAGCTAGGTGATATTTTGATGCACTTAAAGGACATTTTGATCAAGAGGTGCACTTAAAGGACATTTTGATCAAGGGGTGCACTTAAAGGACATTTTCTGAGGTTAGAGGAAACTCTGACCGTTGCAGAAATCGTTGAGCGGTTTTAAATTTAGCTTTATATATCTATCAATTAATCCCACTGCCCTCTTTTAACTCATGGAATGAATTATGCCAAAAGAATGCAGCTAGCGGATGTCCCATTGCATCTTGGAGATGTTGTATGCCGCTTGAGGAAAACTTTGATATTTGCACCAATCTTGCAGTGTCTTTGATAAAAGTTTCTCCCAATACTCCTTTGTTGCTTATAAATGAATTTCTGGAAAATTTCTATCCGAGTCAAAATCACCAGCAAATAACCTTAGATTTAATTATCCTGAGATAGATATATGTTCTGGCAACGGTCTGGCTGTCAGTGTTGTTGTTCTGCATAGATAGTCACATATTATACAACTCTTGCAGGGCTGCTTCTTCGCTGCAAATTCTTCCTGCAAACTTTGTTTTGCTATCTTCAGTAAGTACACAATTCTTCAATAAACTGCTTCCTCTAAATCCTTAGATTGTTCTATGTTTGACCTCATGGCTTTGTTAGATTGAGGGGTTGGCAAATCAAGGATCTCTTGCAGGAATTGATGCACTTCTTGGCTGCCCTATACACCTTCCGTCCTCTAAGGTGGGATTCAGTGCCTTCCCAGTTACTCTTATAAACCATTTCAATCACTCATCGCGAAATTAGTCGGTACATTTGGCTTGAACATTTTGTTCAAGTTTGAAGTCTGGTGATCCTTAAGCTAGAATTAGACAGAAAGTAACAATTAGTCTCTTGGCAGTTGATGAAGCACTTGATGGGCTAAACTCTTTCTTTCCATCTTGTGGGAGAGTTTTACTTATACGGAGATAATTTTATACCTGCTGCCTGCCTTCCGTGTGCTAATAATGTCTATTATATTTGTGTCAGTACTTCCGTGAACCGCTTTGGGGATCTTTAAGTGGAAAGCAAAAGCAAATCATTATTCTATCATTGTACTATGCTGCCAATTGGCTGCGGGAACTGGTAGGTAGTGCCGATAATCTCGCCAATGTGCTGTAGGTGATTTATTTCTGACGAGTTATTTCTAAGCTTGCTCTCTGACTTCTTGGGTATATCATGTAGCTCAATGCCTTTTGTACTCAAGCAGCCGATGAATGTAATGTTGTCAGTCAAGCAACAAGAGAGGAGATAACTCTTAAACTATTTAAGCGGTTGAGGAACCTTGTGTATGTCCTCTGTGTCCTTTTCTTGTATGCCACGCATGATATAAATTTTGAGCCCTGCAAGTTTTGAGGAGCCTTGTTGATCTCCTAAGTAGTTGTCAACTCTGTTCATCTTCATGCATCCTTGTCACAAACAAGTCATAAAGACGAAATCTGTTTCCCAGATCCCATAACTAATAGTAACATTTAACGTTAAAAGGAAATGCGTTGTCCCTGTAATGTATAAGGAGCACGACTAGTTATTTTGAATTTTCTGCTAGCTATCAGAATAAGATAATAACCCACTCCTGTACATGGTAATATTTGCTCAACTTATACGGGTCTTCACTAGTTGTAAAGTGATTTGTAACAGTTCTATAAAAATCTTTCTTCTCCAAATTACAGGATATGTAAATTCGTAATTATAAATTTTACAAATGAATAGCCTTCATTCTGTATTCATTCGATGCTTTGATTCGACAAATGTCAGGCCTGGATGGATGTGGTAGCTTTCTTTAGTAGACTTCCTTAATGTGTTTCCTACGAGAAGGAGTTGCTTCTCTCTAGCAACTTAACCAGGCAATATGCATATGCATCAGCAACTGTATGATAACTATGGTTCATGACTCAGTTTTTTTTCTCAATAAAGAATCATGCTGTGACAACAGAACTTCATAAAGCTAACAAGCATTTACTAATGCAGATTTCTGGACAGCTTGCTAAACAGTTCCCTAAGACAGTCCTGCTTTTCTTTACCTGAACTCCAACCTCATCTGGAGTCCTTGTCACTGAACCAACTTGATCATAACAGAGATCAGGAGATGAAGAATGAGAATGGTAATGCTGGGCTATCACAAAAGAAGAAGAAAGTGAAGAAGGACAGCCAAGCATCACTTACTGATGGAAAACTTAGGCAGCCAACCATCATGGATGCTTTGAGGAAAGCAGGTGCAGTTCCAAGCCAGGAACCAAGCGCGGGTCCTACTGGAACTTGTTCTAAAGGTAGCGCGCCTGAGCCATCAGAAAATCAACCACGTAATTTGAATATGCCAGCAAATGTAGATGTTTCTGCCGCTGTGGAGCATGTGGAAGCACAAAGACACAAATTCAGGCCTCTTTTGCTAGATTGCTTTGCCATCTTAGCTTTTCAGAAGGTAGTATTTTTGTCTCGAACGAGTTCCTTCCTTTCGCTGTCTAAATGGGTTTTGATTTGAGCAAGCCTGTGCCTGAAGTATATGGACCTTCTCACCAGTGCCACTCGTTTGAATCCTTTTTCAGCCAGTGCATAACCTTCATTTGATATTCCTTTTCTTTCCTGGCCATTCTATCTGGATATTGTGGGCTGGGTAATACCTTGCATCTCAGGGCTTCGTTTTAATGTCTCTGCACTGCCCCATCTGGAGAAAACATATTTCCACCATTGAGGGTTTTCTATTTTTTTTATTTTTTATTATTATTATTTTAATTTTGTTTTTACTTTTAATGTTTCCACCATGAGGTGTTACTTTTCTGGGGGTGTCATTTTGATACTTATCCTTTGTTTGATTGTTGAACTGTATCTTGCTTCTGCAATCAAGGTGATATTTTCCATTTTCACACTTTTCTCTTGAGCACGAAATGCTTTTAGTAGTGTGATAGAGTATTGACATAGCGGAATCAGCTGCATATAGAACTCTAGGGACATCTTTCCAAAAGAAAAGAATTATTTTTGTGATGAAAGACTTGGGGATTTGTGATTCGATTTTTTTTTTTTTTTACCTGATTTGATCTATGTTTTGATATTCATTGTTTCTAATCAAATCAATTTCATTAATTGCTTAGAATTTGGTTGTCATGTGAGAATGTCACCTTTTGGACAAATAGCCTCTTTATTACTCTGATGAAAATAGTAAATATTGTGTACTTATTATTGAATGAACACATCTAAATAATCAGAATGAGTTTTCCAACCAAATCCGTATAGGATTTTGCTCTGATGATGAGTTGATTGATTGTCTACTAACTCAGACCTTACTTGTGATCAGTTGATAGATTTCATCAGTAACTTGCATCTCTCTCGTTTTGTTTTAAACTTCCTTGTTCTAATTTGTAAAAGAAAAGTAACATATCTTTCTTAGGTCATTAGTCCTTTCAGGCACAACTCTAGTTCTATTATGACAATTTATACAATCATATTTTCCTTCAATTAAGAGTAATAAAAAAAGAAAGGAGACTTTTCTGAACTGATAGAGAGTTCTGATATTTAGTTGATAATTTATACCTCTATGCAATGTGTAAATTCACATAATTGCTGCCAGAAATCAGTGCTGGCCTGTACAGCATTTTTTTTATGAAGTCGGAAATATCATTAAAAAGGCATCCAGTAGATGCAAATAAATACAAGCAAAAGAGATGCTAGCTCCAGGAAAACGTTTAACTAGGCTAGTGATAAGGAGCTAACAAAATCCAAAAAGTTGACTGGGCCTGTACAGCGTTTCTAATTTGTTTAGTATGGTTTTAAAATGCAGACTCAGGATTCCTGCTGTGCAGATCCAGCTTCTGAGGTATTCAATGTCCAGTTTCTTTTTCTTTTTTAATTGCTTAAATTTGCAATATTTGGAAATTGGTGCATAATTTCATATGTACTCATCTTCAAACTTTAATCTTTGAGAATATCTAACTCCCTGGTGGTTCCAGTTGCCGATTTGTCTATATATTCTGAGGGATCTCAACAGAAAGCTGGACTACTACAGTCCACGAAGGCATTTAATGGTTAGACGCATGAGTATTCCTCCTGCTTTTGGTGAGATGAAAGTAATAGAGTTCATAAGCAAAATTCAGCCACTATTTCCTTCCCTTAGAAGGCATTTGGATTCTGCAATATCTGGTGTTAGAGAAGGTATTACAGCAGACATTGTTAGATGCCTTGGAAAAAAGATTGCCAATTTTATAATATCTTACACGGATTTTATGCAGATACAGAAACATGCCCAGATCATTGGAAAATCCATTCTGCCTTTGCGGGAAATCCTGATATACCCAACATTACTAGCTCTAGACCATCAGTTTCTAGATCTGTCATAAAAGAGGCACTTCAATGCTTTGGCAAGGTAAAACATTCCATCATAATCCCCCCTCTAAAAAGCAAAAATTTAAAGAAATGGAGCAGTGGGAAGTAACTTTCTCTTATCCTTGCTAGAATTTCTTATCAAATTTGTATCTCATTGTTATCTTTTCTTTTACCTCAATTGCAGATGCTAAACATTCCGGATGTTCAGAGAGACAGATCAGTACTTTGTGATCTTCTAGAGGCATTCCAGCCAATCAGCATAACAGACTGCTTTTTCCAAGGCATGCAATTGATTCCATCACCAGGAGACATAGGTTATTTATATGCTGGTGCATACTCGTTCGTGGGGGATATCTTTGATGCAGGTATGCTGCTTATGGATTTGTTCTTTTGGTTCACATATTTCTTTTATTTATCAATGTAGAATATGTTAGCCTACCACTTGACCTTTTTCCTTGCAGCATGTGCTGTCTCATTTGCTTTGGCTTCCGAAGTATTGTTAAGCTTGGAATCGGTACTTGTGTCTATCCGAACTATCCTAGATAACGATCTCAATGATATTGGAAAAGATATCCGTACAGGTTTTTCAAAAGAGCTACTTTCTTTTCTGTCCAAGAAGCTGGGAACTTTTGCTTACAAACTCTTGATGCAAAAGTGTGATGGTGTTAATGACATTGAAGATGGTCAGAAAGTCAAAGTATGTTAATCTAGTGGCTCCAGCAAATATCACCATCGTGTTTCTTGGATGACTGTTGACCGTGCAATATGTTTTCTTCACTTTAGGGTTGCTAATTTGATTAATTTTTAATTGCAGGCAGAGGTCATTCAAAAGCTTTTACGAATTTACTTGGAAAATTGCCAGTCCACTTCCGATTCCCTAAGTGAGCTTGCCTGCTCTGTTTTGCCCCAGGTACATATGTTAGGTGGTTTTACACAGTTGCTGCTATGACAGATCATTTGTCGTGCTTGAAGCTAAAGTGAAAACTTTGCTAGATATGTAACAGCGTGCATCAAAACTTTCTGCTGTGAGCTTATCTGTTAAACTTTGCTAAGTTTTTAACAAATTGCATCAAAACCTTGTGCTGTGAGCTTCTATCTGTTATGCAATAGGCTTGGAGTTCAAAGGTGTAAATGGAGACCTTAAGGATTCTTTTTAACCTCCTTTAGCATTTAATATTAAGCTTAGTACTTGTCACACACAATACTTGTTTGATTGGACTCAGCCAAATGCACTTATATTTTGATTGCTTCAAACATATTAGAAAAACAAAGAAAGCAGCATTACCCAATTTGCATATTAAGTGGCAAGTTTAAATGTATGTGGGCGTTAATATTTTAGGACTTGAAATGCAATTTCTTAAATGGTTCTGTCATTTATATATATAGAAACAATTCCCCCAGTTTTAACTTTACAGTTGTCTACTGTAGATAGTGTTAATTATGAAAATGGTAACATATAATTAGCTTAGTGGTCTAGTCACTGTGATACACTCCTAGGCAAACCCTCAACTTAATCCTATTCCGTTTATATGTCAGGTTTCATCACACAAATCTGCAGTGGAGGATGGCTGTATTTTTCCTACTCTCTGTCCTGCAACATTTTGCATTTGGTACCGGGTAATGGTAAGATTTCCACTACGCACTCAATTCTGTGTGTGTCATCTTTCACACAGATTATATGCGCGCTTAAGAAGACGTTTTCTGAAGATGATTTAATGGTGCAGCATGAAGAGAATCTTGCCATGATTAACCGCTTGGTTGGTACCAAAAGTATTGCATATTATTTTTAAGCTACACATCCACAGATGGAACTTCCATGATGAAAATAACTGTTATGTTCTTCTTACCTGCTTAGGTTAAGGAAATTTCACTTCTGGAGAAAGCCAGGGGTGGTGGTGAAGCGGAAGATGTCAAATGCCTTCTGAAGAACCTACAACAATCTGTTAATGTGATTGTATCTTTAGTCAACATGTGCAAGACTCATGATAAGGTGGTTGCCTTGCTTTGATTTTTTTATTTAATTGCCACTCAGCATTCTGATACTGACATAATTGGTGTTGACTAATAGGTCAATGTCCGTGCAATTGCTGTCAAGTTTGGTGGGAAGTTTGTTGACTCTTTCCTCAAAGGTACTTACCTCTATCATGGGTCAGGGTACAAGAACTTGTTTATTTTAGTTAAGGGAGGGTGATGTCTTCGGCCTCATCTTTGTGATTCTAACAAAATATGACGTATTGGAATTAACAAATGTCTTCAGCTTTTGGCTTCTTACAGGGGCAATTTGAATTACACCGTGAGCATATAATTCAGATGGTAAGATGAGTGAATTATTGGCTTGAACTATAGTAGATATGAAAAACCTGACTTTAGATTAAGAAGCCTCTATATATTTATTACTAGGTTAGAGAGCTTCAGACGGCAACGAGAACTATACAGACGCTGTGTTCAGAAGCAAAGGTTTGTACAGAAATCCCATTCGTTTTGGCCTAGACATCTTTCTGCACTTTCTATTGTGTTTTCTTTTCTTTCTGGCAGGGTATGAAACAAACAGCAATAACCAGCAAAATCCCCATCACCAAGAGATCTATGGAGCGGTTCTTATTTCGTGTTAAGGAACTTCTTCACTCAACGTCAAGTGGATGCACTTTTTGGATGGGTATTTTAACCTTGCAATTACCTAATATTACTGTATTCAGATAGTTGATCAAATGATGGTTTATGATATTATTCTTTGTGCTAATAAAGTTCTCTATGATTTAAAAACCAAAATCTTTCCATGTTCATTACATGCACGCATTTTATCGATCTGATATCAATTTGATCCATTCTTGCTAAGCATGCACCACATCTTTGACACTCATAGGAACTATGCCAAATAAATTGTAATGCTAGGAGAAATTTCTTTTTAAAGCCGAGGGCGTGATGGTCCTTTTCCAGATTTAGTACAGTATAATGATCAAGTTTCATGCTTTTGGTGATTCTTTCTGGTGTCCCCACATATATGTGGGAGTTTGTTAACGTTTCTGTTGCATTGATAGCTAGCTTTGTCTACTTGTAGAAGCTTTTGATGCTTCAGGCTTAATTTTGTGTAGGCCAAACATATCTGAATTTCATCCTCACATGTATTGATTGCTTTAACCTGTTTCTCCATTTTGGCAGGCAATCTAAAGCATAAAAACTTGATGGGGGATGTAGTAAGCTCCCAAGCATATGTAGGTGATCAAAATGACTATACGGACAATGTTTCAACAGAAAATATGGATATAAATGAACCCACCGATATTGCTGGTGAATGAGGACCTAATTAATTCAAGCAACAAGCGCTGACCCAAGACAATATCTGTGACACAGCCACAGCCGACTCAAGACAATTATGTGAGCTCTATATATTTCTAACTCGTGCCCAAATATGACATCTCAAATGTGTTTTAACATTTCAAGTATAAGAAAATGTATTTATCAGTACTTTTTGTATAGTTCCTAAATATGTAGGAGTAAGTTTTAGTCCAAAATCAAGAATTTAAGTTTTAGTCCAAATCAAGAATTTGATATCTGAAATTAGGCAAGAAATTAGATGTGTTGACTCTTGTAATTTGAACCCCGCTTTTCTAGTAGGGAATATTTTGCAGACCTGTGCCTATGCTCTCTGAGAGTCTGAAACATCAGTCTGTTTATGCCTCTAGACGAAACAATGAAATAAGCTGACGATTCTTGCATGTATTTGCTGGTTTGCACATCTTACAGATTAGCCATGGGAAGAACTGCTATGGTTTAGCCCTTATTGCTGTGGTGCAGTAATTGTTGCATGGAGATCATAATAATGGGCTTCCCCTAGGTTTCGCAGCAGTTTGCATCTATTTTTGGAAAGCTTCTGTATAGATTGTCCTGATGATACATGCTCCTATGTTTATATGGTTGTAATTTGTAAGTAACCATCATTCTCAAAGTTTTGCTCGATACCTCTCTTTGTAATTTCCTGAATGCCTTCACCATGTATAATGTGAATACACCTTTTTTCCCTATAAAATTTGCTGTTGTGTTGGATTCTTGATATTGGGCTTGGGAGGAATACATCCACGTAACAACCTCCTTCAACCCAGATCTGAGATTGTCAAAGCTGTTCATACTAACGTACCAAACAAAGAATACGAGAAGCACAAGCTCATATTCTCCGTATTCAACTGTAAATATGGTAGTATTTGACAGGAAAAAAACCATATTCTCTTTCTCTATAGTAAAGACTGAGGTAAGTCATAAAGAGAGCCAATTTGTTGGTTATTTAGGTTTCCTCTTCCATTTCCCTTTTCTGGATTGGGTTATCAGTTTATCCATTGGCAACGAAACAGAGAATACCGATGGCTAAAATACACTATCGCCTTTGGCATATTGGTTATTGTAGACCTAGAAATTTTAATTGAATTAATTCATAAAAAGTTTGGATTGAATTCTAAGTTATTGACATGTTGGCCCAGTCAAATTTTGGTTAATAAAGTCGAATTCATTATTTAAGTCAAAACTATAATGAAATCCAAATTACATTTGGATTAGTCCATTAAATTAGGCCGCTACAAGACAAGCTCAACCCACGTCTTTCTAGCCTAAGGTTTGCTAGAATTATTTGGAGATCAAAATACCCTCAAGTTTTAGCTCATACCTATATAAATGGGTCATATATTCCTTTTGAAGACATTTTGAAAGTTGCATAGCATCTTTGACTAGAGGCAAACAAATCAACAAAAGTCCATCTTTTATTCGAGAAAGACGCTACATTGGCTCTTGAATCAAGGCAAGCAACACGAAAATTAGAATCAAGAGATACATCTAGAGTTGTACTAAAAAATTTAAGTAATAAAATGTTTTCTCTCACATTTTTTCCCTCTCACATTTGTTTTGTAATTGCAGTTATTTATTTTTTGGTAAAATTTTTTGTCGCGAACAGTCATAACCTCTGCTTTGTGGGGTAAACTGTCATTTTAGTTTAAAAAACTAACATAGTATTGTTGTAATTTAAGAACTATATAAAAAAAAAAAAAGAGGCTTAACTATTTGTTTCATTTGAGGGGGAAAATCTAACTGTTCCATTGACCAAACTAACCATTTATGTGGTTTGTTCGTTCTCCTCAACCAGATGATGTAATTTGATTGGTTTAAGCAAGTCAAATTTGCTGTTGTAACGTCTACCAAAAATGGAGATTATAACTTTGTTAAGAGCATATCTATCTTTTATGTATTGTTTTGTTGCTTAACCGTTATTAATCAATATCTAATCTCCCATTGATTTAATCACTTAAGCATGATATATATAACTAATGTCATTCGGTGCAAAAACATCATATTGATATATTTTTTCTCACTTTCATTAATACTTATGCAGAAATTTAGTTAATGATCTAGCTAGAGTTTAATATCAATGAATGGATGCTGTAATTTTTTTTCCACTAACATAAAATTGAAAATACATGTAACTTGATATCCTTAAGATGGTAAATGATCTTTTACAACTGATACGCTATGGTGATAGTGTAAGAATCCATCACATTATGAATGTGTCCAATTTTGTCGGTATTATTGGAGAAACGACAACTGCATAACATGATATTTCTCTTTTTGACCTAAATCCATTTGCGCTGAATTGGTTTATATAAGATTATGCGAATTTATAACAAGCAAACTTCATATTTCTCCGATTTAAATTGGTTAATTACACCATTATTTATTGATTTTTGTCGGTTGCGATTTAATTGTAACTAATTTGTTCATATCTCAATTTTAATGTGTTCCCACTATTTAGCTGGAAAAAAAATCTAGGAAGAAGTAACATCTCTCCTTTTATAAAGGACTAAGGGAAAAAGCAGAACTAGCAATAGAAACATCAAGTTTTTAATCAATTGTAATGTCTATGTCACACAACCCAGGAAAAGAACAGCCAATTGTTTATGTTCGGAAGAAAATCCGGAAGACCAAAAGAATGGAAGAAATATTTGGTAATGTTGTTACTTCTCCTGCTCAGCAGGTAATTTTTTTTTCTTACCTTGTTTATTTGTATGGGGTTCACATTTCATATCTCTTGAAAGCAAAAAAGGAATCCCCAATTCTCATGCTCTTGTAAAAATAAAATATAAAAAATCAACTAGGTGAGACGAAAAGGGTTTTTCATGAAAGAAAGAAATTTATTTTCCCCCCAACTTAGGCCCTCGGCTATTGGGTCTTAAATGTCAATGGCGATCACACTCTCAACTTAGAACACACGACATCTAAATTCTAAATTTATTACGGCGCCAAGCATGTTCACGCCAATGTTGGGACTTTAATCGAGTCAAGGATCAAGTCGAATTAGGTCTCATTTGTTTGGCTTAATAGAGGTACAAATCTGAATGGTTCAGATCTTAGGTCATTAAGTACATTTGTTTACGTTAGATTTAAACATTTATTTGGGTTGAATAGGTTTTAATTATTAAGATCTTAAACAAAGGCTTAATATCATTAAGATGTATTTTTGTATGGATAATTTTCACCACCACTAACCACCTCGGCCATCACAATTACCACCATCATTGTCAACTACCACCACCAACCACCTCTGTCATCATAATCACCACTGCCAACCACCATCGATGTCAACCACTATTGTCAGTCGTTACCACACTCAGCACCTCCATCACTATAATTATATCCACTGTCACCTCCACCGTTGCCGTCACCTCCGGCCCCACCTCCGCTACCACTATCAGCTGCTAATACCCCTGCGGCCAATTCCTACTATTAATCACCTCGACCATCACAATTAGCACTGCTGCCAACTACTACCAACACCATAATCAACCATCACACATTCTTCAGCTACCACCACCAACACCATCAATTACTAACATTAACCAACTCTACCATCACAACCACCACCATTATCAACCGCCAACATTGCGCCAATCATTACAACACCAACCACTAGCCACTAGCACCAACCATCACCATCACCACTACAAATCATCTTCACCATCACTAACGAACATACAAGTTTAATTTATTTTATTACATAATAATTTTATTTTATTAAATTTATATTTTCTCTAATATTAATTACTTTTATGTGAACTGTATATTTATTATGTTTTAAAATAAATAGATTATGCACATGCAGATGTTGAAAAACAAACAGTCTTATTAATTCAGAGTTCCGATCTAGAGACAACATCTTAATTATTTAACTATCTTAATCGTAATGAAAACAAATGGGGGTCTCGCTTTTGATCTGCCCAAGGTCGCCCACAAAAGAAGCCCTAACTCCCATAAGAAGGCTTATTCGACTTGTCTTAATTTTCAATATGGGACTTTATTCACATATTTAATAATTTCTTCCTCAAACTAAGTATTACAGGGAAAATTGCCAAGATTAATAGACATCGGAAATCGCTGATTAGATTGGATTGATCAAGAAAGATATGAAACTCTTTGTTGAGTGGATAAGTTTAGTACGACCACCTAGTGATTATAAGCACCCACATTTCACACTTTTTATATAATTGTCTCCATCCAATTAAGGATGTCTCCGCCATAGAGAATTAGGTTCGTCAATAATGAAACTACAGACCATGCTCCCCGCTTTCTTGTATGCTATCTATATCATTTGAATATATATAATTATAGCTATTGAAGCCCACAAGTTTCTCCTTGCGTGTGTGCCTCCAAAATACGAACAAAGGAATCAAACCGGCCGCAAATGGACAAAGATAGTGAATCGGCCCCATTCCACGCCATCACACCGTTGAGCTCTTTATGGGCCACAACAAGAAAGGTACTCTCAACCATATTCATACCCATCTTAGATAACCTGATGACCAGATATCACGTGTAAGTCAAAAAGTTACCGTGGTTTGATCAACTGACTTATATTTAATTACAATGAGAGATGATAAATCCACCATTTCAATGAGAATACAAACGAAAGTATAAAAATATTTAAAGATAATCTCATAAAATTCATTTTAAAAAATGATTCACACTAGTGCCGGCTAAATTTGTGTCTCACAAATCCCCTTTTTAAACTAAACTCTCTTGCTCCGAAAGTCTAGATAATGAATGTTATGTATTATCATTTTATGACAAATGATGTACAATACAAAATTCCACTTTTAACGTTATTATTTTTTGGCAGGAATTTTCAACGAAAAGAATAGGTGAAAAAAGCTTTGAACCTTTACATAAAGATCACAACAAACTGTTCGGGGAGAAATGTGTTGCTAAGAAGGAAGCAAAGACTAAAAGGGGAACCAAGTGTTCCAATAACTCAAAGTCCTTAAATACTAGACAATGCAAAGGTAAATGGGTTGTTTATTTGAATTTAAATTATTTTCTTATGTACATTTTAAGCTCCTTAAATTCTTTATGTATAGGTAGAGGGGCTGCAAATACTAAAATTAGTGATAATAAAGAGGAAAGGCGCAAAATCTGGAATCCTTACACATCAGATTTCAACAAATATAGCCAAATTTTGACAACAGATGACGAGACGTATTGGAATCAGCTTGGTCTTGTAAGTTACACTATATTTACTTTCAAAGTATTTGACTATAACGTATATAGTACTCCAAGTTAATATTATACTGTACTAAAGAATTCGGTTATGTCTAGATAGTTTTGTTTTGATCTTTTTGTTACATCGGGGGAGGAAGAGGGAGAAAGGACAAGGGGATGCTACATTACTGATGGGATTGACCCTTCACCTAACCGTGGAAGGCAGGGAGTTTACCAAGTGAGCTAGCCCTCAACCCCTATGTCTAGATAGTAAATAGATACTTCGGCGGCCTGTTTTTTTCTTTTGAATTTTATATAATTTAAAGTATTATCTATAACTCTCAATAATTTATTTTATTTTAAAGTTTCTTTCCTTAGGCTTGAAAGGCAAAACACACATCTTGCTCCTGTATTTTTCTAAAATACTGGATCACGCTAACTCATCTTTCGTCATATGTATATATAGTTTCTTTTGAAGAATTCACGGTTGGAGCTAAAATATTACTACACTAATCTTATGTATGATGACTAAAACATATCTAGTACTATAACATATACATGAAAAAGAAATTTGATAATTCCTTTTTTCTACTGTTAGGTTGATGGGAACATCTACTATGAGCGTAGCCAATATAAATTAGCAAACGATTTGGGAGAGACAGCGCATACGTTTGCACACACAAATGTTAATAATACTTCTTGGGGCACCTCTGATGCAAAGACAAAGGGGAAAATGGTTCACCAAGAGAACAACAACGCTATGGATTTTGCAGATTTTTATGCTCAAAGAGGAAATAAAGGTATCAATATCTGTGAAAAAAGTGTGAATTCCAGTTCAGAAGAAATGGGCAAACTTTTGGGAACAAGCAATAATCATTTTGGTGGCCTACACTTCCAGTTCCAAAATATGAACCAAGTGACTCCTAATTATTTCCTCAGTGATAGTATGAATGAAATGAACGCATGGCGAAGATATCATAAGCCAAGAGCAATAGTTCATCCATCCAAGATTATTAGCCCATCAAGATTCAGCCAAAACTCTGATCAGAACATGCAGATAACATCAGAGCCCGCGACATCGAATTTCTCTTATATGAAATTGCTAACGGAGGATGGAAATGACTCAACATTGTTTGAAGAATTACTAAATGAAAAGCAGTTCGTTAGTACTACTCAGAACAGTTTATCGTCAGAAGAACAAAGGGTGCAGCAATGGGACGGCAGCCAAGTAGGAAATTATGAGTTTGACAGCTCTTTGCAACAGATTAATTTACAAAGTTGTCAATATCAAGTGTTGCAGCAAGTACCCCAGCAAATGTCCTATATGGATCTGCTGACAAGAGAAGATATATCATGGATTTTATTTGCTTGATTGGGGTTCTGCTAAAAATGTATTTTGATGTTCTTTCTCCTTGAATTGGTTGTTGTATTTAGTTCTTGATCGTGTAGTTGACCAATTATCAAAGACGAATTAGATGGACAAACTAGCATATGAGGAAAAAGAATTGAACTAGGAAATACTGTTGGAAAAAGAACTGAATCTTTTTTCTTTTCTGCTTACTATTTTCCCATCCTTTTCGTCTGTTCCCTATTTTTATTCATCTTTTTAATAGTGTTCAGCCAATCCAATGATACTTCTGATTTCCCTGAGTTTGAGGCAGTTTTGGCCTGGTATCAGAAGTTCACTTCGTACTTTCCCAATTGTAGGATTTGTATTGATAATCAACATTTCATCATTGATATGATTGTGCAGAAATATATCTATCAGAACAACACATACATATCTTATCAAGTAGTAGCTGCTAACGTTACTTCTGATAAACAAAGTCAAACCCTTCTCCTGTTGAATCACCAATGTGAAAGAAGTGGTCTACCTATGAGAACTATCACCCTAGCGCATCAAACGTCTGTTTTTTTCACAAGTATTTTTCCAACGCTTTAGCTAAAATCTAGATTCTACTATTCTAGTATGCTTTATTCAAGAATATATGGACTCTGTTATACCACTTCAACTAAGTCTCATTAAAAACCAAGGGCATAAAGACAAAAATGCAAAAGTATGGATTTGTTATGTGCAGGTGCAGACGTGCAGCCTGTGTGAATTGTTCTTACGTCCAACTTCTCTTCCAATTTCTCTGGCAGTGTTAGTTTTAAGGGAAGATTAGGAAAAAGGAAAAGCAACTTTCTGGCCAATTAATCTGGTCACAAACAAGGTACGCCACGTTTGATGTTTTTTTGTAACGGTTTTTAAAGGTTGATGTTTGTTTAGAACGAACTTTCAAACATTTAAGTTGCAATTTCAAGAATGTTCATGTCAATAACAGAAGTCTTACTCATGACAGAGAAACCACGACAGATGAAAGGAACATACATCGGCAATATCATCTATGAGGGAGTATTAATGAACTACGCTTCATTACATGTTTGTGTCTAATTAAAAACTTTGATTTATCATTTTCATAAGTTTACACGATATTCAATCATCTTGATATCGACAAGCAAGCAGTGGCGGAGCCAGGATTCATATTAAGGGGTGTCAAAAAATATAGAAATGTCGTAACCTAGCTTTGAACCCGTGATCTTAGAGACTTTTTGCAACCCCTTAACTGCTACGCTAAGCCTTCAACTTGTGTTAAGGGGTGTCAACACCAGTATACATACCTATAAAACCAAAATTTCACCTATATATACAATGTAATTTTCCGGCGAAGGGGTGTCGCTTGACACCCCTCAAGCCAAGGTGGCTCCGCCCCTGCGAGCAAGTCAGCATATGAAGATCGACATTAGTCAGTCACACAAAATTTAAGTTTATTTTCTCGTGTATTTTACTCAGAGTTTTGTTTAAATAATATTGATATTATTTTATGGAATCAAATAAAATATGACTCGGCATATACGTGCAACACACGTGTTGAGAGACTAGTAAAATTGTAAACACATGTAACTTGATACCCTTAATATGGTAAATGGTCTTTTACAATTGATACACTATGGTGGTAGTGTAAAAATCCATCACATTATCAATGTGTCCAAGTTTTGTCAATATTATTGGAGAAACGATAATTGTATAACCTGATATTTCTCTTATTGACCTAAATCCACCCGCGCTCAATTGGTTTATATAAGATTATGTGAATTTATAACAAGCAAACTTCATATTTCTCGGACTTAAATTGGTTAGTTACTTCATTATTTATTGATTTTTGTCGGTTGCGATTTAATTGTAACAAATTTGTTCATATCTCAATTTTAATCTGTTCCCACTATTTAGCTGGGAAAAAACAGTCTAAGAAGAAGTAACATCTCTCCATTATAAAGGACTTGTAGAGGTTAATTGAAAGGGAAGAACAGAAGTAGCAATAGAAACATCAATTAAGTTTCAGTTGTAATGTCTATGTCAAACAACCAAGGAAAGGAACCAATTGTTTTATGTTCGGAAGAAAATCCGCAAGACCAAAAAAATGGAAGAAATAGTTGGTAATGTTGTTACTTCCCCTTCTCAGCAGGTATCTTCCCTTTTTTTTTTTTTTTTTTTTTTTTTTTTTTTTAACCTTGTTTATTTGTATGTGGTTCACATTTCATATCTCTTGAAAGCAAAAAATGAATCCCCAATTCTCGTGCTCTTGTAAAAATAAAATATAAATAATCAACTAGGCGGGGCGAAAAGAGTTTTCCATGAAAGGAAGAAATTCATTTTTCCCCTAGTTTAGGCCCTCGGCTATTGGGTCTTAAATGTCAATAGCGATCACACTCTCAACTTAGAACCCACGACATCTAAATTCTAAAATTATTACGGCGCCAAGCGTGTTCATGCCCATGTTGGGGCTTTGATCGAGTCGAATTAGGTCTCATTTGTTTGCACTTAATGGAGGTATGAATCTGAATGGTTCAGACCTTAGGTCACTAAGTACATTTGTTTACGTTAAGATTTAACCATTTATTTGATTTGAATAGGTTTTAATCATTAAGAACTTAAATAAGTCTTAATATCATTAAGATATATTTTTGTATGGATAATTTTCACCATCACTAACCACCTCTGCCATCACAGTTACCACAATCACTGTCAACCACCACCACCAACCACCTATGTCATCATAAACACCACCGGCAACCACCATCGATGTCAACCACTATTGCTAGTCGTTACCGCACCTACCACCTCCATCATTATAATTATATTCACTGTCACCACCACCATCGCCGTCACCTCCGGCCCCACCTCCACTACCACTATCAGCTGCTACTATCGTTGTGGCCAATCCCTACTATTAATCACCTCGACCATCAGTATAATTAACACTGCTGCCCACTACCACCATCATCATAATCAACCATCATACATTCTTCGGCCACCACCACCAACACCGTCAATTACTAATATCAACCAACTCTACCATCACAACCACCAACCGTCGCCATCGCGCCAGTCATTACAACACCAACCACTAGCTACTAGCACCAACCATCACCATCACCACTACAAACCATCTTCACAATCACTAACGAACATAAACATTTCATTTATTTTATTATATAATGATTTTATTTTATTAAATTTATATTTTTCTAATATTTAATTACTTTTATTTGAACTGTATAATTATTATGTTTTAAAATAAATAAATTATGCACATTCAGATGTTGATAAACAAACAGTCTTATTAATTCAGTGCTCTAATCTAGAGATAACATCTTAATCATTCAATTATCTAATCTTAATGCAAACTAATGGGGGTCTCGCTTCTGATCTGCCCAAGGTCGTGCCCACAAAAGAAGCCCTAACCCTTACAAGAAGGCTTGTTCGGCTTGTCTTAATTTTCAATAGTGGACTTTATTCACATATTTAATAATTTCTTCCTCAAACTAAGTATTACAGGGAAAATTTTCAAGATTAATAGTGTTACACCTCGGAAATTTCCCGTTAACGTACAGTGAATAGACTAACGAAGGGAATGACGTATACGATGTTTTCATAAGTAAGAAATAGCATTTGATGATCCTAATCGAGATTTCAAAGATATTTGAGGTAAGCGAAGAAAGTTGTCAAGGAAAGCAAGGTATATGTTGCGTGTCGGGTAGAATTTGCGAGTATCGAATTAATGATGACTTAATGATGTGTTGGAGAAGAGCTATAACGTCCGTTAGATTGGTAATGAGGTGTTAAACAAGTGTTAAGAAGGTTCCCTAAGGATTGGAGATCAAACGAGTCGACGAGAAAGAGTTCGGAAAGACTGGACATTATACGGCCCAAAATACTGGTCGTATAAAACATACTGGCCGTATGTTGTGACCAGAATGGGTCCTTCACTGGACCAGATCTACGGCCATACATACGGCCAGTATAATTTATACGGCCAGTATGTTGGTCCGTAGAACCTGGTCGGGACAGATTTTTAAAAATGATATAAGGACCCAACCCTATCCAATTTATTTCATTTCCTCACTTTACACTTCAAGAACATTCTAGAGAACTCTCCACTCTTCATCCACAAGAACCCAAGAGATATTTGTGATCAACTTCATCAAACCAACAAAATCAAGTGTATGAAACTCATTGAAGTTCATCCAAGCCAAGAATTCCAATGGGAGTGAACTACGGTTTTGGTGCAAGAGAAGTATTTCCACTCAAGGCTTATTCCTACACTATCTAAGGTAAGTTTTATGACCTTTTCATGTTGTTTAAGGTAATGAGAGGTTGAAAGACTTAGATTATGGAAAGAGATAGAAAATGGGTCACAAAGATAGGAATAATGAGATTTTGAGTAGTAGTTTGGAATGAGTCATGAATATTGATATGTTGTGATTATAAGTATGCTATAAGTGACATTTATAACATGGGATAAGTGTTATATGTGAGAAAACGCAATAGTGAACTATGACCATGATTATGGAGGAATTGAAGAGAAATTGTGAAATGTGGATAATGTAGATGAATGATGATTGTTGCTTATAATATTATGAATGTTGTTATGGATGTTTGGGAGTTGATATGTAATATGAGGAAAGTTGTATAAACAAAGGAAATGCTGCCCAATTTTCTCTAGCATTAGTAAGCACGTTCATATAATCGATTAGCTAATGTTGATGCGAATTCTCTTAAAGGTAGAAACGTGAGCATTGAAGGAGAACAATTAAGCGAGATAATTGTTAAACGAAAGAGGTATGTAAGGCTAATCCTTTCCTTCTAAGGTATGACTCCTATGGCATGAATCTTCCTATTTTTGTGATCTTCCTAAATAACGGAAATTATGAGTCCATGACTATAAAGAGCTACATACGCATATGATAAAGGAAGGAGATACGATACGAGCATGATAATGATGATGATGAGTTAAGTATAAAGAATCTTAAAGTGAGGTACGATGTCCATGAGGTTAATGATCCTAAGTGTGGTTCCATTGATGATTTTCCTTGTGTACACTCACCTTAAAATGTTAGTCCCCTCAAAGTGAGATATGATGATTATGATCACTCCATAATGTAATCGGGGGTTCACGACCTTATGTCACCCCGACAAAGCCATAGTTGCTTTCACGTTCTAATGTATGTTTTGATGATAAATGTATAATGATGCTAAGTTATGATAAGGTCATGATATGCCTATGAGATGTATAATAATGTTAAGTTTATGATGAGTATATGACGATGCGATTCCACCGTGCCTAAATAGCCGGGCATGTCACCGCGAAGCGGGCTGCATATGATTTCACCGTGCCTAGATGGCCGGGCATGTCACCGCTAAGGCGGGCTGCTATGTTTACACCGAGCCTAAAGGGTCGGGCATGACACCACTAGTGGGCGACATATGATGGTTACCCGGACGCGAGTTAGCGATGAGGGTATATATGATATGGGGATGTATGTGCTATGATGATATATGTAATACAATTATATATGATATATGTATAAAATGCATCCATTCTTAAAGGTTAAGCAGGTTATATCTTCATCTTATGTCTTATGATTTCTCTATTATATTCATTTCATTCATGCCTTACATATTCAGTACAATGTTCGTACTGACGTCCGTTTTCTTTGGACGCTGTGTTCATGCCCACAGGTAGGCAGGGAGGTGATCCAAACTCGTAGGAGCTACTAGCAAACTTTGAGAGCACCCCATTATTCCGAAGGTGCCATGGATTTATTCTTTTGTGTATATATATGTTTTGGGCATGACGGGGTCCTGTCCCGTCCATATGTCTAGTACTCTAGTAGAGGCTCGTAGATACGTATGTGTGGGTAGTGTGGTCTCACGATGTCCTTATTGTATGTATATTATTTTGATAGCCGAAGGGCTTATGTATATAAAGGTAATTATGTTTCGAAGTGAAAAATGGTTTTTCCTATGATTTGAGTATAAGATTAATGAATGGACGCTTGATGAGTACGATGGGTAATGGTATGAGCGGTGCTCGGTGGTCAGCCCCGGATACCCGTCATGCCCCCTAGTCGGGTCGTGACAAATAGGCATCACAAATTGCTAATTAGGTTGGATTGATCAAGAAAGATATGAAACTCTTTGTTGAGTGGATAAGTTTAGTATGACCACCTAGTGATTATAAGCACCCACATTTCACACTCTTTATATATTTGTCTCCATCCAATCAAGGATGTCTCGGCCATAGAGAATTAGGTTCGTCAAAAATGAAACTACGGACCATGCTCCCCACTTTCTTGTCTAGAGACTCATTGTATGCTATATATATATATATATATATATATATATATATATATATATATATATATATATATATAGCTATTGAAGCCCACAAGTTTCTCCTTTGGTGTGTGCCTCCAAAATACGAACAAAGGAATCAAACCGGCCGCAGGTGAACACAGATAGTGAATCGGCTCCATTCCACGCCATCACACCATTGAGCTCTTTATGGGCCACAACAAGAAAACTACTCTCAACCAACTTCATACTCATCTTAGATAATTGGAAAACCAGATATCATGTGCAAGCCAAAAAGTTAACGTGGTTTGAATCAATTAACTTATATCTACAACGAGAGATGATAAATCCACTATTTCAATGAATATACAAACGAAAGTATAAAAATATTGAAAGATAATATCATAAATCCCCTTTTTAAACCAAACTCTCTTGCTCCGAAAGTCTAGATAATGAATGTTGTCATATATTATCATTTTATGACAAATGATGTGCACTACAAAATTCCACTTTTAACGTTGTTATTTCGGCAGGAATTTTCAACGAAAAAAATAGGTGAAAAAAGCTGTGAACCTTTACATAAAGATCACAACAAACTGTTCGAGGAGAAATGTGTTGCTAAGAAGGAAGCAAAGACTAAAAGGGGAACCAAGTGTTCCAATATCTCAAAGTCCTTAAATACTAGACGATGCAAAGGTAAATGGGTTGTTTATTTGAATTTAAATTATTTCCTTATGTACATTTTAAGCTCCTTAAATTAGTTATGTATAGGTAGAGGGGCTGCAAATGCTAAAATTAATAATAATAATAATAATAATAAAGAGGAAAGGCGCAAAATCTGGAATCCTTACACATCAGATTTCAACAAATATAGCCAAATTTTGACAATAGATGACGAGACGTATTGGAATCAGCTTGGTCTTGTAAGTTACACTATATTTACTTTTAAAGTATTTTCTTTCAAGTCTTTGACTATAACATATATAGTACTCCATGTTATTATTTTAAGAATTTGGTTATGTCTAGATTGTTTAGTTTTTCTTCTTATTACATTGGGGAGGGAGAGGGAGAAAGGGGATGGGGATGCTACGTTACTTATGGGAATTTGACCCTTCATCTAACCGCGGAAGGCAGGGAGTTCACCGAGTGAGCTAACCCCCAACCCCTATGTCTAGATAGTAATTTATTTTAAAGTAATAAAATTTAAATGTAAATGTATTATCGATAAATTTCAATAATAATTTATTTTAAAGTCTTCTTTTTGTTTTTGAAATATTAAAAATATAAAAATACACATGCCTTGGCCTGATAGACAAAACACACATCTTGCTTCTGTATCTTTCTAAATACTGGATCATACTAACTCGTCTTTCGTTATATATTGCATATAGTTTCTTTTGAAGAAATCACGGTTGGAGGTAAAATATTACTACACTAATCTTATGCATGATGACTAAAACATACCTAGAACTATAACATATACTTGAAAAAGAAACTTGATAATTCCTTTTTTTCTATTGATAGGTTGATGGGAACATCGACTATGAGAGTAGCCAATTCAAATTTGCAAACGACTTGGGAGAAACAGCACATACGTTTGCACACACAAATGTTAATAATACTTCTTGGGGCACCTCTGATGCAAAGAGAAAGATGAAAGAGAACAACAACACTACGGATTTTGCTGATTTTTATGCTCAAAAGGAAATAAAGGTATCAATATCTGTGAGAAAAGTGTGAATTCCAGATCAGAAGAAATGGCCAAGCTTTTGGGAACAAGCAATAATCATTTTGGTGGCCTATACTTGCAGTTCCAAAATATGAACCTAGTGAGTCCTAATTATTTACTTAGTGATAATATGAATGAAATGAATGCATGGCGAAGATATGATAAGCCAAGAGCAATAGTTCATCCATCCAAGATTATTGGCCCATCAAGATTCAACCAAAACTATGATCAGAACATGCAGAGAACATCAGAGCCCGCGACATCGAATTTCTCCTATATGAAATTGCTAATGGAGGATGGAAATGACTCAACATTGTTTGAAGAATTACTAAATGAAAAGCAGTTCCTTAGTACTACTCAGAACAGTTTATCGTCAGAAGAACAAAGGGTGCAGCAGTGGGACTGCAGCCAAGTAGGAAATTATCAGTTTGAGAACTCTTTGCAGCAGGTTAACTTACAAAGTTGTCAGTATCAAATGTTGCAGCAAGTACCCCAGCAAATGTCCTATATGGATCTGTTGACAAGAGAATATAGAGTCTGGAGCCAAAATGACTTATTTTTATAGCCATTAGACAAAAATAGTATGTTTTTTTTTTTAGACCAAAATGGGTATTTCATTGGTTATCCAACGAAATACCCACACAACGTACTGTTCCGGTGCCGATGATTTCTTGCATTTCGCTACATGTGTAGCGAAATGCAAGATTTTTTTTTTTTTTAATTTTCCTTTTCATTTCGTGAATCAATTCACGAAATAGGCATTTTTAATTTTTTTTTTTTTTTGCAATTCGTGATGCAATTCACAAAATGGATTTTTTTTTATTTCGTCAATTAAATGAACGAAGTTGATACGAAATGCAAAAAATTGCAAAAAAAAAAAAAAAAAAAAAAAACCTATTTCGTGATTTGATTCACGAAATGCAAGATTTTTTTTTTAATTTCCCTTTGCATTTCGTGAATCAATTCACGAAATAGGCATTTTTTTTTTTTTTTTTTGAAATTCGTGAAATTAAAACTGTTTTTTTTTTTTTGAAATTAAAATTAAAACTTTATTTTGAATATAAATCTAATTCAATTAGATAAAAATATAGGAGAAAGAGTAGTTGTAAATTGGTGAAAGAGTAGTTGTAAATTGGTGAAACTTTAAACAGTCATAACTTTGCGCTCGGATATCCGATTTATGCAATTTTTTTTTTTTTTTGATTTTGCGCATCATCATAATATAAGTAAAGAAAACTAAAAATTTCCCGCCAACTTGGGGGAAAATTAAAATTGGAAGGGAAAAAAGAGGTTTTCTAGAAAATCGGCCCGACCGGCGGTTTGCGCTGCTAGATCTCGGAAAAATATGCAAAATCAAATTTTTTTTTGCATAAATCGGATATCCGAGCGCAAAGTTATGATTGTTTAAAGTTTCACCAATTTACAACTACTCTTTCTCCTATATTTTTATCTAATTGAATTAGATTTATATTCAAAATAAAGTTTTAATTTTAATTTCAAAAAAAAAAACAGTTTTAATTTCACGAATTGCAAAAAAAAAAAAAAAAAAAAAAAATTAAAAATGCCTATTTCATGAATTGATTCACGAAATGCAAAGGAAAATAAAAATAAAAAAAACTTGCATTTCGTGAATGAAATCACGAAATAGGTTTTTTGTTTTTTTTTTTTTGCAATTTTTTGCATTTCGTATCAACTTCGTTCATTTAATTGACGAAATAAAAAAAAAATCCATTTCGTGAATTGCATCACAAAATGCTAAAAAAAAAAACAGTTTTATTTAATTATACGAATTGCAAAAAAAAAAAATATTAAAAATGTCTATTTCGTGAATTGATTCACGAAATGCAAAGGAAAATTAAAAAAAAAAAAATTGCATTTCGCTACACATGTAGCGAAATGCAAGAAATCATCGGCACCGGAACAATACGTTGTGTGGGTATTTCGTTGAATAACCAACGAAATACCCATTTTGGTCTAAAAAAAAAAAACATACTATTTTTGTCTAATGGCTGTAAAAATAAGCCATTTTGGCTCCGGACTCTGATGAATATATATCATGGATTTTAGATGCTTGATTGGGGTTCCGCTAAAATGTATTTTGATGTTCTTTCTCCTTGAATTGGTTGTTGTATTTAGTTCTTGATGGTGTAGTTGACCAATTAACAAAGACGAATTAAACGAACAAACTAGCATATGAGGAAAAAGAATTGAACTAGGAAATACCGTTGGAAATCCTGATTTCAAAATATTACCTGCAATGATCTTTTTTTCTTTCGCTCTTCCTATTTTCCAGTCATTTTGTCTAATCTTTTTTATTTTCTTGTCTATTCCATCATTCTTTCTTTTTAATTGCGTTCAGTCAATTCGGCAATCTTAAGAAAATCATCACTTATAGAATGATACTTCTGAGTTTCTTGAGGCATTTTGGCCTGGTATCGAAAGTTCCCTTCATACTTGCGCATTATAGGATTTCTATTGATAATCAACAGTTCATCTTTGATACTTATAAATTTGCAGAAAATATTTCAATCAGAACAAGAGATACATATCCTATCAAGTAGTAGCTCTAACTTTTTCCAACGCTTTAGCTAAAATCTGGATTCCAGTATGCTTTATTCAAGAAAAGCTGGATTCTGTTATACCACTGCAACTGGTTTTCATTATAAACCCAAATCATGTTTCCTCCACTTCCAAAAATTTCAGTGATAGGCAATTGACAGCTAATATTCCAGGAAATAGCAAAATAGCAAGAGCCTTCGGCAACAAAGCTAGGCTCTCTATGACAGCTTTCAAGAAGCAAGCAAGACAGAGAAGGGCATTTTTGTGTCGCAAATTGACAAGAAAAGAATGGACGATTTTAATCCCATTACTCCAAAGATATGCTAATGGCTTACTTCCTATCTATGTCTAGTACAGTATGTGATTATACCACTTGAATACACAGCTGCATCAATAGGTTCCACGTGCACAACCACCATTGCCATCAGAAGCATATACTGGAGGCTGGGAATAACTAGGTAGAATCATTAGTATAACCTGATGGAGCAACGGACTGTATTTAATCCGTAGGAACCTTTACAAATTAGGTGAGTCCTTTTGTCATCAAGTCTTAATCCTCAGGAAGCTTTCATTCCTTTGTTACCACTCATTAAAAAACAAAGATTTAATTGCAACATTTAATGTATACCTGTCCCAAACTTGAAAAATTGAAAGATTTAGGGGAAATGGGATTATTAAACGATTAGTTTTAAACAGCAAAACAATGCAAGAAAGCTGTCATATCTAACATGCAGGTCAGCATTCCAAACATCAGCAAAATCCAAGATCACATATACTCATTAACTGCAACTTGAGGCTGATTAGGTGTTCAAAGAAAACAAACATCTTTTCTTGGGGGGTTGAGGTCGCAGTATTTACATCAAAATTATACCAGTGCCTTCAGATGTTTCACCGTCTACTCGAAGCTAAAGGAACTTGACTTATCAAGTCTACGTTTATTTGCAATTCTTAAAATCTACAAGGGAATCCACCTAACACCCATCACTGCTCTGGAATCAGTTGGATGAACAGTCCTTGGCCCAGTGACCAGGCTTACCACACTTAAAACAAGTGCTTGAATTGGAATACTTCATCCCTCCATCAGCAGCAGAGCGTTCAGAAGACGACTGGGGACAATCTTTTGCCCAGTGCCCAGCATTGCCACATTTGAAACAAGAAGAAGTAACTGAACTGTGGATTTTGTTGATTGAGCCATCCATTTTTGGATTAGTTTGAGAGCTGTTGCACGAATTTGAGAAGCTAGCATTGGCTGTGTTTTCGTTACACCATTTGAAGAACCCACAACTTTCCTAAGAACAGTAACAAACCATTAACAGCCATAAATATAGTGAAAATAATGTATTTGGGCGAGTTATCTCCTTCCTTTGATACCACACAAAAGAAAAGAAAACAAAGAGAAAAAAAAAAAAAAAAAAGCAAAATTAGAAACAGGAACTTTTGCCACAGACATCTTATGTATGAATCTGCAGCAAATATACTTGTTGGTAAAGAATGGAAGTTGAAATGCGACACTTAATTTGTTTTATGGGCCTGTGCTCCTAGCACAATGCACGGGCATATTTGGATACCTCACTTTACAGTTATTAATATCACTACTGAAATTGGTCATGATCCATGATTGTATATAATGTTTGTTAGTGTTAGTGTCCCACATTAGTTGAGAGAATGGATTGTTATCTCCTTAGCTAGCTTTGGGCAATCCTTCACATCATCAACTAGCCTTTTAGATTAAGTTAAGCTCAAGGTATATATTCTTAACATAGTTTAGAGCCATACTCATCCCTATTGTTGTATTTCCTAATGTTGGGCCTCTTCTTATGTTATCCACACTCAAGTTGAACAGTTTTTTGATGCATGGGGATGTTAAAAGTGACTCACATTGGTTAAGGAAATGAGTTATTAATCTCCTTGTAAGTCCATTTTGTCTAACAACTTCAACCAGTCATAGTGAGTTCTCAATTGCACTATAAATGAGATCAAACTTTCTACTAAGAAACGGGGCAAGAACAATATTCAGTCCTGATAGTTAGAACTTCTATAATCGACCCTCAGTCTTTTGATATAACCTTCATTCAAAGGCAAAGGCAAAACACTACTGTGCAGTCATGAGTTCAGGTCTAATTTTATTTAAAACCAACACGAGATCTAGAGCTGTAAGAGCGCAACACATGATATGCGGTTTAGGTGCACGTCATGGGTTCGAACAGTGCCCCAGACAAAAGCCTGATATTTAAATGGAAAAATCAAAGTCAAGTTTTCACCTATGATACCTAGTTGTGAATCCTTGCACCCTAATCTGCTATTGAAGATTTATGTTGCTTGACTTTACTCTATTTATTACCACCTGAATACAAATTTGTTTACAATATTTGTCCGATTACCACCTGAGTACAAATTGTTCACCATACCTGCCTAAAACTTGTTAACTGAACCACTTGAACTTTCTTCATTTTGCACTAGACTCCTTCCTTTTTCTTCAAACCAATCATCCCTCAAAAACTTGATCAGTTTATTCACCCACACTGATTCCAGACTGCAATGTGTTCCTACGACTACTTTCTAAATTCTGATTTTGTGTCATTATGAAGACTTTATAGAGAATGAGATCACTATATGGCTTAAAAAGCAGGAAAAGGGTAACATATCAATAGGCCCTTGTAGTCCGGCCCTTCCCCGACCCCGCACATAGCGGGAGCTTAGTGCACCAGGCTGCCCTTTTTTTCCTCTCATCTGATTTTTGTGCAATCAAATGAGCCTATGTTACACAGGCACACAACCAGGCATTTGTGAAGCATTTCAGGTACTTAGACAATTAATCTCATTAAGATGTGCAACCAACTAGTAAAACAGAAAAATGAGCAGCAATAGGCGATGTCAAACCTGATTAGATGGACATCGGTAGAACTGCCGACCAATATTTTTTCCTGTTTTGGCAGTCAAAACTAGGCATGTGCCAGAACCACATGGACATGAAAGCTCCGGGAAGGAGGAACTAACAGAGTAACTCGGGCCTCGGGTGGTCAGAGTATCAGTAACTGAAGGTTGGTCACACCACTCGAAGAATCCACAACCACCATTCTCCTGAGAAAATAATCAAATCCGAATTAGAATTAGAAATTGGGAATTTTCAAAAATATAAAACCCAACTTAAAATATTACGTCAGCCATAATTTCAGTTTATACAATACTCCCGATGTCCCAATTTATGTGACACTCTTTCTTTTTTAGTATGTCCCAAAAAAAAAAACACATTTCTATATTTATTACTCCCTCTATCTCAATTTATGTGATACACTTTTCTTTTTAGTCTATCTCAAAAAGAATGATACATTTCTATTTTTGGAAATAATTTCACTTAAAACTTCCGCTTTTACCCCTTGTGAAATGATTTAAAGCCACACAAGTATATATGGCTTCTTTCTTAGTAACAATTTAACTTTAAACTTCTCATTTTACTTTTAATGAGATGATTTACAACCACACAAGTATGTAGGGCTTCTTTCTTAGTAACAATTTAACTTTAAAATTCTCATTTTACTCTTAATGAGATGATTTACAGTCACACAAGTACCTATAGTTTATTTTAGACCACAAATTTCAGAAGTCTTCTTTTCATTCTTAAACTTCGTGCCCAGTCAAACACCCTCATATAAATTGGGAAGGAGGGAGTATTATACAACATTATACTTGGAAAAGCATTATAGATAATGTAACAAACTTGTATAAAGTATACTATAATAGTGTATAAAAGGTGTTTATACTGGGTAACAAACTAAAAATATGGGCTACGTGGCGTAAATATTTTCTCTCAGTAGACATGGAGCGTAATTTCGCCTTAGAAATATTGGAAGTCCAGATACTCAAATTTTAGCACTGAAAATGGCATTACAGAAAACTTATACCGGAAAAATATTGTTGATTGATTGGCAGTATGTTTAAGTTCCGATACAAATGTAGAAGCATGAAAGTGTTGTACATTACGTTGAAGTGGTATTACCTGTCTGATAGGGCATTTGTAGAACTTACGGCCAGGATTCTTCTCAGTATTAGCAGTAAGTACAAGGCAATTACCGGATCCACACGCACATTTCTTCTCAGGAAAGTTGGCAGAATCAGGATTTAGTGGATTAGCATCGCAATCACGAGACCAGTGCCCTGATTTCCCGCACTTAAAACACGAATCACCAGCAACATCGGAACTGCTGTGTGATTTGTAGCTGTTGTTAATCGGAGATCCTTTTTTTTGTTGGAATAAAACGCTTTTGTTGCCTTTGAGAACCGCAATATAAGCTCCTTCTTCCACACTGATCGGGTTATTGGTGCTGACGTGGAGCTTTGACTGAGTGGCGGCGGCGGCGGCTGAGATGCGGCGGCGTTTGGCGGCGGCGGAAAGAGCTGCGGCTTCAGCTGCGGCGAGCTGAGATAGGAATTCTTCGTCTTCAAATTCCGCCATTTCTCTCTCTCTCTCTCTCTCTTTCGGCAGTTCCAAAATTAACTTTTTGGCCTCAAATTCGAAGTGTTTTCTACAATTTCCCGCCAATTTTTCCTTTTGTTTTTCTTTTTATTTTATTATTATGATTGTATTTTTCTTGGGAATATGACAGTTTTGATTGTGCACTGCGGTTCACTTATCATTCAATATTGCAAATTTTAAGCTTTGATTTGTCAGACTTGACGATTTTGGTCCAATCATAAGCTAACAATGATGTTAGTACCAATTAATTGGAGTGAAGATGATTAACAGCAAAATGAGGACAACTTGGCTATTACAGCTGATCATTGATTAGATTCAAGATTTCATAAGCTCAACTGTGCTTTCGCTCATGTTTATGGGGAGTTGCTGACTATCTTGTCAACTATGGAGAAAGTTACAACACGCTCACTGTTTTTTATAATGTTAATTCCCCCTTCATCAGGCTAGACAGAGAGGGTATTACAAAATTCAAATTCAAAACAAGAAAGAACCATTTTATTATTAATGATGTTATCTCTAGATAGTCATGTTTAGAGCCATGTAGTTTACATTACTTGTATGGCATCCTTTTGTATAAATGTTCATCGATCCTCCAGTATATGGGAATTATATTCTCATAAGTCAAAATGCCCTTGTCTATTATATCCCCTGAGAATGGTTTCCTGCATTCTTCAATGTTGTTTAGAGGCTATGGTCTATGTCTTCCTCCGTATTTTGCTTATCTTTGATAAAGATAAAGAGTTTAAAATGGTAATTTGACCTTGTTATAGTTGTGGGGTGGAGAATATATTAAGATGAATCGACAAACAAATTGTTTGATGTGAAAAGTCACATCAAGTTTTAAATTTTAATAATTAAATGAATTCGAATGTTATGTACATGTCATATAGATGATGTCACGTAAGAAGGAATAGTCAGGGGCGGAGCTACAACTTCACCTACGGGTAGGCAGAACTCAGTATTTTTGGCTCAAATCACGTATTTGTATTTTCAAACCATCTTAATATGTATAAATTTTTTATCAAGAACCAATAAACTGCGTTTTCTATAATCCAGAACTCATAAACTTTTTACTCTAGCTCTGTCTCTGGAAATAATAGGCTGCGATTTAACCGGCCATGCTTAAGAATTGAATTAATGTTCCGTTCTCTTTCTTTTTTCAATAACTTAAAGAGAATATTTGCAAAACTACCATTGCAATTTTGCCAAGATATGTTACTTTTATTTAACTATATAACTTAATTATTTTCCTGAAGCCCCTATTTATTTGTTTCGATTTACATCCCTGTAATTTTACCCACTTACATTGAAAGAGAATGGCGTAAAGCTGACTGGAATATCACTGTCATTCAGAAAAATGTTGAAAGAGAATGATGAGGTTGTGATTCACACTGGTCACTGCATGTTTTAGCTTCCTGCAATTTTATTGTGGGATCTCACCTTCCTACATGATTTGGTGTACATAAATAACTCCACCCAACTCTATTGTGCGCTTTAGATTAGATATCAAATTATTAAATTAATTTTCATGTGCTTTTCCTTGCATGTAGTCATAAACCAAAAACAATTATAAGGAGGGGGACATATGAAGTTCGTTTGAGTTCTTTAAATAGCTATAAACATTACATCTCGTCAAAAGTCACTCCAAGAAACAAATATGGATATTGGTTTAAACCATCCGATTTAAGTTATGAGATATTCCATATTTTATCTTTAAATTATCTATCTATATCTATATTATATTATATTAAAAACATAAACTCTCAAACCTGAAAGTTAAATTACGTAAATATCCCTAATTTAAATTAAAAAGTTAAACTACTTTAGTACCCTTCTTAACTTAAAACCTAATTACCCTACCAAAAAAAAAAACCTTCGCCTATCAAGCATCCCCAACCAAGCTTCCTACTCCTAACAGTCACAACCATTTGACTAAATGCATACAAATATCCCAAAGTTTCAAACTCCTTCATTTAACTAACAGTTGCAACTATTCCATTCACTAACCTATCTTCTTTCTTCCAAACACTGCTATTTACTTCCCCTAATTAAAGATTTGTTTTTGGGGACATCTATTACGGTCTTGCTCCGAGTATGGTGATAGCATTTTTCGAATCCAACAATCATTACAATTTCATATACACTTTAATTTGATCGTCGGATATATATAGTAGGTACCGACTTTTCTGTTGCTATTCCAAGTTTAAGTAGTTTATGCTTGCAGTTTCAAGAGTTGTTGTCATGCAGTCACTTGGAAGTGAGGAAGGGAAGGAATTGAAAAACAAGAATATGAGATATGAAAATCCTTTTATCATTCTTGGCTCTTTTTCTATTTGGCTTTACCAATTTTTTTCCTTAGACATATGTATAGACAATTCAGATTTCACTTATTTTTAAAAAGATCATCAATTTAATTTGTATGTTAACAGTTGTTACATGCACGTGATGGGACAAACTTATGAGAGAAAACTATTTCCCTGAACAATAATAAATCAAATCAACAAAAATCATAATACAATCAATAAGAGGGCTTTTATTTGTTCTCATCTCTCCAGAAGTTTCCCAACAGTCATATCCTAATCACCTAGAGTTAAGGAGTCAAGACACTTGGAAATTCAATTCGCACATTGACTTAATGTTGTAACAATATTTTATTTTATTTGTTTTTTCACCCAGTGTTCGACATCTGTATTAAGGTCCGGCAACATTGGGATTCGCATTGAAAAGTCTCACAGATTTCATGTATGTTGGTTAATTGATATTTGATTGGTTATAGTAAAGTTTTTTTTAATAAATCTGTTAAACTCTTAATATGTTCTCCTTGCAGTTGATATTGGCATGCACAAATTTCTACTATTCATGGAAGAGCATTAATACCAATGAAAAATGTTCAGGTGAAGATCGAGGATTTAGAAATGATTCTTTAATTTAAGGAGAAATTACTTCATCATCATTATTGTTTTTATTGATGAGTGATCATGTAATTAAAAAGACATATAAACATATATATTTAAGGAGTGTTGGTACATCTTAACCCGTGTTTGTAATATTGAGAAAACTAGAAACAGAGATGTAAAGAAGAACACCTGATAATTACTAAGTTGCATTAATATACAATAAGAAGAAGAAATATTTTGCATGCAACTATGTCATTGATGGGCACGAACGAAAGATGATGTCTTCATCTCCTATCAAATGAAATTGATTAATTGGTACACAATTTGGTAGCACGCGCGAAATTATGTTAATGCTTATTTTCAAGGTTATAAGATATGAATTAGATTTACATTAATACTTGAAACTATAAATCATGAGAATAAATGATTATAATTAGATATTGTTTAAATGTTGGTGACCTTTTTATCATGAATTGGATGCCTTGAGGGAAACATAATATATTAATGTTTTATGCATATGCTCGAAAACAAAAAAATGTAAATAATTTGAATTTTGGCGATTCACATTCATCACTCATACAAACTACTTTATATTTTTCATTTATATTTATTACTCTTTTTTTGTTTTAACAATTGATATTATTTTATAAAATTATATTACATGATTCCGAATACACGTGCAGGGCATGTGTCGAAAATCTAGTTAAACATGAAAAAGGGTTAAAAATGTCTCTAATGTATTGAAATGGTCTAAGTCTAGCATCATTCTATCCATTAGACCACAATTTCCCTTTAGCCTTAACATTAAAAATGCACCTCCTTCCACTTAGCGGACCACAATTACTCTAACATTAATTTTCAGATTAAAAATGCTCATCCCTTTAACCGAAGACGACACATATGAGACCTAAATTAAATAGGTGATACTGATTTATAATTGTGGCTTATAACCATAAATAACCCGACCTGCTATTCGATTTAACCCAAACAGCTAGAATCATTTGTTCGTATCCAATTCCTTTGATCGATGTTTCACGTTTTGTGACCGAATGGATTAAAAAAAACAGTAATGTCTTCTTCATTTGAAAATGTAATTTTTAGTTAAAAACATGTGCAAACGAGCTTCAATCGAATCCACATATAGGTACAGCTCAACTTCTTCATCCTTTAATAATGGTAGATACTAAGAAATTCAGCCCCAATAATTCGGATTAGTCAAGTTATTTATGGTCGGTTCTAATACCACATGGACCAATATATCTATATATATATATATATATATATATATATATATATATATATATATATATATATATATATATATATATATATATATATACATAACCTATTAGAATTTAGAAATAAGTTAAATTTTGTCCTCATCTCAAAATTCCGTTAAAAGAAGGGGCATTTTTAGCCGTAAAGAGCAATTGGAGTCCAATAGGTGGGAGGAAGGGCATTTTTACCCTAAATATAACGTTAGGACAATTGTAATCCAATAGGTGAAATGAGGACAAATTTAACCTATTTCTAATAGGTTATGGGCATTTTTGACCTTTTATCGTATTAACTATACAACTAACTACAAATATAACCCTAAAACTGATCGACAAATTAAGTCGAACAATGTTACTAACACAATCTCAGAATATGCCGAATGAAAGTTCGGCAACCAGCAGTTACTAGCCATATATAACATGTTTAAAATGCATTCCAAATACCTCCAGGTTTCTAAAAAAGGAAACTCAACATATCCCATCAAAAATTTGATATTGTTTGCATGGTTGCTTATAAAAGGAAGCTTCAAGATGGGGGGATAAACGAGTAGTTGACATCACAAAATTTTTGACATAAGTTTTGTTTGGTAAGCTTAGCACATGGTCTTTGTTACGTACTTGGCTAGAATTAAAGTGGAAGCACATACCATGTTATATGCCACCACATGATTCACGTGCGTTTGTTATACAATACTAGCATAAAGGAACCTACACTGTGAAAAATATTTAAAATCTTTTATTAAAATTTGATTTTAGACCACTAATTTTATTAAAAACGCTATAATTTAGCTTAAGACAAGCAATGAGGGATCTAGAATTAGGCCTCATTTGTTTTCATTAAGATTAAGACTTCTGAATCTGAATGCACATCTGAATGATTAAAATGTTGTGTTTAGATCTGAACACTGAATGATTAAGACTGTTTGTTTTTCAACATCTGAACGTGCATAATGTATTTATTTAAACATAATAAATATACAATTCAAATAAAAAGTAACTAAATATTAGAAAATAAATACAAATTTAATAAAATAAAAATATTATTTGATAAAAAAATGAATCATTTATATTTGCTAGTAATGATGGAGATGTTTGTAGTGGTGGTAGGTGGGTTTTTTGGGGGTGGGGTGGGGGGTTGATAGGTTGGGGTGGGTGGTGGTGGTGCGGTGGGTTTGAGGGTAGGGTGAGGGTTTTGAGGGATTAAGGTAGGTGGGTGAGAGGGGGGTATGGGGTAGGGGTAGTGAATGGGGTGGGGTTGGGTGGGTAGTGGTGGGTAGGTGGGGTTGGGTGGGTAGTGGTGGGTAGGTGGGGTTAGGGTGGAGTTGGTAGTGGTGGTGGTGAGTTGGGGGGGTAGTGTTGGGGGTGGGTTGGTGGTGGTGGGTTGGTTGGTTGTGTGGTTGGGATAAGGTGGGTAGTGTTGGGTAGGTGGGGTGAGGGGTTGGGGTGGTGGCGAGTGGGAGGAAGGGGGTAGGGTTGGGGGTGGGTGGTGGGAGGGGGTGGAGCTGGTGGTAAAATTATCCGTACAAAATACCTCTTAATGATATTAAGACTTTGTTCTAGATCTTAATGATTAAGACCTATTCAGATCAAATAAGTACTTAAATCTTAATGTAAACAAATGCACTTAATGACCTAATGTCTAAACCATTCAAATTCAGATCTCCATTAAGTGCAAACAAATGAGGCCTTAGCTTTTAGAGAATATATATTTTTTCATGCAAACTTTATGTTGGTTTATTATACTTTTTCGTTCAGTGTTTAAAGCCTATGAGGGCGTTTATTGTAGATTTATGATATTGGAACCAATAGAGAAATAAAACAAGAAAATTTAGTGCCCAGAAATAACCTTGAACTGCTATTGAGTTCACCTTCAGATAATCAAACTTCTCAACTAGTAAAATCTAAAAGAAAAAATTCAAGCCAAGTAAGTTTTTAAGGTGGTCTGGGAATACCATATGATAGTGATTTTTTACTCTTATTTACTTTCTTAGTGGACTTTAGTTTATTTTTCACCGGAGAGTAGTAATTAAAGCATCTTTTTGAAAGATTATCATAAAGTAGGAAACACAAGTTATAATTAGCGCTAAGTAGGCGTTTGAACATGCAATTTGTAGCTCAAATTAGAAGTTTTGATTTGAAATCATGTACTGTTTGTTTACAACATTCGAATTAAATTTCAATCTTAATTTGAAATTATGATTTCAAATTCCAAATTTACCTAAAAGGTAGAATTTAAATTCCAAGTTTGTGATTATTTTTTAAAAATTTAAAAGTTGACCTCTAAGTTTATATTTTGCCTAAAAAGACCCATAATTTAAAATTTTGCAAGAAAAGATTGCTCTACATGAAGAGATTGTATGTACCATGTGGAGAATATCTAGTTACTAGGTAGTACTATTGTTGATTTATTAGACCTATGGATCTTTATAAAATAATACTATGTGTTTGAAAGTTTGTAATTACATGTAATTGCAAGTATTTATTTATAAAAAGGAACATGGAGATATGCGATTTATCAATGTGACGCCTTAGGATATTCTCATACCTTGTTTATGAACTATGGTTTACTCTAAGACTAAATAAGAGTTGGAGAATTTTTTATAGTTTTCACAAATTTTAGGATTTTCATACTTAAAAGAAAAAGTACAATCTTTGAGATCCAAATTGCATGTCCAAATAAATTTTAATTTTAAATCAACCGGATTTCATCAATGATTTCAAATCAACGGGCCCTAAGAGCTATTTTTGAAATTCAAATATGTCATGTCTGTCAAGATTAAGATATTTTAGAAACCTTAAATGAGTTGGCCATAAAGGTAGTTACCAAGTAAGCTTAAGATTGTCAACATCGAATTAAAGTGAAAATGAAAGAATTCAATTCGTTTTTTTCTTTGCAACTGAAAGCCCTAACAGACCTCTTAATTCTTTGCACTTCAAACAACTAGCTTTCCATAATAGGAAAGTCTTTCAAGAGTGGTTGAACTTGACAACTCAATGCTTATCCAAGAAGCATTATTGGGAAAGTGGGAAATATGATACATGTGATGAAATGCCCAATCCCTTTAAAGTAATTAATAGCCTTTATCAATACAATTAACAACTCGTGTTAAATGTGATCTTATGTCTGTTTTTGGCAAGTTTTGCCCTAATTAATCCACAAAATGGGGATAATATATGTCATCAAAAGAATAAAATCAACTAAAAAAGAACAGCCCTCCCTATTCTTGGAAAGGAATCATTTGTCCCAAGTTGATGAGAAAATTAATAGAGATTTTTTTAGATCCTTGTCGAGTTTAAGAGGTTGTGGAATTTATATAAGTAGTTAAAATGTTATACTAATAATGACAAAACTCACTAGGGACTTAGGGTGATCATTTTGTGGGATATGAGAGAGAGACTAATATTGGAACCTTAGGGGTTAATTAGTGTACTAATCATTAGGTTTATCAATTACTCCCTCAGGCCCATGATATATGACTTTTTAGCTTAGGCACACCTCTTAAGAAATTTACTTAACTCTAGAAAATAAGAGGTATTTTTACTCAATTACCCTTAATTAAACAGTGAATATTTAACATGGTTTCTGGGTTAATTATGTAAAAACCACTTATCTAAATATGGATATATTTAGAAAAACAATTAATATCTTCTTGATTATGTAAAAAATCATTTATTTTGGACTAAAAGTAGAGCTAAAAACATCATATAATATGAACCGGAGGGAGTAATGTCTTTAATAGAGAGATTTACCTATAATAAGAGGCGGACGGATCCAAATTTCAAATTAATTTATTAATAAGTTTAGTCTTTAAGTTTTTAGCATTAAGCTCATTATGTATTTGAAATTATAGGTTCTCTGAAGTTAATATTCATTATAATTTCAATGGTTTTTATATACATATATATATATTTATGCTCAGTGTCAAAAATATATACTAATATGTTACATCAGCCATCACTAATATAACAATATAACCTACTAGTTTATATCAATGTGCGAGAATGACGTGATATAGGTTAGTGAGTGGGCAGGAGGAATTAGGCATGTGGGCAACATGTTCTACATGACATATATTTATATAGTGATGTATCTTGACTTTGTTTGTAACAAATTTTCATGGATTCTGAACCTAACAATCTCTATTTAGATAGTACTATTCTCTAGTTGTCTCTTTCTCTACTTGTTTTTCATTGCAAGTAAATGCTGCCATCCACCACCAAAAGCTGAGCTTTTCCCACACATTATAAAGCACTGGAAAAGGGCCTTTAATTTCTTCTTCAACTTATAAGCAAATGAAGACTTAAGAATTGAAGTAGAAAGGAAAATTAACAATGGGCATGAAGAGGAAGCCCAGACTTAGCCTTCAACTTTTCCCTCTATTGGCTTCCTCATCGTCCTCTTCATCTTCTTCTTCTGCTTCTGAGTTGTGCACTGATCAATCTTTGTAAGTTTATTGATTCCATCTTAACATTTTCACTTACCCAACCCCAAATCCTTCCAATTCATATAAACGCATATATACAACCAAAAAGGTTATAGTGTTAACACGACTGAAGTTGTTTTTTCATGAAAAATATTTTTCAGAGAATAATTTTATGCTTTGCGGTACTGTTTGGTCTGGGAAAATTTTGAAAGAATATATATTGAAAATAGATAATGATATCTAAAATCGAAGAGCGCGTAATGCCCAGGTATTACTTGGAGCAAATAATATAAAAGTTAACACTTCAATAGTGGTAAGAAACAAAAAGAATTGCCCATAAATCAGAGAAGTCAATTTTCACGGGAAAAGTTTTCCTCAAAAAGTATATTTTGGTAACTAAACATAAGAAAATGACCTCATACAAACATTTTCTTGAAAAATGAATTCTTCCTTCGTATATATGAATTAAACATACCGCTATATATATATATATATAATGGGTTTTTTTTTTGTGTGTGTGTGTGTGGTCTTTATTCTTTCAACTTAAGTGATTAATTATTAGTTTTTCAACTATTAAGAGTAGCTGAGCACATTCCTTTTCTTAAAGAGTAGAGTACTATTTTTGATGTTGTTGTTATTGTTATTATTATTATTGAACACCTAGCATATATTAAGACTAACTTTTGGTTTCACATAAATGCATGGCAATCTACTGGTCCACAAGAAACAAGGAGATCACAATTCTCTGCAACACACAAGCTGGGGTTTCATGTGATACATCTGAACTCCAGGTAAGCTATCTTTCTAGAACATTACTCATCAATTATCTAAATTTTATGCTCAATCAAACATGCCAAGTAAAATCAAATGGAGGGAATACTTTTTAGTTATCCTTTAATTTTCATTGTCATTAATGGATTTTTTTTCTAATCTTCTGTTTATTATTATTAATTCTAAATTGTAGTTCTGATCTCTGTTTAATTTGTTGTTGGATTTTTTTGGAAGCATAGGCCTTGGCCATATTATGGCATGCAAGAAGAGAAATGGAAGAAAAATATAGTATTAGTGGATCAAATTCGAGAACACCATATCTGCAATTTCAATTGCATAGCCCTTATGGATTGTCTCTGAGAAAGTCTCTTCAAAGGTTTCTGCAAAAAAGAAGAGGCAGGATTCAAACAGCCACTCCCTACTAAAACCAAGGAAAATGATCAAGGAGATCGTGACAGAGTTTGTCCTGATTTTCTTATCTTATTTGAATTTTTTATTCCGGAAGGAAACGCAAATATTTACCAAAATTGGTTTTTATTTTTCCTAAAAGGAAAATTGGTCTTTTTTTGTTTTTTTGGAGGAAATGAATTTGGAATTCTATATATTGATGACCTTTCCTTTTCACTTTATAACAGCATCCACAATGTAGTCATTTATGGTTGGAGAGTCATGTTTAGGGTGATAATTTATTCGTTTGATATTTTTGTAGTATCTTCTACTCTGTAATTGTTTATCTCCTCCCATATGGATGTAGGTAAATTGAAGAAACCACCTTATATTATTATCATTTGATATATTTCGTTTTTGTTTCTGATTTTTGTTGTTATTGAAAGTTTTCTTTGCTAACTTCCACATGACACCTGATTATTTCGATTCCAAGGGAGCGATGACCTCTATGCATTTCATGAGATAAAAAATAAAAATAAAAAGCCTAACCATCAATAAGGATTATAAGGAAGAATAAGAAGAAAAGGGGAAGATAAAGATGATTAATAGACAAATTCAAAATTTAGAGTTTAATGATTGTCAATCTTATTATGTGTATATTTTAAATATTTTTTATGTGTATCAATAATTTGAGCCGAAAGCAATATTGAGTTCAATTGAATCTACCGAATTCAGCCTCTCCAAATGATGATGTCGATTCCTAATCAAAATTCTTTTGTCGTAATTATCCGCAGATGATTATGATGTTGAATTTAAGTTAGCAAAATGATTTTTTTTTTTTGTTGGCTTTCTGAACATAGTACTTAGTACATATAATAGGTCATCACTTGGAGGTGTAACAATAATAGTGAAGTGCATGATCATCAACAGATAATAATCGCTTTCCTACTTTAAGGATTTGAATGAAGTAAATTTGAGAATTCGTGCCACAGAGTTGTACAAAATTTTAATATTTTATATTTTTGATCAAATTTATACAAGATCATATCTAAAATTCACTACCTTCTCTTAAACATTATATAGGTTGTTCATAATATGGCACATGATAGTTCCAAATTAACCCGTATTGACTATGATTGTTTACTACAACTGACATCAGACCATATCCACTGAATAATAATATTAATACGGCCAAGGAGGTTGAAAAACAGGAGTTTGATATTGATTCCAAAAATTATCGAGCAAAGTCCTCATGATTAGCAATTGTATAAGAACCACAGGCCCCAAGCCACTCCGTGCATGGATTATTATGAACGATGTGATGGCGTCTAGAAGACTGATAATTGAGGCTCCTTGGAGCGTTACGCCGATTATAGCCTTGTTGTAGTCTACTAGAAATAAGAATTTTTAATTAAAGCAAACATTAGGAAGAATTTTTAAACTTTGAGTTGAAAATATTCAAACTTTTAGGCCATTGAGAACTCAATTGAACTATTGTCATTCTAATAAAACAAAAATTAATCCCAGCGGTTTAATTACTAAGCGATTGAACCTACAAAACTAAAAATCCAAAAAGGGAAACAAAATGGACGGAAACATAACAAACTGAAATCACAAAGGACCATTAAAACGAAGTTAAAAGTTCGAAAGACGAGATGTCAAATGGATCTGAAGCCCGTCCAATTTCACATTTCACTTTCGTGGAGAAGACAACAGGGTTAGTTGGGTTTCCTTTTATTACAAGGTCGGATTTAATGGGTGAGTCGGGTTTAACGTATGAAAATAAATATGGCCCGAAAATAGAGTACATGGACAAATATGACCTTAAAGTTGAATGTTCTTTGAGTTTGAGCAGAAAATAACGTAAGGAGGATACTTTTGAAACAAAAATTGCAAAAATGCATTTTTTTTTAATTGAAAGAGCAAAAAGGCACAGAAAATACTAGTCCATATTAAAGACCGAAAACACAAAGTTCTTGCTAATTGAAAGAAAAATAACTTCTGCTATTTATGAGCACACTTATTTTCATATAGTTTAAAAAATACACCATATGTATTTGAAAACAAAATTGTTTAATTTTTGCTACAAAATGAAAGTCGTGTCACAAGACGTTCGTATACCACTTACATGCGTGCTATCAAGAACTTTTAACTAATTAACCGATGGACATTCTTCTTGATCCAAATATTTTTATTCATTACGGTTGTGCAAGGGCGGCTAAATAAAATTAGCGGCATAAAGACAACTTTTAATAAAAAGCCTTAAATATTTTAAATAGAATTTATGTATAAATACATATATGAAAAAAAATTAGTGGCGTTGTTTATGTACTTATTGTTTATAGTGTACTTTTTCAAAATATAACCTTTAAGCTTACAACAAACATCTGATAGTAATATAATTACTTATGTTGGTCATGTTAATCTAAGTTAATAAGATGATAGTCATGCGTTTACAACACATTGCCTTGGATCTTGTTCTAAGAAACTTTATTCACTAAAATGAAGATTTCATTATTAGCTAAAATATTCTATTGTTAAAAGAAGAAAAAACCTTTCTTTCCTTTAGATTTTGTACCTTTTTTCCTACAATTTTGAATATTTCTTTAAACAAAATAAAAATCATAAGTTCATTAAAAAAACTGGGACTTACAGCACTAGCCTCTCCCTTGAACCGTCTCAGGTGACGAGACATTCCTTATCATCTTTTTGGCACTGAAAAATTCATCTAAATGACTTTCTAAAAAAGTTGGGGTAAGCTGAATGAGACTTTGCAGCATTATTTTCATAACTTAAATGACCGTTTAAGTATTTAAATTTATTTGAATTAATTGAAAAGGTCAAAAAAAAGGGAATGGGAAATATTAAAGACCAAAAGCATGATGTTTTCCCCATATTTAAGAGAGGGCTAAAGTCAAAAGCAGCCCCCTAAATTTGTCGGCATCTTTTAACTTGACACTCAAACTTGTCACTTCAATCTTAACAAACCTGCATCTATTAGACATAAAATGATATATGTTAAAAAATGGTCTGTGTAACTCTGCAAATATTATAGCAAATGGACGAATGAAATGATGACACGTGGCCAATAAGAGTAAAAAAAAAAGTAAAACTATTTAAATAATCCAAAAAAGATATTCCAAGAGAAAAAGGAAAAGAAAAAAATTATTTTTGAATTGAACCTCACCTCAACACTCCTCTTTCTTTAATTTTGCCTCTTCCCCCCACATTGAAGTTCCAAAACTCTACAAATACACCCAGCTGAAAAAGATTCCATTGAAGTAAAAAGAAAAAGAACTTGAAAGAACTATACTAAGAAATGAATGAATTAAAATAGAAATTAAAATATAAAACAAAAGAAGACGAAGAAGAAGAATTGCAGAGAGAGAGATGGAAAAGAGATGAAGGAAATGGAGGACGGAGAAGATGAGTTGCAGGGGAGGGGAGTGGGAAGATGACCTGTCTTTGTTTTTTTTTCTTTAAAAAAAAAAAAAATTTAGATCACAGCTATTTCGGTGTATAAGCAGAAAATAATTAATGAGTAATTATTATTTGGACTTATTTTACGCACTTAAAGAGAGTGAAGAACACTTTTTTGTCTTATGAGCATTTTGTGTCTAATAGGTAGACATTTGTTAAAATTGAAATGTTTAATAGGAATATATCCGAGTTGAGGGTTAAAGTGAAAAATGCGAACAAGTTAGAGGGCGCTTATGACTTTAGCCTAAACCGTGTAATATATAACACTTGCTGTCAAGAGTTTTAAATTAATCAATGGACAGTCATCACCCGTTTATATTCTCCAAAATGCAATTGAAACTTTTTTCTCAAGTAAAATATGGTTGTTTTGGATGATAAATTAATAATCTTAAATAGTCCCGAAGTAGAAGCAAGGCCAGAAAAATCACTAGTGGGTCTAGTAACATGCATAACCACTGTTCTTATTTTTTTCAAATGCTTTAACAACCAACCATTAGTACTTGTTTGTCCTAATTAACTACCAATGGATGTTTACTTGGTCAAAAGACACGTACGGTATGGAATTGTTTCCTATTGAATCGGGCCTCTCTATTCCTATCTTTATTTAACTGTCTCTTATACTAGTTTTCCAAGCTAGATTAGAATAAGTGACAAATTAATTAAGGGGTAAAGAGAAAGTGTGTCATTAAGAGAGAACTAATGACAATTGAAACAATGGCACCTGTAGCAGCACCAACACCCGCAGCCACGGCAGCAGCACCAGCATCAGCACCAGCAGCTGCACCAGCAACCAACAACAATAACAATGAGGCTCAGAAAAAGAGTAACAGAATTCAAGTGTCGAACACCAAGAAACCCCTCTTCTTTTATGTCAATCTTGCTAAGGTATACAACCTCATTTATATTTTTCGTCGAGCACTGGCAGATCTAGAATATAGATGCAACAAGTTTGACAGAACTCACTGACTCTAAACTATGAATTTGTTGATGCTAGTCTTATGTAACTAAAAGAATCAAAAGCTATACCTTCAAAAATTACATGCATGCTACCAGAATTATATTGCTCGGACTCTTCAAAAATGCCACTAAATGCATATCGATCCTTCAAAGCTAGTGCATTGGAGGATCCATGCACAACAACATTTTTGGAGACCCGTGCAACACAATTCTGGTAACATGCATGTAATTTTTGAAGGTATAGCTTTTAATTCTTTTAGTTACTTTCCTCATCATTGACACACAGCTGGATCACGATTAAAGGGGATTGATTACTCATCCAATTAATCGACTTGATCCACTATTTTCTAAGCAATAAATGTTTTTTAACATCTTATGATCTTTTTTTTTTCTTCTTTAATTTTAACAAAAGGTAAGGAAAAGAAAAGGAAAGTTTCTTTAAATCTCTTTCTAGTGCATAAATTTTTTGAAGTATGTAGTGATAGAATGCTAGTGCTAGGATTATATACTTCATTTTCCAACTTGTGCAGAGGTACATGCAGCAGCATAATGAGGTTGAGCTTTCTGCTTTGGGAATGGGTAACAATCTTCAATCTCTTTTTTTATTTTGTTTTTAAGTTGTTCTTCTTTTTTTCTTTTTCTTTTTTTTTCTGTTTTTGTCAAACTTGATTATCTCGATCATAAGGCCATTTCTATGTTAAATAAACAAATCAGTTTATTTCCAATTTGTACCAAACTCAAACAGAACAAAAGGACAAAAAGGATGATAGAAGATACTTTAGCTTACTTTTTTAGCATGATTGTTTATTTCTGATCTCGATTCGAATGTAATAGATTTTGTTTTTGCTAATTTGTTTATGTCAAATTGTCAATAGCCATCACTACGGTTGTCACAGTTGCTGAGATTTTGAAGAATGGTGGATTTGCCTTGGAGAAGAGTAAGTAATTGTGTTTACTCTTTTTAGGTACATTGAAAAACTAAATAAATTTCTTAATATCGTTCAAAAGCAACATGGTTAAGTATGCTAGGAAAAGAGCTCCATATTTTTAGCGTGTCTTCCAAGATTAGCAAATCTTGTACATGCTTGAGCCCTTCGTTCGGTAGAAAATCTACACATTTGTTTGCGTCCCTCCAGATGTGTGATAGTGGCGTTGTTCACTTCCAACAAATATCAACAATCTTGCACATGCACATTTATCGTTTAATTTTGGTTAAGAGATTGAATTCTTACTTTAATTTGTAACTCTTATGGTTAAATTATTTGATCCAATATAAACACAACAGAAGTAAAAAATTTCCCTACCTAACACATTACATAGTTTTAGATGACAGGAAAACATACTTATTTAGCTTTTGACAATTAAAAAAAAAAAAGGTATAGAGATTTTAAAAATATTCATTTCTTGGCCAGCTAACTAATATAGTTCTCATGAATTTGATGCAGAAGTTTTAACATCCACAGTTGGAATGAAAGATGAGGCCAAAGGCCGCATGGTTCAGAAAGCAAGAGTAAGCAATTTATTCTTTAATTTGTTCCTTTTAATTGTTGTATTATGTTTTCTTTTCTTTTTTTCTTCTGTTTTTTTTTTTTTCTCTTCCCTGTACAAAGCATACGTACTACTAACCATTTTGCATCACTATTCTGCATTTTTGCTATTATCTCTTACATTCTTTCCTAATCCCTCTTTAAAGATCTCTCTGAAAAGACCATCTTAATAACAACTTTATTATTTTTATGATCAATGTTAATCCTCCAAAAAATGTTGTTGCACATGTATCAAATCCAATCCTCCAAAAAATGTTGTTGCACATGTGTCGGATCCTCCAAAAATGCATAATATTTGGAGGATCTGACACAGATGCAACAACTTTTTGGATGATCCGAGCAACATAGGTTATGACAATTGCCATGTGGTCCATATTTTTGTCGGATCTCCTGCAAAGTGGGAGCTTAGTGCACCGAGCTCCCTTTATGATGACGGAAATTTTGTGAATTTGCAGATTGAGATAGTGTTGACGAAGAGCGAGAAGTTCGACAAGCTGATGACACCAAACAACAATAATAGTGACCGTGCAGTAGCACAAGATGGTGCAGCAACCAACAAGAATACTACTATTGCCAATGACAGTAAAGAGCAAACCAAGAAGTAGAATTACTTCTTGTCTATGCTCAAATCTCATTCTTACTGTATCTCAGTCTAGATATGAGGATGCTACATATCATACTATTCTGCTATTATTTCTTATTATACTTTTTTTTATTATTACTACTATTAAGTTTAAGTTAGAGAGGCTAAACACAGAGTGACAGCAAAGGCAACCCTCAACAAGAGTGTTGTTTGTGAGTTGTGGCTTTTTAGGATTTGCCTCCATATAACTTATAGAGTTTGTCACATTTTGCAGTTCCCTTTTTCAAACTTGTATCTCCCAAAGATACAGCACATATATAATATGATTGCTGTTTTGTTAGTTTAATTCTGCTGCCTCTACACATTGCTTTTAATTCTGCTGCCTCTACACATTGCTCTAGCCATTTTGTTTGGATACTTTATTTTCTCCATTCTTTAGTTTTTCTGTTTTGAGCTATGTTGCTCAGACTCTTCAAAAGTAATATCGTATGTGTGACTGACCAAAATGCACAACTTTTGGATGATCCGACAAGCCCCTCGACATTTTGGAAGAGTCCGAGCACACATGTTTTCCAAAAAAGTAGGGGATTCTACTTTTTCCATAGTTTTATTAAAGGAAAGCCATCCTGACTGAAGAAATCTGAAAAACAAGAATAATACCAGATTAGATAGAAACAAAGTTTATCACAACAAATTCAATAATCCACTATATTAAAATCAGGACTCAAGCCACTCCAGCAGAACTTTATATCAAATTCTCTTGAATTTCAACTTTACATGCAATCTTTACTCAAACCTATGTAGTAAAATGAATCAAAAAAGGGGGGGGGGGGGGGGGGGGGGGAAGGAAGGATGAAAAAGCAAGAAATCATTGGAAAAACATATCACACAATGCTAAATTGCTGCTTGTAGCCTTCTACTAATGGGAGAAACCATGTTCACAGTTCACCCAGAAACTGTACACTTCATGCAGTAGGAGAAAGAACCATCTTTAACTTAATCTGCAAAGAATTCAAAATGAATATGTCAAATAGAATCTTTTGCAGCACCTAAAGCAGGGAAAATTTAATAAAAAATAAAAGCATAAAACGCAGAAATGGGGCAACGAAATAACAAGGAATTCAACTGATATGCAAAGTAGGATTCGGGAGTGGACGACTTCAAGCATATATATTAGTTTCAGTCCCGACTTCTGTTTATGACTGCATTTCCCAAGTCACGAGTCTTTATCAATATCAACATGCAAAATCACTGGTTTGAAGAGGGAATTTGCTTACAATTACTGAGACTTGAGATAACAAAATTTCCATGGTGCAAGATTTCAGGAAAGGCTATCTCCAATCAATCGGGCTAGTATCAGTAGAAAATGACCATATTTACAGCATAACACAACAAGTGAAATATCCACCATGACATTTTTCAGGAAAACAATAAATTCCTAAAGACGTATATTGCAAATCAAGCAACTATTTTGATATACGAACTAATTTATGTGGGATTCTTTGTGCTAAACTTAATACTCCCTCCATTTCAAAATAAGTGGTGTTTTTAGTTTGGCACACCCCTTGAGAAAATTACTCATTCATAGAAAGTAAGATGTATTTTACTAACTTAAGAGGTACCTTGAAAAAGATGTAGCTCTTTAGTAGTTTCTTGGTTATGTAAAACTCTCTTTGTTTAAATAAGGGTAAGATTGGAATAACATCACTAATGCCTCCTTGATAATGTGAAACACCACTTATTCTGAAACAAAATGAAAAGGTAAAAACACCGGTTATTTTGAAAAAAGTCGTAACCTTTCTCACACTTCCAAAATAATCAATGAAATCGCATCAACTCAAAACTATGACCTACATTACCCCCAAGGGCTTTGGTTCCCACAGCAAAGGTAGTAGGTGAAACAAGTATGAAATTCAAGTGGAGAATGGTATAATGAACGGTCTACCAAATCTCAAAGAGTTATCAGTCATGAAACAAAGTACTTTGATCTTGATTTCAAATTATATATGGAAAAATAACTCATTTGAAAATTTATTTCTTAGGAAGATGCAGCAATAGAAGTTTCACTATATTATTTGCAAGAATCTTTGAACCTGTGGACCATACTTGCAAGAATCGAAGAACGTCTCTATCTTCTCCTATCTCATTGATTTTTCTGCAACTTTAATGCCTACAAACCATTACTTCAAGCAAATTAGCATTACTCTTGAATTTCTCATTAGACTCGTAAGTCCATAACGTACAGCATATCGAAGGTATGAGCCTTCAGTGCAGAAAATTCAACACCTAAAAGCCCAAAATTTCTACTGCTATTGGTGCCAGATGTCCATTTGCACAACTTCAATTGTTGTAATTTCACAAAATGATAGAATTCATCGCATCTTTATTGACCTCATAAGCTAATCAAACTGAAACAAGAAAGCAAAGAAACATATGGACTACGACAGAACATGCCATGCATAAGACGTTGTAATCAATTTTCACCTACATTAGATGAGATTTTCTAGAAGAACAGAGTAAGGCAAGACAAGCCATAGGGAAAATAAGGTGTTGCCAACTGAAAGTCACATGCCCTAAATGAACATACTGCACAGCTAATTACCAGTCATTGGAAAATCAAACTTCCAAAACCCTAAGGAAAACTAACTCCTAGTAATAAGTAGATAGATGTGCCATTCATAAGGTATTCACCTTTATTTCCGTGCAAGTTCACCACTTGATCTATCCAAAATAAAATGCAACTGCCGCAAGGGACCAGAAATCTCCTCAATGAATCGAGATCCCTCATCTCCACCCCTCGGTGAGTTGATGGAATGCATAAGAAAGCTGTGTTCTATCCCAAGTGCTTTCAGTCTGCTACTCAAAACTGATAAATCAACTTTCAGATTCTCCATTGTGTCTGCAATTGGCTCTAGGTGCACATTTGGCTCTATTTTGCCATTATTTCTGGAAGACTCCCTATGATCTGAGTCTTTAGGATTGCCCACTTCAACCCACTCATCTGCTGAAAACTCGGAGTTAACATTAGCAATGACTTGGCCAGCCTCATGCTTAGAGAGCAACTGGAGCTTTTCTTCCAATTTGTCCAAACAATTCATAATTTGTTCTCTGCTCCCCTTATCTATGTTATCGACTCCAGATGATGTCTTCATCTCACAATTTCTACTGCCGCTAGTTGGTTTATCAGCATTTACATCACCAGGAACAGTTGAACTGCCATCACTGCATATTGTATGAGCTTGCTTAGCTTTATTTGAACCATAACTGGCCTCAAGCGCATCCTCAAAGAGAGCCATGTTTCCAAGTTTCTTCTTGTAAAGTTCAAGTTCAGCTTCGAAATCTTGAATCTCTTTCTCCTTTTGTGCAAGTAGATCATTTGCTTTCTCCAGTGCTTCATTGTCATATTCAGCTTGTTCTTCCATCATTCTTAGGCATTGCAAAGCTTCCATGTGAAGTGCTGCCTTCTCCTCTTGTAATCTTGTAATCATTGCCATTGCCTGATTCGCAGCAACTGAGGACGCGTTTCTCTCTTCCTCCAACTCTTTATAGAGAGCAGACATTAGTTTTCTATCATACTCCACCTGTCGTTTTAAGCGATCAGACACACTCTCACCTTCGATTTCACTCACTGCGCTTCCTTCCAGAGACAAACCAGATTCATTTCTCTCAAGCGAGATCCTTTTGTGAAGTAGCTGCATTCCAATAATTTCCTCACCATTTACAGACACCCTCGGGCTCATCTCACTCAATATAGTATCGGTACCACAAGCAGCAGACAGTTGTCTAAGTAGGACTTTTAGATCTTCACTCATTCGTGTAGAATCCTTGAATGACCTCTGCTCCAAAAACTTACCAGACAATTGCCTTGCTCTATTGCCAACAGCTAGCTTATAAGCATCGCCTAGATCAAAAGAACCAGCTGTTTGTAATCTAACCTCATTTGGGTCTGATTTAGAATCCAGTTCTGTTTCCCTCTTTGGGATATCTTCACTTCTTGCCCTGGGGACTTCCCCACAACCTTCAACAACTTGGTTGCTTGTCTCACCTGCTGCTGTAGAAATCATAGCAAGATTTATAAATACAGAAAATAGTGAGGTAAATCATTATTAAAGGTGGAAAATACACTTGATAAACCAACCTCAATTTTACTTAAAGCTATTCAATAGCTCTTTGCGTGTTACATGAAAATAAATAAACTGGAAGAAATTGAATGATTTCAGTTAATTGAAAAAGTAGTTGAATGATACCAGCTAATTATGCTGCTGCAATAGTTTCCAAGTAGGAATACAATTAACAAAAGTAACAGTTTAAAGAACAAAAATGGAAAAAATGTGAACTCCATTAATATTTTACTTTTCTTAATCTTCTTCCTATTTAGAAGTTCAAAAGAGAGGGCAAGCTTAGTGCAGCAAAAGTTCAAGAAATTACTCACTCTAATGCATTTTGATCTTGGGGAACAAAAAAAAGATATAGAGCACTCACTAAAATGGATAACGAAAAGAGAAATGAAACAATAAGGAAACAGAACTTACAGGTCTCTCTTGCTACGTCAACAAGATTATCGTTGACACTGGACAAGGGGTTGACTTCATCGAAACTTATAAGATCAGATGGGGCAGATACATCAGTCTTCTGTTCAGTCTGCTGCCAGTTAAATTCCTCTAAACCAAGCGCAACAGCTCCAGTCGAGGTCACAACAGACGCAAAATCTCTAGCCTTTAAGTCTATTTCTGGATCAAGAACTGATGGCTCAGCCACTGAAGCCGAATGTATTAGTTTCTCAGTAGCAACGTCATCAGTGACAGTAAAAATCTGAGGTTCCGGATGCAAACATCTATCAGAAGAATCATCTATCGAATAGTCCCTTGCACGGATTAGAGGCCTAGCACAATCACTATCCGAGTGAGCAGCTTCTGATTCAGAATCGGAGTTAACCTTGACCTTTTTGTACTCCAAATGAGGCAAAGGAACCACGACTGATGTAGATGGTTCGTTCGCAGACTCCTTCGTGTCACCCCCCTCTTGTCCATTAGTCAGTTCAGCTGCATCAGCGCACGAAGATGTAATCTTGAACAACTTTTGGGCATATCCCCTAGAAACACATTCCTCTTTACAACAATAACATTTTCTTATTCCCGAAGAACTCTTGGTTTGCTCCTCATCAGCAAGGTGAGGATCTGCCCCAAGTTTCCCGACCAGTAATCTATAGGTTTCAACATTCGACTTATTTACTGTGGCAAATGAGAAAAGGCAATTCTCGCACATCCCATGAACATCAACAAGGTTGCTGTGAGAATGACAAAGAACTAATGAAGATATCTTCAACTTATGACCAGGGCAGATTAATTCCCAGTAAAATCCAGCCCTTTTCTTGCCAAGAACATGATCCAGCCTCGAGCAAAGCAAACATGGAACTTGCAATTGGCAATACTGGGCAAATTTTGTAACTAAGTAGGCGAAACCACCGTCAATAAACAGAAAAATCATGAGCATCCATTCAAGGAATGCTGAAGTTAAAGCTGATGTTATACTAATAGGACCTTTAATTTTTCCTTTACTAAAGGCCCCCTTTACATCCATATTTGTGCAATGTTTGAATGATAATTGAACACAGCTACCAAGAAATTTTTTAAACTTTGGCACAACGAAATCTGTCATGCACCCTGCAATGAAACAGTAAAAATATGTCAAGAAAACACGAACAGACTTCAAGCGCATGTGATTCAGTTCAATTACACAAAAAAAAAAGTTGCCTAAAATCAATTTACAGAACATTAGTATCATTTTTCATGTGTCACCATATTATCTTGAACTACAAAATACCAAAGGTAGATTCCAAAAAACATAGAAAGGAATCTCAAAAGTTTCCATTTCTCAGATGAAGGAAACAAAAAATCTAATAGTACAAGATGCATAATTCATCAGACACTAGATGTGCAAGTCACTTATCACTAGTTATACAACTGCAACATAAAGTCCAAGCTTCTGCTTCAACATGTTATGCCATATTAATTCAATCCAAAATCACCAAATATCAACTTTTACCGCCATTTTTACTTGCTACAGACTTTCCAAACCCAAAAAACTTCTATTGAGGTTCATTCTTAGAAGCCAAACAATCAAACCACATAATTATAGCAACTTAAGTGCTCAAATTAATCCAAATAAAAAACACCAGTTCTCAAACAAGATACAACACCCCAATAACATAGACAGAATTTGCCACAGACATCAAAAAAAATCTCAACAAACAGTCCTATCAAATCCTATAGAACAAAAAAGGAATCCTTTTTTTTTTCCAAGAATTTGATCACCAATATAATTAATTAAAAAAAAAAAGAGCTTTTGCACATATATAGCAGCAACTTCAAGGTAAAAAGTAAAGGAAAGCAGCAGATCATGATTAACAAATGAAACTGTGTTCAATTTTATGGATACAAGAAACTGAAAAATATACCTCAAAGGACAGCCCTTTTTACTCTGTAAAAAAAAAAAATTCCAAAAGCCTCAAACGAAAAAATGGAGAGATCAGACACATAATATTATATGGTACATGTAATGTACCTATTTAATACTTTAACATATAGTTTGAACGTTTCTGTCAGATATGCACGTTGTTTTCAACAGTGAAGTAAATGAACTAAATTGCATAAACGTCCCTCAAGTATTCAATAGCTCAATTTTAGTACTCATCTTTAAATAGTCTAATTCAACTTTAGTTTTTCTTTTTCCACGCATTCACTTTAGTCAAATAGGGGATTTTGGAAGTCATATATTTTCTTTCTTGATAATTGAAACATCGGCAAATACTATCGGTTAGTAATTGTCTTGGTATTTTAAAAGTCACATCTTCTTCAAAACAAATAAGTATGAACTTATGAAATGACATTTCCAAAGTATTTTGAACTAAGAGTTACACAAAAAAAAAAAAAAGGAAAAAACTAAAAATCCCTCCTTATACTCTAAAAAGTGGGATTATAAGACCCGAATTCATACCTACCAAAACATATATCTAAGAGTCAAGTAATATCACATTACTTCATCCGTCCAGGTCCAATTTTAGTTGTCAAAGTTAATAAAAAGAATTACTCTTCCTCCATTCACTTTTACTTGTCCACATGCCAAAAATAGATTTTCACTTTTACTTATTCACTTCGACATGTCAAGAGAAAAATAATTTATGTTTCATGTTTTGCCCTTAGCATAATTACTAATCTCAAATCAATTTTTTTTCCAAATCATTAAGACGGTACACTAATTAATATGGGTATCATAATAAATTATGCACTTCATTTATTATTTCTTAAGAAGCGTTTAAAATTCATTGTGGACAAGTAAAAATGAAGAGTCCGTGACATTTTGCACCCTTAATGTGTGCTCTGTTTTGTGATTTGTACCCTGTTCTCTTTGTTTTTATGACTTGCACCATAATCTTTTTAAGTTTTTGCAAAACAGTAAAACTACTCCTTTGTTTTTGCAAAATGGCGAATACAAATAAAAAATCATTTTTCTAAAATTTATTTATTTTAACTTAAAAGTATAGATGAAATTGAAAATCTTCCCGCTCTATCATTAAAACGTAAATATCACTGAAGACATCATCACTGCTAAATCATCCATGGATAAAAGCAAGGAGAATTGAAAGATCCATCAAAGAAGAAAATATTGAAAGGTAAGAAATTTAAGGTAGGTTCAATATCAATCTTCTTTAATTTGTCACTGGAGTATTGAATTACCAAACCTTCTTGTTTGCAACCCAAAAAGACAGGTTTCTAGATCTATCAAGCCTTCAAACAATTATAGATTTTTTTTCATTTTTTATTTTTGGTTAAAAAAAAATTGTAGATACTATCATGTAAAACAAAAACAACAAAGATCAATTCAATTTAAGTTTTAACTTTATTTTAGATAAAACCAACATTATTCAAAAGCTACAAGTGTTTCTCTTCAGTTTAATAAAGCATAATAAAAACTAGGCTCAATTGCACATCATAGTGCAAAGTTTCCAAGTGTTTTCTTCACCAATTTGATATAAGAATAGATTGGCATAAACATGTAACAATACGAGGAATTATAAGTTTGTGAAACTGAAAGCTAAAGAAAGAAAACATTGTCTCTAAATTCCCTTAAGCCTTTGTTGTTCCACTCTTTGGAACAAATTGAACAACAGTACTCAAGGAATCAATTTTTTTTTTCTCGAGTCATTATTTGCTAACTCCACCATTTGATTTCTACTCTACAAAGAAAAAAATATACTTGTTAAAGACTTGACATGTAGTGGAACTATGCTATTTTTGAAGTTAAAAACAATAGATGTTACCTTGTGCCCTATTTACAGGGGAACGAGACAAAAAAGAATTGTTTCAGCCATTTTTAGATTGAATATCATTTCTTTTTTATTATTTAATGATTTTTATTTGTATTCTCCATTTTTCCCTCATGTGTTATTCATAAAAGAGTAGTATTATTGTTTTGCAAAAATTTGAAGAGGTTAGAGTGCAAGTCATAAAAAAAAAAAAAAAAGGGTGCAATTCACAAAACTGGGCACACATTAAGGATGCAAAATTCCACGGACTCAAAAATGAACGGACAGAGTAGTATTTTACAAAATCAAGATAGAATTAATTAATTTTTTTTCATTTTCCTTTACTATTAATTGTTCGTCAAAGTAATCAGTATTAATTACATTAGAAATGTAGCATAAATTTTAAGAGTTCAAATAAGTAACTGATTGATGTTATGCTTGTTCAAATGCCAAAAAAATTAGCTTAGCCTTGTTCTTTTAAACATTTAGTCTTACTTATGAATAGAAAGGTAAATTAGCAATAAAACACTTTCTATTTATGATTTGTTAAGGCACGCAAAAGGGAAACGGTCAACTAAAATGGAATGAAATTAGTACTAATAAACTTGAAAACTTGCTCACCATTTGCAAACCTAATGCAAAATAATTATTCAACTAAATTACACATTGGTTGTACACGATTACTCAAAATCTATTTTCTACATTTTCTTATTGCACTATCTTTATATTTTTTTTAGGAAAATAACTTCCCTAATAAAAGCTAGGAAAACAAGTTTCACAAGTGTTATTCCACATTAGTTGTCTCTTCCTCACCCTTGGACGCATCTCATCGTCACTCCCATCCCCATCCCCACCCCAGCCCCCACCAACCACCCCCACTATTATAGTATTTGTCTAGATTATATATAAATATTTTTTGCCCACATACTGAATACAAGAAAATAAGTAAGAAACTCACTTATTTTTTGGAAAACATTTTCTTTTATACCACCGACCACCCTTAATTTCAAATATTCTACTATTGTGGAACATAATAATTTAAGGGCTTAAATCTGCATACAACAGAACTTAAGGGAACGACTGCAATATATATATAAGTAGAAGAGAGGTGTAATTACAATTTTAATAGAAGTTAGAGGGTTTATTGGAAGAGCCGACAATGACAGAAAGTCGGCTTTCCAATTCCAAATTGTTACAATTGGGCGGCTACCGAAAGGGGGCCCATATCAACCAATACAAAAGTAATGGCTTTACAACAAATGAGATCATAGATTCTTCTATTTTTTTGCCCTTTTTCACCTCTCTTTTGTTTTATTGAAAAAGAAACAATTATTGGTTTTGGTTGCCATATCATTCATCATGTATTGTATTTGAGTGGCTTACAACTTGAGATTTTTTTTTGCTAAGTATTCACTTACGTATTACTTTTTTTTTTTTCAGAGTTATTGATGCATTCCTACTGAGAATAAAGAAGAGGATTTTTTTTTCACGAGAAAATTTGGTCTTCTTCTATTTTGCCCGAATTCGTTGATTACTCCATACTTAGAGGACGTGAAAAGTGAAGATTTTGACCGAATGAATAGGGATTAATTGAGAATAAGCGCTTTTTTCATTTGTTGAACGCTGATTATTAGCGTTGTCTGTCTATAATGATAGATGATCAAATTTCATTCAACTTCTTCTTTGAATTGAAATTGAGATTTTTACCTATCCTTTCTATTTGCTTACTATATAGGGATTGATCAAAACAATAAATTTGATAATCCTATATTTTTTGAACTTAGGGCTCGATTACTAGTACAGATCTTACCTTACATTTATTCAATGCGAAGTTCCAATCTTGCATGTTTATATTATACCATCTTATCACATATTATTGGTTCACTCTGATCACTTGTATAAGATTTCATTCTATGAAAAATAGTCATCTTTTCTACCTTCTCTTTCATTATTCATGGATCCATATGTGCGCTAGTTGAAGATATTTAAATAAAAAAATTATAATATCGTTTTCTTTTTTAACATGTTTACATGAACTAAGTGTTAGCTATATGAATCCTTTTACTACACTAGGAGTTGGGGAGGGGTGTAGAAGGTAGAAAATTCACCAAGTGAGCTAGCCATTAGCCACGATTTATATAATTTTAAACTGAAGCGATATTTTACAAAATTTTTTTTAGCTAAACTGGAAATAGGCCGTTTGGAGAGTCTTGAATTAGAAATGATTTAGCCCCAATTCAAGGCAAATAATTACCGTGCTCGACACTAGGAACCATAACCAATTCAATACCTCTAAAGTTAAGATCTCTGCTGTAAATACTTCCCTGTTCGGTGTTCACATTAGGGTTCAACTAAATTCGGATTTGCACCGGAAAGTCTTACATTTGGGGTAAAGTGCTTTCTAACAAAGGCGATTTTGTATCCAGGAGACTCGAATCCGAGACATTTGATTAAGTATGAAAGAGTATTTACCACTCCACCACAATTATTGTTAGTTTTCAAATACCATTATGTGTGCCCTGGAGTACGTCTTACTAACCGCCAGTGACAACAAGTATAATAGTAATACAGTAACTATTCGCCTTAAATAGGACTCCAAAAAATAATCTCTTTATGCTCAATACAGATGGTTCGTCTCTCGGCAATCCGCAAACATGTGACACTGGATGAGTATTCAAGATCAGGAATTGTGTATTGCTGTGCAGGACTGTTGTTGTGGTGACTAGATTTTAGGTTTCATGAAAGGACTTCCGGCTACTACTAACACAATAGCAAAGATTATTGCTCTCCTCCAAGAATTGCGAGTTGTTGTAGAACAAAACCTTCAACCTTTGAGGATTCGAATAGACTCCAAAATAGGTAAAAATCTGTTGCTTCACCCAAATGACACTTACAAATCTTATTTAAATGAATGCAGGTTGATGAAGAAATCGACTACTAGGGACACTATTTTATGGACCAGATTTATGGTTCCTAAACGTGCTTTGGGGATCAGAAATTTCCATTCGCTAAAACTCTTTAAGGACCAATGACTTGACCTTGTCGCTATTGATCTTTAGCGGCGGAGCCTATAGACGGGTAGTGACCAGATTTTATCGGTCGCGATTGACCTTTAGAACCAGTTTTCCCGTCGCTAATGATTGTTCTGGTCCTTAAAGAGTCTTCGCTATCATATGTATTTTAAAATTATACATTATTTAGTATAGAATCACATGCCCACATAAAGAAGAGATCAATAGATCACTTTTCTTATACAACTAAGCATATACATGTATAAATTTGGTAATTAATCACAAAAAATGTACATCACGCTAGTAACTATATAACCATAATGCATATGTCATGGTACTGTTTACAACAAACCTCTTAGCAATTTTTTTTTTTCCCCCTAACAATCCTAGCAAAATGATAACGAATGCTCGAGCTATGAAGTCTTCAAAACTTGCATCTTGACTTGTAAGCTCATCTCTTCAAATCCTGTAAAAATTAAAAAGTAAATTTTTTTAGAAGATCATAAAGATCGGATTAAGTATCTGAAAGATAACAACAATGAGAGGAACATCTGAATATTGCATAGTTCCATCTCCTTCAAAGCATATCAATTTCATATTTAGTCTAATTACATTTTTCAAATAAAGATTAATGTAAAATCACTTATCCAAATACATTGTACAAGTAACAATACTTTTACAAGTTTCGATAATGTAAACTCATTTAACAATCGGCAATAAACTTCCTTCTTCCACTGAGATACAATCTGAAAGTAACGAAATATAGTTTAAATCTCTACAATCCGTTCATACTTAATGCATAAAATATAAGCCAACACATACTGAATACAATAGCTACTAAAGTTAATCATTCTCCATATGTCTTTGTACAAATAGAAGAATTTGTGTCTATAGCTAAAATATCAACTAAAGCGAGATCTTTTCATTCCCTTATCCTCCTCACTCTCCAAGCACTAGCCTTAACACCTAACCCTAGCCACCATCCTCACATTGAGCCCAATACTCCCACTTTAATCCCTCACACTGCAACAATCAATATTCAGTAGAATTGGTACAACATATTATCATTCTCTATAATCAATATTCATTAAAAAAGAAATTTCTGGTTGTCAAGAAAAAAAGAAAAGAGACAAACATGTACAGATTGACAACTCGTCATCGCCGGCGCCTGATTTGTGAGTCTTCACCATCGTCGTGAGTCTTCGGAGAGATATTTGGAAGAGTTGATTTTTAAGAATTTTACATGCTTTCAAATTAAAAAACATATACAGAGGATAGGGTTTCATTTTGGGGAAAATACGGGAGAGAAAGAGAGGTGAGGGATAATTAACATGAGTTTAGTCTTTTATATTAGTGTGGTGAGGCCTCTCGCTCCCGCTGACCTTAGCTTATTAGGACGGGATTTTTATCTTTTTAGAGACCCGATTTAAACCTTTGTGAGTTTAGGATATAAAAATGAGAATTATAGACCAGAAGAAAATCTTATCCCTATAAGTTGTATGGTTTGACTACTTAATCTTTTGAAGAAAAGCAATTTCATTTGCTCCCACTAATGGATTGATACCCACGTGCCAATGAATCCATCATTATTGACTTAATGAGATACTTTGGAAATTACATGAATATTGTTTGATTTTTTAATATGGAGTGCATTTTTTTTTTGGACATTATTAATTTGCACTATTTTTATGCATATATATATATATATACTATGTTCAAAACACGATTACTATAACATTAGTTTGTACTATTTTTATGCATATAATATATATATATATATATATATATATATACATATACTATGTTTAAAACACGTTTAATATAACATTGTAGTTTGTGTTGCGTATCTAAAACTTTATTATATTAGTGTTTGCTACGAATACAAAGTCAACACTTTTTTTTTAACATTATATTTTTTTTAATATGGGGTTCAGGTTTTTTTTTATATATATATTGCTTGATTTTGATAATATGGGATCCACTTTTTTTTTTCCATGAATTTGGAGATGGTGAGTTCCACTTTTTTTTCTTCCTTTTTTTTTTTATTGCTCGGTGTTATTTAGTATGGGGCCCATCCTTTTTTTTTAAGGGACAACGGATGACGAAACCCATGCTTTATATAGTTTTTTTTATTTTTTATTTTTTATTTTTTATATTGCTTGGTGTTGTTTAGTAGGGGCTCACCCTTTTGGACATTATTAGTTTGCACTATTTTTATGCATATAATATATATATATATATATATACTATGTTCAAAAAACGATTAATATAACATTGTAATTTGTGCTCCGTATCTAAAACTTTATTATACTACGAATACAAAGTTTGCACTTTTTTTTTTGACATTGTTTGTTTTTTTAATATGGGATTCACTTTTTTTTTATATTGCTTGATTTTGTCAATATAGGATACTATGTTCAAAACACGATTAATATAACATTGTAGTTTGTACTCCGTATTTAAAACTTTATTATATTAGTGTTTGCTACGAATACAAAATCTGCACTTTTTTTTTTGACATTGTTTGTTTTTTTTAATATGAGATTCGTTTTTTTTTTTTTATATTGCTTGATTTTGTTTCACTTTTTTTTTTTTATATTGCTTGATTTTGTTTCACTTTTTTTTTTTTTTTTTTTTTTTTTTTTTATATATTGCTTGATTTTGTCAATATGGGATACTATGTTCAAAACACGATTAATATAACATTGTAGTTGTTGACACCTAATTTTGGCTCGACGTGCTTAAAATTAACGTTTTGGGGGGCCCTGATTCGTTAAAGAGCATGAAATACATTTTTACACATTTTTTACATTTTTTTAACAATTTATTGATGATTATCCTTATTTTAGGAATTTTCTCAATTTATTGTCATTTGTTTTTCAAGAATCATTATTTTGCACATGTACAGCGTAATACTACCATTTTTTTTGTGCAATTAATAATTGTTTCTTAATTTTATAGCAATACATTTTCATATCATAGACATTAATGTTTATATTTTATACTTGCGTTATTACTTATACATGTATTAATTAATTATATTTTAGTGCAATCCGACAATGTAGAGAAAATTGGAGCAATTAATTTTTAAATGCGGAGCAAGAATTCGATCAAGTAAAGATCTTATCACTTAAAAAAAAAAAAAAGTTGATTGAGGTGATGTGTTGGGGACAAAGGGGTATGGCTTAATTATATTTTGGATAAAAAAAAAGAGGTGTTTGTTTATATTATAAGAAAAGGGTGGGGTTAATTTAATTATGGGACACACACAACACTTGAACACAATTTTTTTTTTTCCCTCTCTTCTGAAAACCCTAAACATTTTTCTCCCCCCTCCTCTTTCCACAGCCGCCACCACGCCGGAGCTTCGAGCTCCGGCGACGCCCCGCCCACCTTCAGCGTGCACACCAGCCCGCTCACCACCACTTCACGACCCCACTGCCCCGTAACTCCTTCTTCCTCACCCAACTAAATCGCCGCCTTCCACCATCTTCTCCGGCGACGAGCTCATCGGAATCCCACACCAACACCACTATCCCTTCGCTTCCCCCCACTGCTTCTTCCTCCCATCGCAGAACCCCCCTTGGTCTCCCTCTCTCCCTCACCCACTGCCCGCTCCGGCGAACTCACGACGCCGGAGCAGTGAACGCCAACAATCCCTCGACCGAAGAGCTTACTTCCGTTAGAACTTCCATCAGCAATTTGCCTCCTCTTTCTCTCTCTCTTCTTGTTCGCTAAAATTTCTAACTTTTTTTTTTTTCTCTTTTCCATTCTGTTCTTGATAGTAGTGGAATTACTCTATGCACTTCTTGTATTGTTTGAAACTACTTTTGAGCTGTAAATAAGAATCTTTTTTCATTGCTGTCACAGATTTTCTTTATTTTTTTTGAGCTTACAGCTCATTTTAGTTGTAGAACAATAGTTCATACTCTTTAGTTTAGTTAATAGAAAAGGAAGGACTGAACTGTTTCTTTATTTTGAAGAAATGGGGTTGTTTTCATTTTCAAGATTATTATTTGGGGTGTTATTTGTTGTAGCGTTGTTATTGTTTTCACCAGTAGTGAGTGGGATAGGTGCAAACTGAGGAACTCAGTCAACACATAGGTTGCCACCTGAAATAGTGGTGAGGTTGCTTAAAGATAATGGGATCCAAAATACTATTTGATGCTGATTATGACACACTTAAAGCTTTGGGTAAATCTGGTCTTGAAGTTATGGTTGGTATTCCTAATGACATGCTTTCTACTTTGGGTAGCTTGAAAGCTGCTGAGAAATGGGTTTCTAAAAATGTTTCTGTCCACATCTCTAACTACAAAGTCAACATCAGGTATGTTGCAGTTGGAAATGAACCTTATTTGACAACCTACAACGGAGCTTACCTTAAAACAACTTTTCCTGCTATGCAAAAATATCCAAACTGCACTCGTAAAAGCTGGCCTCGGTAATCAAGTAAAGGTTACTTGTCCCCTCAATGCAGATGTTTATGAGAGCGCAAATAGCTTGCCATCAGGATGACCGATGAAGACATTTCCGTCGATTTCCAAGGCCTTCGATGTACAAAGACGGATTTTTATTTTAAGTTTATTCATTATTTCTTTAATTCATCCGATAGTTATTTATTTTCTTACTAACATTTTTATTAAGTCTCACGCAGGTATCCGAAATTACTTTTTGAAGATGGCACTCAAAAGAAGTTCAAATAGCTTCTTAAATTCTTTGTTTATATTTTCTTTTACATTCTTAAATTATGCAAGCATAAAATATAGTGAAACTTTACTTTTTAGGGTGTAGGTTGGTTGTATTTATTTATGATCTGCTTAGGTGATTTAAATTTTATGTGTTTTAGACAAATTAACTTTAGGTAGTTATTATTTTTGTAGCTAATATTCTTATAGTTATCATGTTTCGCTAGAGTTTTAATTCAATAGCTTAGCACACTTAAGTGAATAAATAGGGTGATTTGCCTCAATATTTAGGATTTAGAATGTACTCTCATAATTAATTGATTAGGCGTACATACTTAACTAGTTAAATTAGTTAACTCACTTCGAGTGCAAAATAATTTCATGTCCATTTTCTTTTTATACCTTTGTCACATATCCAAGTTTCTAAGTTGCACATAACCTTTTTTTTAAAAAAGTAATTATTATATCACATATGTAAAAAATACATATTGCGCGATTATTTATGTGAATAGTCATATTAGTTATTCTTTAGTCTAAATTCTACTAATTTTTGTAAGTAATAATCAAGCCTTTTTACACATCCCTCGAATAGTTAAATTGGTCCAGCCGGGAACTACATTTGTGGATTCTGAAGGATGCCTAACACCTTCCCTTCGGAATAATTTGAACCTTTACCTAGAATCTCACTTATTTTTGTAGACCATGTTAAGCTGCATATATTAATAATTTATAGGTATCCTAGTATACCTTAAATGCTAAGTGGCGACTCTGTACATAATTAACTATTTCAGAGCTGCATAAGTTGTGCTTTGTTTAGCCTTTGGTAAAAATAGGGTGCAACAGTAGTTTGTGCTCCGTATTTAAAACTTTATTATATTAGTGTTTGCTACGAATACAAAGTCTGCCCTTTTTTTGACATTGTTTTTTTTTTTTAATATGAGATTCGCTTTTTTTTTATATTGCTTGATTTTGTTAATATGGAGTTCACTCCCCCCCCCCCGAGTTTGGAGATAGTGGGTTCCACTTTTTTTACTTTTTTATTTTTATTTTTTAATATTGGTTGGTGTTTAATATGGGGCCATGAAGAACTTCTATTTTTTAATTTTTAGTAAATATTTTTTGTTTAACTCATTTTACTTGTCATGTTGTTTTTTACATATTTTTTTAAGGAAACGTCAATTAGAATTATAATTTCACTAATTTACCTTATTAATTATTTGATCTCCATTTAGTATTATTTTTTCTTTTATGACATTAATCTCTTTTCACAGTTATTAGAGTAAGGAAAAAATGAAAAAGTAATTAAATTCTATCTTATTTTAATATATAAGTATTTTAAGTATGTTGCTGTACAATAATTTCATTTGCTCTCACTAATGGGTTGATATGCATGTGGCAATGAGTCCATCATTATTGATTTTCTAAGAATTTTTTTTTAACATTGTTTGTTTTTTTAATATTAGATTCACTTTTTTTTTATATAATATTGTTTGATTTTGTTAGTATGAGGTCCACTTTGTTTTTTCCCGTGAGTTTGGATGTGATGGGTTCGACTAATATGGGGCCCACAATTTTTTTTTTTTAACATTTTTTGTTTTTTTAATATGGGATTCACTTTTTTTTTTAATATTGCTTGATTTTGTTAATATGAGGTACACTTTTTTTTTCCCGTGAGTTTGGATCTGGTGGGTTTCACTTTTTTTTTTTTTAATACTGGTTGGTGTTTAATATGGGCCCACATTTTTTTTGTAATATTAGTTGTTGTTTAATATATATGAGGCCCACAATTTTTTATTTTTTTATTTTAGTTGTTGTTTAATATATATGGGGCCCACAATTTTTTTTTTTAATTTTAGTTGTTGTTTAATATATATGGAGCTCACATTTTTTTTTTGAGGCCTACAACGGACGATGAAAAAGGAGCCCAGCCGGCTCTTCTATATAGTTAGAAATTTGCCTCCTGTTATGAACTACTTTTGGTAGAAACATTTCTACTTCGGTTTGTAATATTAACCTATATGGCTCCGACCCATCGGGTCCAGCATAACGCAAACTCATGTTATGATGCTTTTAGCAAATTTTTAATATAATTATCTTTGATTACCAAACATAAAAGTCCCAAGTGTATAAACTGATCTTTCAAATTTTACTAATGCAAAAGATAATTTTTTAATCACGGTGGGCTTGACGTCAAAGGTTAACAGCATTTTCTCAAGATGGCAGCTAAATTTTTTTTTTTATCATTCTAAATAATTTATAATTTATATTTTTTTAAAAAAAAAATATTAATATTAGGAAGTACGATTAGTTCTGGAGAGGAATGAGGGTCTTAATCATGTGGAGGGTTTTTAACTTTCACCCAGTAATTCTAAATGAGAAGATGCAGTTAAATTTTAATCTTGCAAGAGATGTGTAACAAACTGTAATATATCTATTTTCAAGTGTTCATAATCTTTTAAAAGGTAAATATTAAAATAGCGAACATATTATTCTTAATATGCATAAACTTGTTCTTGAATGAAATTCCCCTAAATCGAATAGTTCCAATGGATGAGTCTCCTAAATGCCAATGGCAACTCTCTCTAATTTTCGATCGTGACATTTGCTTTAAAAAAAAAAGAAGTTCAACCTACTTATAAACTATGTTTAAAAATTATAGATACAATGTATGGTAGTTAAATTCTCTCTAGCTTGTGACATATTAACAACATTTGGATGCAGTGGTCGATCATGTTCTATTCATTCTATCAATTTGTTTTTTGGTCCAGTGGAAAACAACAAATTAATTAACTAAAAAAAAACTTAGCTTAAATCTGCTAGTAGAAGAAATTTCGTGTCCTTAGAGACAGGACTCCAGAGTATCAAATGCCTATTCATGATTGTGGCCCTCATTTGCTAGAAATCGGCACATTGATTTGCCTCCCTCCAGATTTATCTAATTGTGGCCCTTTTGGCTTGTAGCAAGGTCGTGCCTCTTTTCATATATATTAAAAGTAAAATATTGCCATAATTGATTATTTATGGTTACATGGACATTTAAATTTATAGAACACATTCGTCCAAATAAATATTTTGAGCTAATTAATTACTAAACTAAATAGATATGAATTTAATTAAAAGCCCAACTTCATTGAACTAATCTATTTAATTGGACAACAAATGATGAGCCTACCTTATAGCCGAAGATATTATTTTATCCTAAAAATCTAAATTTATGCACGTGTTAAATAATGTGCAAGCCAAGTCAAATCATGAAGGAGCCCACGGAATCAATCCACATGCCAATGATGTGGCGTGCCAAGTTAAATCAAAAGAGCGATGAAAAAAAGTCATACGTGTAAGTAACATGTTATAGTCAATCACGTATGACCTTTCGCACTGCTTCAACCTAAATGGACAGTGATTCAAATCAACCAATCAATTAAAAGAAAAGAATTTGTCCGCATCATATATAATTCCTTTCTCCACACTATAAATAGGTTGTCATAACCAATAAGCGAGGTCAAAATTCAAAACACGAAGCAAGTGAGAACACAGGGATGAAGGTTATTATTTTCTGTAGAAGTTGCAAGCACTCAAGTATTTCTTTACAAGTTTCATGTACTTGAAAATCAATTGTTTAATCAAACTTTTAATAAAGAAATAGTAAGTGATTTTGAGTACTTGAATAAGTTATTTCGAGGTTTCAATTAGAAATTGAAAAGGTATTTTTTTTCTTTCTAAAAAGTGCTTTTTATTTTTACAGCAAGATTATCCACATAAAAGAATCATAGTTACAATAGTAGCAAATTTCATTTATCATAATTTGACACTTACATTATTTCTTGAAAATATTGGTCAATCACAAATTATTAATAAAATCACTTTTGAAATGATTTAGTCAAATACAAATTAATACTCTCCCAAAACACTTTGTAAGAAAGTATTTTCTTATAAAAATCACTTCTCAAATAAATTTGATTTCGGCAACCTGGCCAAACTGGCTAATAATCTCATACTTTCTTAAGGGCCTGTTTGGAAAGCCACCTGGTAATTGGAATTAGTGTAATTACACAGCCTAGTAATTACACAGTAGTGTAATTACAATAACCTGTTTGTTTGTCATAACGTAATTACATTGTAATTACAAGCGTGTTGTTTGGTTGCACAAGTGTAATTACACAGTTAGTTTAATTTTAGAATAAAATTTAATTATAAAAAATTGAAATTAATAGTTAAAAATTATTTTCCTTTATAAATGATATTAAATTAGTTATTTAATAACACATTGTTTCTTGGAAATATATTAATTAATAATCATATATTTGTAACTAATATTGTAAAAAAATATTTGATATATATTTTTCAAATTAATAATATTTAATTGCAATTAATTATAAAACTTAAAAGAAGACTTTTTTTGTGAGAACGTCATGGATTGGATGTTGACAAAAAGATAATATTTATAAATATAATGCCATAACATTATTCAAATGTTTGACACAAAAAATTCATCAAATGTAAGTGAAAAATAAACAACATGCAATGTGAAAGCAAATAACTTAAAATTGAAAATATAACCTAAATTCAAAATCCAAAAGAAAAAGTTTAACATAATACTCTCATGTCAAATTCCAACATTACATAAGTAAGTTCCAACGTAACTTAAATAAATAATTCAAAAGAAAGGGAAAATATAAGTCTATAACCTCATTCACAACGAAATTCTATTATAATAACGTCACTCGTTATATGCCAAGTTTGTTAATGACTTATTCTTTCCAATATTAAGAGGTGTAGGTTCAAAAATTAGAATAATAATACGGTTATGCGAAATGAATAAAATAAAAAAATAAAAATAAAAACAAGCAATTACATGGAACCACACGAAGTAAAGGTTGGGAATGAGAAGAAAGGAAATGAAAAATAAATAATATAAAAATAAAAATACATTTTAAAAAATAAAAATAAAAGAGAATTTAAAATAATAGAAATTAAAAATAAATTAAAAATCAAAAGAAATTAAAATAATAGAAATAAAAAGAAAAAGAAATTAAAATAGACAAAAAAGAAACAAACTAAAAATACAGGATGTAATTACACCCCCCGGAGAATTGCAGAGTGTAATTACACACTCTCAATTACACCCAATTCCCACCTAACTGTGTAATTACTTAGTTAAACAAACATGTCAAACTGTGTAATTACACTCAATTTCAATTATCTGGGTGGCTTTCCAAACAGGCCGTAAGGGTGGTAGACAAAGATAAAACCATCTCTCTCCAAATAAACATTATTAGAAAAGGAGAAAAAAAAAAAGGTTTAAGAAAATAAAGAATATTTGAAAACCAATGAATAATGTCCTTATAGAGGGGGTGTAGGGACAAAACAAGAAAATAGGGGAAAACATAAGGAAGAAAAAGGGGGTAGTATGGTAAGTACGAAACACATTAGGAGGGGTGGGGTATCCCATTATGACCTAAATACCCATCTTTCTCAACGTTAGCCCTAAGCTTGCAATTCCCAACACAACCCTTACAACCTTCAATTCTCTTTGCCCTTGTATTTCTTCAGCCTCCTTCCTTCCCTTCCTTACCCTTACTCTTCTTTTCCGATTTCCCCTTTCTCTCCTTGCCCTTTTTTTCTCTCTCTCTCTCTCTCTCTCTTTTTTTACCCGCCATATTCAAAATTCTGTACACCCTTTTCTTGGGGTTCCAATTTGGAACCCTTTTTCTTGATCCTTAATCGATTTTGGACGAAATCTGAGATGGGTTTTGATGGGTTTTCTGTTTTCTTTGTGTTTTGATTGGAATCTTGGAGTTTTACTGAACTTGGGTCTACTCGATCTTGACTTCTGGGGCTCTCTTAATTAATGGTGAGTTTGGCGTTTTTATTGCTCCTTGAGTCGAGGGTTTATTGGAAACAGCCTCTCTATCTCGACGAGGTAGGGGTAAGGTCTGCGTACACTTTACCCTCCCCAGACCCCACCTGGTGAGATTGTACTGGGTATGCTGTTATGGTTTAGTGTTTTATTGGGTTCCTGTTGCTAATTTGGTTTGTGGGTTGTGTCGTTTTGATATGTAGAATGCTGGGATATTTGACTATATATTGTTTGTTTTAGGGATTTGTACAGTTTATTGTATTGAGACTTGTTGGTTTAATTTATGCTTGTAGCTGGAAGGAGCTGCTGTTTTATTGAGTTTGATCAGTGTTCTGGACTAATATAGTGCTGGGAGCAGGTCAGATTGATTTATCCAGTTTTTTTTCTTCTTGTTTTGGTTTTGTATACTGATAACAGGTTTGGGTTACTGTGCTTGTTTCTCCCTGCATACTATCTGGTCCAATATGCTAAATCATGAATTATATGCACTTTTGAAGCAGGCTGTAGTGAAGTCACTTGAAGCAAAAAGTAGTTTTGATATCTGTTAGTCGCTAGCTGATTCTCTGTCTTCAGAATTGGTACTTCATCAAGTGAGAGAAGAGTTTGATCTTTCCTCGGTACATTTTCAAAGTTTGTGTTCACACATTGACAGGACATCCTATTGATTGAAGTGTTTACTTTTGCAAAGACGAATGGCGAACCATGAGTTGATCCCTGGCCAAAATCAGGATTTGGCTGTTGATAGTGAGAACCAGGAAATAGTGTTTGACCACACTCATCAGGATATGGGCATAAGCCAGAACCACGGACTGGAACTAGCCCAGAACCATAACCATGAGCATGAGATGGGTATAGCGGACAGCCAAAATCATCCCGGGAATCACGAGCATCATGAGTATGAGCACGAGAATGGCTTACCAGTGGAGCAAAAGCCTGAGCATGAAAACCAGGAGTTGCCTAATGAAAACAATGAGTTAGTTGTTTCTGAACAAGATGAGTTAGGCATTGAGGAAAACCAAGAACTTGATGATAACTTGGAATTAGCTGTGGTTGAGAACCATGATATGGGTGTTGAACCTGCACATGAATTTGAACTCCACGATGGCCAGATGGTTCTTGCTTCGTCAGCTCATGTCCTTCAGGCTCGACAACTTTCAATAGCACCTGATTATGAGTTACATGTGGGACAAGAATTCCCTGATGTCAAAAGCTGCAGAAGGGCTTTACGTGACACAGCCATTGCTCTTCATTTTGAGATTCAGACCATAAAATCTGATAAAACTCGTTTTACTGCTAAATGTGCCAGTGAGGGCTGCCCTTGGCGCATTCATGCTGCAAAACTTCCAGGTGTACCCACGTTCACAATCAGAACAATTCATGACAACCATACATGTGGAGGAATCGCGCATCTAGGCCATCAGCAAGCCTCAGTTCAGTGGGTGGCCAACTCGGTGGAGCAACGGCTCCGGGAAAACCCAAATTGCAAGCCAAAGGAGATCCTTGAAGAAATTCACCGGACTCATGGAATCACCCTGTCTTACAAGCAAGCTTGGCGTGGAAAGGAGCGAATTATGGCTGCTATGCGCGGTTCCTTTGAAGAAGGTTATCGCCTTCTTCCTCCTTACTGTGAACAAGTTAAAAGGACAAATCCAGGGAGTATAGCATCAGTTTATGCAAACCCTGCTGATAATTGCTTTCAGCGGCTTTTTATATCATTTCAGGCTTCTATTTTTGGTTTTCTAAATGCTTGTCGCCCTCTTCTTGGGCTTGACCGGACGTTCTTGAAAAGTAAATACCTTGGTACTTTACTCTTAGCTACTGGTTTTGATGGTGATGGCGGCCTTTTTCCTCTAGCATTTGGTGTTGTTGATGAGGAAAATGATGAGAACTGGATGTGGTTTCTCTCTGAACTTCGTACCTTGCTAGAGGTTAATACAGAAAACATGCCAAGACTTACCATCTTGTCTGACAGGCAGAAGGGTATTGTAGATGGGGTTGAAGCAAATTTTCCCACTGCTTTCCATGGTTTTTGCATGCGTCATTTGAGTGAAAGCTTCCGTAAGGAGTTCAACAATACAATGCTTGTTAACCTGTTGTGGGAAGCTGCACATGCTCTTACAGTCATTGAGTTTGAGGCTAAAATTCTTGAGATTGAGGAAATATCACAAGATGCTGCGTATTGGATTCGGCGGATCCCTCCACGATTGTGGGCCACAGCTTATTTTGAGGGATCAAGGTTTGGTCATTTGACTGCTAACATAGTGGAACAATTGAATAATTGGATTCTAGAGGCCTCTGGACTTCCAATAATTCAGATGATGGAATGCATCAGGAGGCAGCTTATGACTTGGTTCAATGAACGACGAGAGACCAGTATGCAGTGGGCATCAATTTTGGTGCCTACAGCGGAGATGCGAGTCGCAGATGCTCTTGAGCGTGCCCGGACTTATCAGGTTCTTCGTGCTAATGAAGCTGAGTTTGAAGTGATATCTCATGAGGGTACCAATATTGTTGATATCCGGAACCGTTGCTGCCTTTGTCGGGGCTGGCAACTCTATGGTTTGCCCTGTGCACATGCTGTGGCAGCACTACTTTCTTGCCGGCAAAATGTCCACCGGTTTACTGAGAGTTGCTTTACTGTTGCAACGTATCGGAAGACATATTCCCAAACGATACATCCTATTCCAGATAAATCATTATGGAAGGAGTTGACAGAGGGAGATCCAAATGCTGCCCAAGCAGTTGAGATTATTATAAACCCACCTAAGTCACTTCGGCCTCCTGGTAGGCCAAGGAAGAAGCGAGTTAGAGCAGAAGACCGTGGTAGGGTGAAGCGTGTTGTGCATTGTAGCCGTTGCAATCAGACTGGCCACTTCAGGACGACATGTGCAGCTCCAATTTGAGTTGTCTATGCAGACAATTCATTCAGTGCAAAAAAAAGAAGTCTGTGTGATATACCATTTTCCTGTGGAGAATCCTTCTTATATTCTGCAAAAGGATATTTCTAGTTAGCTGCTCAGTCCATAGTGATAACTTTTCATCTACTAGTCTAGCAAGCTTTATTGCCTTTTTTGGATTTGTTTAATAATACATTGCAACAGAGGATAGGGTTTGGTGATTATAACTATATATGATATGATGAAAATTGGCTTTCTTAGGTTGTGAATGCCACATGCAATTTACAGTCTTTGCACTCCCCTGCTCCCCTTGGCCTGGAATTTTGTTATTAATAATAAAAAGATGCTAAGTGCAGGTGCAGCAGACCCTTATTTTGTTATGTTCCAAACAAACGTTTGGTTAATGCTTATAATCTTGCGTATGCACACGTAGACAAGCATGGTCAATGGTGATCACTTCTTGTATTGCCATTATGATTAGTTGAGTCAGTTCCATTTGCCTTGCCTTAGTATTGCTGTTTTGTTCTACTCCATCCTGATTAAAAAAAAAGAGTCCATTTAGCCATTTGAACTCCTAGACAAAAATAGATAATTTGACTAAACAATCCTTAATTAAATAAACATTGGAATTTGATCATATAACACTTAAAAGGGGCAAATCTGAAAAAATAAGCTTAATTCTTTCTTGATTTGATAAGTGGACACTTTTTTTTACCTAAGAAAAAAGGTTAAGTGGACATTTTTTTTGATTCGGAGGGAGTAGTTGGTTGTCTATATTCTTTGGCATTTTTCTTTCCTTTTTATTGGTTAAACTGTGTTGTCATCCACGCGTGATCCAACTTCAAAAGAATTTTGCTGCAAGTTATTTATGGTCTTCAATCAATACCTGGATTCTGGACTTGGGTTGAAGTTACAAGTTTTATGTTGCACATAAGAGTGTGGTCTAGTTGTCAATGAAGTGAAAAATGCCATAAGAGACTAAGGTTCAAATTTCAACAAAGACTCGGTACTTGTACCGATGGGAGGTAGTAAGTACCTAATAGATTAATCAAAATACACGTACTGGGTCACTAATGAATTTATCCAAGCACGTGTTAATAAATCAGTTGAGGTACATGATAAGGTGGCTCAAATAGGTAAATAATTATCTCATCAAGTATTTATATCAAACCAATTCAATATACCATAATTAAGTGATTTAATGAAATTAAAATATAAATTTATCATAGGTAAGTGAGACAAGTCTATATACAAACATATTTATCGATTTGGTGTAAATACTCTGCTGCTCAAACACCACCCTTATCTGAAAAGAGAAAAAGAAAAGGGGTTAACAAGTTATTGTACCTTTTGCACTTCATCTGTGTAACGTGAAAGTTTTTCTGCCTTTTTTAATTTATTTTTCAGATGAACGTTGTTGCTGACTCTGATTTGATTGTTTTTTCAAAAACTTGGTAGAAACTAAAGCTAACTAATGAAGGGAGTAGCAAGGAATAAGTTAACCTCAAAGAGGTAACCCAACGGCAAGAAAACAAATTTGGTAGAAATTAATGCCAACTAATGAAGTGATTTGCATCGAGGAAATAGAAGCCTGCATAGCCCAGAATTGTGATTTATGGTAGTACTATAGTACCTTGTATCTAGTTTCTTATCATGTAAATTTCATTTAAAAAATATTACAAATATTGAATTGAGAAAATGAGAAGGTTTGGTCCTTACTATTCCTTCATTTTGATTTCTAACATTCTCATTTTATCCTTAATAACAATCTCTTATACTAATAAAACATGTTTAAGATTACAAGATTCAAAAATTTTATATATTTTTTTAAATTTTGGGTCTAATTAGATTAAGACACATAATCTTCGCTTTTGACCATAAACACTTTTGGTTCAAGTTTTTTACGTGCAATTTTTACTATTTTTTTAGTGTCTAGTGCAATTCTTTATGTTTCATATTTTAGGATTTGAGGATCTTCTTAGTGTTTATTTCATCAAATCTAACCAACATAAATTTGTTAAATACATCTCGAAAATTAAAAAGCATTAACTTTTTGACAAATTTAAAGGATCAAAACTATCGTGTATATGCTTAAAAGGAGAAAAAACTGTTCAATATATACTTAAAACGACTCTCAAACGTAAGGGAGCATTTTGTCATTTCTTAGCAAAAGGATAGAATTTGAGAGAGAAAATGATCAACATAGTCCTTTAAGGTATTGGGTAGGATTATTCTAGTCCTTCATATATATATATATATATATATCGCGTATTGGATGAAGGAATAAAATAGTGTCACTCCCGTACATTTTCTGGAGGCCCACTTGTTTGTTTGCTGGGACTGTGTTTTTGTTCTCCCATTTTTAGGAGTCTTTCAGAAATCGGAAAGGATGATACACAGAAAATGGAGCTTGCTAACTGGTCCCGCCGCTATTCTCGGCGGTATCGTTGGTACTATCGTCGTCGCTAACTTTATCTTCCTTCAAAACGTAAGCCTCTCTATCTATTTTATATTTATCTTAATGGAATGATTGTTGAAGCTTGATTTTTGTTTGAGTCTTTTAGATCGGGATTAGATTAGGGTTTTGTTCATATTCCATAAAAATGAACACCTTACATTTCGAAAGCTTAATCCAAGGGCAGATCTAGATTGATTAAGCTGTAATTGATCCGGGAATCTCAACCCCCATTTTCCGGCTTGGGTGTGTTATTCTGTGTTTTGTGGATTCATGTTATACATGTGTTAGACACCATCAACATCTAGAACAAACGAAGAGCGCGTGTAACCTAGTCACACAAAGGCCTCAGAATTTGACTTAGGAGGTCTGGATGTATATATGGAAGAGGAAACCGATAACGAGATTGTTTTCGGAGTTGCCTGGTAAAAGTCTAGAAAAAAATATGGTGTCGCAGAGGTGAATTTGAAGCCCAGAAGAGAGGGGGGGGGGGGGGGGTTCTGTCTTCATTTACTGTTTGTACGTTTTGATTTACATACATGGGCCAAGTGTACAGATGGGGTCTGAACTGCAGGCAGAGCCCTAAAATCATTATCCTGTAAAATGAAATTTATTGGGTAATGGGTTTTACATGTAGTTGATAACTTGTCTTCAAGTGTAGAAAAGAAAGAGTGGTCTTGTATCTGGGGAGGTGAATGGACTTGGATTTTTTTTTTTTTCGATTCATAGACTGGGGTTAAAGGCTAAACTTGAGTTATTCAGGCTATGCTTATCTCATGCTCGAATGATCTATCTTGTTTTGCTCTACATTTGGTTCCAGTTCAACGAATGGGAGGGAGTGGGTAAATGAGAGAAGCATTCATAGTTTTACATCCCTGAATGTTCAAATATTACTTCAACTTGCTTTGCACAAGTGGAATGGAAATGAAAGATGTATGCTTCTTTCTATTCAGTCAATTTCAAAGGGGAAGAAAGTGCTTCCCAACCCCTCCGATTTTATTCCTTACAAATAATGTTGCTATTTTACTTCCTTTCCTCTTTCCGTATCTTGTTACCTCAACTAAATCTAATGTTATTGAATCCAGATTGAGCTCTTCATCAAAAAAGATTGAGTTTGAGCTGGTTCGAGTAGCTTTTGAGTTGAAGGTCATATCTGTTGAGATGAGCAGAATTGGGAGCTTAATTAAGCCTAGGTCATTCTTGTTTTTGCTTGTATGACGTGTCTCGCCTTGTCTTTGAATCAAGTACCTAGCTGTCTTATTTGAGTAGGCTTACGTATAATAAAGGGCTAGGAGAAAAGTTAATAAAAGAGATGCCCAATCTCCAATGCTAAACCAAGTAACCATTTGCTCATCTCTGAAACTAAAAGGCCATAGGATAAATTTAGGGAGAGTCTTAAGAAGATGTAGAAGAATCTAAAGTTTTAGTAGGGTTATTAGAAAGTTTCAATTTTTGTTTCAGTTCACATGTGCATTTTCCACTGATTGCTTGTTCTGGAATACCCTCTCTCGTTTTCTCTATAATTCTCTTGTCACCTCTCTCTCATCCTCCACAAGTCCCAATCTTTTTCTTTATTGTTCAATCTTGAGCTATACCTGATCCTGCTGGACTTCTTTGCCGCCACTTTTTCATTGTTTCTGATAATTCTGCTAATAGTCCTCCTGTTTCTTACTACTGCGACTGTTTTGTTCTTTCGTACTGTTTAAATCAACAGTCAACATCTTCATAGCCCACAGATAAGTGATGGTGATTTCCTGAATTCTCCACTTCTTTCAGCAAAATCTTGCAAATATTGTTAGCTTGCAGCCCTGTGAGACTGTCCAAAACTGCTGTGTGGGAGATGTAAGGCAAGTATGAAGATGGGATATATTCAGGGTCTCTCTGGTTAATCCACTGTCTTCTTTTATTCTACTAAAGCACAACAACTTAGTCATACTGGAAAAACTAAAAATGGAAATGCACCGAGCAAAGCAGTTTTTTAGTTGCAAGTACTTGGATACTGATCTCTGTTAAAGCTCAAGCCTATAGTTGAAGATATGTCTTACTTATAACCATTGCAATTGTTGTGGTGTATGGATTGGAGAAGACACTGATGAAGCCTGAAGATGTACTCCGGAGGAGGAATAAAGGAATATGTCATGGAGCAAGTATATAATTAGGAGATGCTAAAAAATTTTGTGTGTGTGTTGTGGGGTGGGGGTGGGGTGGGGGGTTTGTTTAGGTTCTTACTGGAATGAAGCTGAACTGGACTTGTTTTTTGGTTGTTGTCTTTTAGGGGATGTTTCTGAAAAAAGGCATAGTCCCCAAGGTAAAGTTTGAAGTGACAATTTTTAGGCCTTTGTTTCATTGTTGAGTACTTGTATAAGTGACAATTTCCTTTCTCAGCTAAAATTTCAAGTGGTAAAAGGATAACATATATCGCTGCTTTCTATGATAGAATTTTGTGTCAGGTAGTGTTATTGACTGATAGATAAATAAATGAGTAATATGCTGTGCTTTCTTTTGCTGCAAAATCTCCGTTTCCTATTTTTTGGTTGCTAATAAGTTCTCTAAGCAAGAAATGTGCATTTTTGGTTGTTGATTTCTCAGATGTTACTTTAAAGGTGGAATTGATAGTTTGATGTCCTCCTCTTCGTTTGATGTGTTTTATTCAAATGTTAACTTGCAGGATCCATTCCTTAAGCCAGAACGGAAGCTGGAGAAGGCACCTTCAACCAAGTAAAAATAATTAGATGTGTGAGATTGTCTGGTTTGAGGTTTCCCCTTGTTAGGTCTGTTGTTACATTTTGGCCAAATAAAGTGAATATTTGACATCAGCTTGAATGTAGGTTTCCATTCGTTGTTTATGTTGACTTTGTTGTGGACTCATTCAAGTCTCTTCATAAAATATGAAACTATGCCCTCAAACAAAAGTTAGGTTGGAACTGGGCTTCTCCTGTTTTGTGATGCTTTATTCAGTTTATCCGGAGGTGGTGCGATAAATTTGGTATTGTCATCATTTTTATCTTTTTGGGGGGTTCTTTGTGTGCTGTATTTGCTTGCTTTCCCTGATGCAATGGGCTTAACTTCGCTAAAGAATATAGTCTTGGAGGATTTTGCCTTATGCTCTCTGGCAATTGTCAAGGGCTTGGTCCAGTCAAATTATCTAAAAGTATAGCGAAAGCTAGCTCAAAACGCGAAAAGTTAGAAGGGCTTCATTGTTCTATATGACCACTATTTAAAAGTATGGCCAATGAGAGCGAAGAATAGGAAAAAGGAGAAATCACCCCTTTGAGTTGAATTGTAGAATTCTAAGCTAGGGCCTATCATTTCGTACGTGACCATGTACACATTTCTTCCCTCAATGATATAGTCTTTTCTATGTGGGTGGAAATAAGTCTACAACTCCTACTTCCCCAAAAAAGAATTTGAACTTGACAACTTGAAGTTGGCTCACGACTGGTCATAGGCCATGACAATAAAGTTGAGCTTGAATTAGATTTTGCATTAAGTATGGTAGTTCGTTTTTTCTTTTAACGAATCAAAAAGCAGCCGAATTGTTTCTGGAAATTTCACAGGTTGATTTTCATGAAAACTAACACATTTTCATATAAACTAATCGAAAAAGCGGCGAACTTAAATTAATGCCAGCGCCATAGTGGTGTTTAATCTAAAGTTTTATGAGGTCTTTGATCCACTGTGGTATTGAGAATAATAAGAATAGAGCCACAGAATTATTTTGTTTTATAAATACACTTTATTCCTTTCAAAGAAGGTAATATTTAGAGCATGACAAATATAACACACTAGTCTTTTTCAGACACGAACGAATATTATGTTGACAGTCCCAAATGAACTGAGATCCAAAGCTGTCTACACATAGGTGGCATGCATGAGCGTAGCACAGAGCTTTTAATTTGGATAAGGATAAAACATAACTTTCCCGTTTCTTTGATCTAGTAATACCATCTAAATAACTACGGCTTGAGAATCAAATAGGTCGAAACGAATATGCTGCTTCTGCCATCACTACAGATTGGGCATATATAATATATTTCCTATTTGACGACCAAATAAGAAATTACTCCAGTGTTCAAGATTAGTATATTACTCGTCGAGAGGTGCAAATAGATAGAGAAGAAACAGGACAACAATAATATAAGCACTTTGTAGATCAAAGGTTGTAACGAGCCTAATGCGTACAACACTATGTATAGAAATTCCATGTCACTAGGCCTAAATGAAGAGTACAACAATACAAAACATCCTCGTGAAAGGATTATTAGTTTTGTTCACCAAATTAAATGCAGATAGATCCAGTTCAATAGCCATAATTGTTACCATACACTGAACCATAGCCTCCAGATTGCCCTGGAATGCCTGCATTTGAAGGGGCAGATGAATACATAGAAGGAGCAGGAGCCCCATAGGGGTTGTAGCCTTGATCAACTGGTGGACCTGTCTGTGCTGGAGGTGCCCCTGCATCTGCCATGAAATTCTGCAACACAAAAATAAATCTTAATTTTTATTTTTTTAATCAAGAAAAATAATTTTTATTATAGCCAGAAGCACAAATTGCGGCTAAACGAAGAAAATCAGGTTTAACACAGCAAGAGCTTCAAAGTCGAATGGAACACAGAAAAGATGGCATTTTGCGCGCCCTCAGTGGAAAGTCTCATGCATATGCACATTTCAGACGGAAAACATTACCATTTGGGAAGTCAAACTATTTTTAATTGCATACGACTTTTCCAAATATTTTTATTTATAAAATATGCAGACTTGTACCATCTTCATTTAGGTCTCAAATACGTAAGAAATTTAATTCCAAAAAATATGAAGAACCAATGACCAAATTCACATAAAAGATTAGATGCTGCGACCCGTATCCTTCGGATGCCATCATTTTTTGGACAGGGACTTTGTTATCATCAATTACAACCTCAGCTAGCAAAACATGGATGCCAAACAAGAGCGCGAACACCCTCATTTGGAAGGAAAAAAGGCATTCCGTATTATATGTACCCCTTAATACCGAATTAGTTAGGATCAGCTGTGGAAGATCTGAAACACAAATCATGAGTAGGCATACATTTGCTCAACTCCTTCACATTTTTCTGGAGCCTTCCCAGCCCCAAAGATACTCACGAAAGACCCTTTTTCTAGCAATTCATACCACTACAAAACACTATCAGCCTACTCTCTCGAGCCTGGATTCATATGATTTTTCCTCCACCACTTTATTTGATTACACATGATTTTCCTCCACTTTATTTGATTAGTGACCAAAAAATATGCATAGTCAAAAAACTTGTTTCACATTCTCGTTGCCGCATGCGGATCCCAAGTTTTGTAAATCAAATCACTAAGACCACTTCCCAATGATTTTGTTCTGGCTAAAGATATTATTCTGAAAGCTCAGCGGAGAAGGTAATGTAAACAATGTTATGATATTGAGGGTAGAGTCTGAGAAGCTGAGCTAAAAGACTATATATAAAAATAGAATTAAAATTCTTGGGTTTAGGAGGAATATACGTTTTGACCTATCGTTGAAAAATGTTTCCTATAAGCCAGAGGCTTGAGATGTAGGGGAATCCATCAGCAAGGTCTTTTACATCTGATCACCTTTCAATGTTTATATAACACGTTTGAACTACCACGGTGATTCTGCGCATAAGTAGAACCCCAAAATTTGAGCTGAAAGGGAAAGATGCTTAGGGGGTTGGGAATAGCACTGTAGCATCTACCACATTATTTTGCAATCAATTAAATAATAAATGCAGAAGATAAATCAGAAAATACAATTGAATGATTAAAAAGCCAAGCAAGAATTTTACCTGTATCAATTGTTGTGCTGTTTGGACTTGAGAAGCAGTTCCATTGATCTCAACAGTCATCTCGCCAGGAACTCCCTTTGTTTCCTGTATGGTAACAGTAGCACCACTAACCCGTCGGATGTAGCTTATGCTTGCACCATTTGTTCCAATCACAGCATCAGCAAAGGCCAGTGGGATCTGCATCTGCTGTGTAATCTACAAAATCACGCCGTCCGATAAAGCAAAAATCAGCAGACGAATTTCTTTCTTTTTCCCATTTTTATTTACAGCACTTCATCAAAACCATTTTTGCAAGCTAAAAAATATTTCTCAAGAGCCATTTCTTAATTCTCAGCTAAGTATTCAATTAATAAAGTATTAGTGAAAGGCTTGTGCATAATGCAGTAATTCAATTGGGCACCAATCAAATAAAAAATGCTACGACAAGCCCTTAAATCTGTAAAAGTGCGAGAAGAAAAACCAGAAAATATCAAGAAATCAAGTTTGCTTAACCATCAAAGTACCAAGAAAGGCCGCAACAGAAGCTCAGAGAAACAAGAATCAAAGAATAAAAGAGCAGGGAAAAAAGAAGCCTAGAAAATCAAGTAACTAATTGAGCAGTCCTCGTGAAAAAAATACGAAGAAATGAGTCCGCAAATTTATTCTCCCTATGTTGTATCTAACACAATTACTATTTAGAAAGTCAAAAGGCTTTTTTTCAACTACAATTTTTTTCAAAAATGATCCAAGCAACTTCAACTATACAAAATTGTGATTTATAGTACACTAACATAATTCCAACCATGTAAAATTTCTTATTACAAAATTAACATATTTATGTCCGAAGTCAAACAAAGACAGATATGTTGATCCTCTGACTCCAAAAACCTGCCAGGGAGTACTTCTTAAGAAATCTAGGAGTTGTTCCACTAGCCATGGTTAGCAGAACTACCTGGGAATTTTGCCCTACCATTTCTTGCTACACTAAATAAACTGCATTATAGTACATCCAGATTGCATTAACGTATCACCCACTACAATTTCATACCTGTTACTGACATGCATATTGTTTAGCAATTTCCCTTTTTTGGATTCCCGACCATCTTTTAGCACATGACTAACAACCTTTTGGTGTCTTTCAACAGAAAGTTGGAAAAGAGAAATGGTTGTGGTGGGGGGTGAGGGTATTCTTGTTGAGATGTATAATTGAACCTTTAGCTTATTAAAAAAAACGATGAATTGTTTTCCTCATGTAAAAAATCTAACCAAGTCCATTAACATGAAGTCTCACCCCATTTCTCGTTACATACCTCAGTGTGTTTACGGTAACAGAACATACCTGAGTAACAAGAGATGGTGCTGCTGGGTTGTTGGATGATGAATGCATTGACATTGGAGCTTCTCTTCCGTATGCAGAAATGCCTTGATGAGGTTGTTTTTCCATAGGAGGTGGCATGTCAGCTGGTGGGTAATAACTATCATGTTGCCTGGATGGTGGCATGAAATGAGGACTATTTCCATATCCCGGACCTCCAGCAGCGCTTTGTTGGAAAGCTTGGGGAGGAGGACCCCAAGACTGGGGAGGTGGTGGCATGCGGTGTTCCACTGGTGGATTTGGCATTTGCATCTAAGCAACAAAGAAGTTCCATTAAAAGCTGCTGAACTCCTGACCTAAAATATCTAACTAAAAGGAGGCTTACTTGCATCTCAAATACTGGGATTATGCCACGATCGACCAAAAATTTCCTCAGGTGAGAAGCAATTAACTCAACTGCCTTGTGTACACCAGCAGGTTCCCCTACTACTTCAACTATCCTATCATCTTGAAGTGCGAAAATGGGAAGGTCCTCTGCAATGATATGTAAGCATCACAAGAAAGGATTAAGACCACACGAACTAGTTTAAGGCGCAGTTAAAGATGCAAATTGAACAAAACGGTCCTGAAGAATAGTTCATGATGAAAGTAGAGAGCTATAGTACCAATTAAGGACCTCGCGATCTCCAAATCCAGCTGAACTTAACCACGGGAATGACCGTAGTTAACTCCTCTAGTATTAACTTAAAGATAATATGCACTATAGGCATGTGAGTTTTCCACATTCTAGTTTATTTCATGTTTTAGCTTTCCATTTAACAAGTTATTTTCATGTTTTTACCTCTTTTTTTATAACCAATTTTATTTCATGTTTTTTACCTTGATACCATTATGTGAAGAAGTTTTAGTTCAATCTCAGGTTTAAGGTTTCCAAAGAAGGATGAGACCAAATTCAATTGGCAAAAGTTCAAGTTTTGGAAAAAAAACTTCTAAGCTTAGCGAATTCTAATTCAGTGTGCTCAAGCCTACGCATACAAACAGTACACATACCTAGAGTACAAAAAGATTAGATGCCCCCTTGAGCTAGGAGGATCACCACGTGTTCTTGAGCCAAAGTGTGGAACAATGTAGTCCTACACGCAATGAGATGTAAGAGGTCCTGACTGTAAATCCAAAATTAGACCAGAATGACCACAGAACAAGACCACAGCATTGGCATCAAATTCATTCGGAGATGCTTCACTAACGTTTTCATACATAATGTTTGCTTTCTTTGCATTTGCTAGGAAGAGAAAGCGAAGATTAAGTATGAAATCGTTGGTGAAGAATCTCTGAATGAATTTGATGCCAAGCATTCCCTAAGTATTTCACTTCCTTGTTCTTTTATGTTTTGATTATCCTCTTCGCGCATTAGTTTTGGAGGGTTAGGGAAGGTCGGGAGATAAACATACTGTAGTAAAGTAGCATAGCAACATATTTATGAAACTACATCTTCCAAACATCCATATGATGGTAACTTTTCGATCAGGATAGAATTTCATAGGTGTTAATGATTTTTGAAGTGACCACCTAGAGAATTTCATACTTGCTCTCATTACAAGTACATGGTCAATCCTAGATAACTGAAATTGGAGATCACCATCCACAGCAAGTCAACCAAAGTAGTGCAACATACATGAGATTCAATAATGATAAACCGACCATGAAAGCTTTGTATAAGCAAGCAAGTTACAAAATCAAGACTTGTGTGAGGAAGAAGTGCAGGGAGAACATTTGAAGGGTAATAGGCTAAGAGCATACTGACTGACCTAGAAAATGAAAATCAACCAAAAGAGTTGTGATACAGTAGGTATCATGTCTCATTACTAAATCAGAAGAGACCAAAATTCCAAAACCAAAAATTTACAAGCATAAAGAAAATCAGCTTGTTGTTTCCCAACTGTTGACTTCTAAGCATATGTCTAATTCCCACTCATTGACCTTGTTGTTCCCACTTTATTTCAACTTTGCACCTTTCACGTGCTGACTTCCTTAACAAATCCAATTAGAATGACAGATCAACTATGGAAGATTTTCATTAGCCTAAGGGAAATCATGTGGTCATGTCCATGCCCAGGAGAGTCCACGAAAATTTCCAACTTGCTGGAATAGAGATGGGAACCTGTCAGGACAGTCTGAGAGATGGAAGATTGTTCCAGCTTGCACAATTGGAAGGAGAGAAATCAGAGATGTTTTGAGGACAATAGCAATTCCATTCAGATATTGAACATGATTGTTGAGTCCTTTTTTATTTTTTGGTGTAAACAAAAATACCTTCAAGAAGCAGAATTTATTCCTAAGGTGTTAGATTACTAATGAGTGTCTAGGTTATAGGAGCTCAGACTGGACAACTCGCTGTAACTATAAAGGATCACACTATTTTGTGTAGTCCCTATTTATAAATATACTATAAATATACTACTCCCTCTGTTTCAATTTGTTTGTCTTACTTTCCTTTTTAGTGCGTTTAAAAAAGAATGCCTCTTCCCTTTTTTGGCAACTCTTTAATTCCAACTTTCCACATGGCATGGCATGTTTAAGATCACAAGATTAAAGGGCATTTTGGTACATTATACATATCTTTAATTTAAGACTATAGGATTCAAAAGTCTTCTTTACTTTCTTAAACTCCGTGTCAAGTAAAAACCAGACAAATTGAAACGGAGGTAGTAATATGTTACCTTATCAAAAAAATGACTTTCATTAATTTTTTTAATAACCATGGTGTCCGGGCCAGCTTGCGCGTACCTCGACTAATTCCACGGAATACCTGTAGCCTCCTACCAGGAACAGGGTACTGTCCACCAAGGCTAGGACAGATGGGAAGAAATCACTGATTGTTTTTGTCTCTGCTGGGACTTGAACCTGAGACCTCATGGTTCTCAACCCACTTCATTGACCACTAGGCCACACCCTTGGGTAAACATTCATAACATTATTGTTAAATAAAAATAACAAATATTTTTTAAGAAAAAGGCAATTTGTTCAATGACTCCTACAACTTCCCAACAGTATATGGCGATCTTCATCTTGAGTTCCACCCACCTTCAAACTAACTCTTTCTCCCTGCACTTACCGTCTTATCAACTAGGCAATACTTTTCCAAGCAACTATTCTTTCCTGGAAAAGACTTATACCCATATTTCATTTTGGAAGTCTTATTAAGAGGACTTTGTCTTCTGAACTTCCTACAGACCCCTGGAGATTGCAAAAGTCTAGTTTAGACATATCGCATTCTTGTTATTCAAATTTATGATCTTTATTTATCCTTTAATTAGGATAACTCATTATTTTTACCCCATCTTTTTAGTAGACATTTATGTCAATGTAGGAGTAAGTTGGGAGTTAAGAAATCTGGTTTAGTCAACCTAACTTTGCATCAATTAGTAGATCTGTTAGGCTCCCTGTAATGAGTTACTAGTAAACTTTTTGGAAGTGGCCAGCATACCCTCAATAAGTTGAATGTCCCTCATACATGGGCTAGAGTGGTAAAATTCTTGTTACTAAGTTGAATAACAGAGATATCTAAAAAGCAAAGGAAAGAACCTGATCCAAGAACTCTAACAATGCAACTGGATGCTTCTTGAATGGACTTGACCGTTGTCCCTTGTTTTCCAATAAGACTTCCAGCCTGTGCAGCTGGCACAAGCAGCTTTGTCGAGACCTTTCCAGCTACAGTTGGAGGAGGGTGAGAAGAATCACTCTCCAGGCCATCCACAATGCGTCTATGAACCCTCAGAAGACCATCCATGGCAGGTGGAAGAGAGGCGTCAGGGTCCTCCTTGGCAGATACCATTACCTTTCAGCATAGCAACAAACAAATACAATTAATAAGAACTTAACCTTACTTAACCAAAAAAAAATGGTTTAAGTTAACTGCAGCAGTACAAGCTTCCATATCATGAATTTGAAGAATGTAGGTTCTCTTCCATTAGTGATATATATACATCTATATAAAGTATGTTCCCTTTCATTATTTTATATACATAGCTATATAAAAAGAGAGAATTTTATATTTTTCATTATTATAGATCATACACTAAGAATTTTATTTTTAATAAGAAAAACAATACTGTGTATGATCTATACTAATGAAAAATATTTTAGAATTGTAAAAAGACGAATATTTTGGAATTCTTGTTAATAGAAGATGCACATAATTAAAAAGTTTTTGAAGACTGGAACATGTTCGGCGCCTCTTGTCCTAGAAAGAAAGTTGCTGTATATTATATGCTTTTATGTTAGATACTCCTGTGTCAAATCATCTGCCTTACTTCTATGTTGGGTCGTCCCAGATTGCCTCCCTTTTCAGACAATAGGAACTTTTTCTCTATTATTCTTGATACTTGTGATTATCATTACAAAATGCACTTCCATGCATGTCAAACATTCCAGAGAATCCGTCCATGTTTCCTTCTCTATCACATTCAATTTCGGAGCTAGCTCATGACCTGAAATTTAGTGTTAGTTGCTACTAGAGGATAGCCACATGGCAGCAATCTCAAGACCTATATCCTAACATTATAACCTTCTCGTTTCATTAACCATCAATCACCAAATGTCCCCATTTCACTCTCAAACCCAGTAGCAGTCACCTATTTTACAACTCAAACTTATAAATACTTACTAATTTTGACCAACTACGCAAGCAGTATTAATGAGGAATATTAGTTAGAGAGTTTCACATCCATCAAAAGTTAATTTCACCAGGAAGTATCATACCTACACAAACACAAGAGAGGAAGAGAACAAGATGGGAAGGAAGACAAAAAAACAACATGAGGGTACCATCCAGAATCCTTTAACCCAGTTTTTCTTAAGATCCTTTGACCCAGTTTTTTATCTGTTCTGGAAGTGCATTTTCCCAATATATTGTAATATTTTGGGGGGTAGGGCGGGGACAGAGGGAGATGATACCAAAAAAAAAAAGAAAATTAAACGTAGAAAAGGAAAAACATGCCTTGTCAAAAACCAAAAAAAAAAAATTACCTTGTCAAAGAAAAGGAAAAACATGGATTATAAGCAAGGCAACAAAAAGTCACGGAAGAAGACGCAGTGGAATTTGAGAAGTATCTTGTCTACAAGAATATGTAAGTACACAGGAAAATAGTTGGGACTTACTGCTCTCTCAGAAGTCCCTGGAGGACCATCGAGAACCTTAATACGAGCTTTTGATTCTTCAACAATTTTTTTGATAAATTCTCCTTTGCGTCCAATAAGGCCACCTACTTTTTGTGAAGGGACTAGTATGCGAAAAACACTTTCCCCAGGCCACCCTGGCCACCTCTCACCACCACCTCCAGTAGCAGCAACATTTTCTTGTTCTTGTTCCTGTTCTTGTTTTTGTTCCTGAACTTGTTCTTGTTCCTGTTCCTGTTCTTGTTCTTGTTCTTGCTTTGCCTCAATGAGTGATGGTTCTTCTTTCACCTCAAGGAGTGAGTTCTCTGGTGCTCCCTCATTCTCATGTTGATTAAGGCTTTGATCAAGTTCCTCCATAGTCTCTTGTTTGATAACATCAAGTTCCTCCATAATCTCTTTACTGTAAAATAGAGATAATATTGTCAAGGGGTGTGGGTACATTTATATAGAAAAAGGTTCCACTTCAAAAAGTATATTACTTACCAATCTTTTTTCTTGATGAATTCTTTACTTAACGATCTTAGTCAGCACCATCAAAACTGACACTATTCTTAACGATCTTAATCAGCACCATCAAAACTAACACTATTCTTACTTTTGCTAACCATTGCCCCCCAAAAAGCTCATAAAGTTAACTTGTTAATACAATAGCAGCAACTAAACTATCAGCAAAAAATAGGAATTTGTTTTAAACAGCAACAACTAAATTAGGAATTCATTTCAAAACTAAAAGAGAATGTAAGGGAAAATGGTGCCTCTTCCAGTTTTTTTTTTTTTTATAAATTTAGATAAGGTAATATAAATTACATTAACCAAGTACCAAGAAGGTACTGGAAGCAAACAACTTACAACAAAACTAAAACAATTACACTCTCAAAGCTTCTATAAAGTCCATAAACTCTCCCACACTTTCTACCATATCACCCCTACACCAGGAAGCTTTGTGCTTAAACTGTAAAAGAAATCCCATAGGGTTCACAGGCTAAGAGCAAATAAGGATCGTCTTTAAAAAAGTTCATGAGGAGTGAACCATCCTCATCAGTGAAACAAATCAAATTCCTTAAACAAAAGTTAGAACCGATTGGTGCACTAAGAGCACAACAAAACAAAAGCATCTTGGAAGAGGAGCTATGAAGTTACAACCAACTCGGTTGGAACTGTACATCATTCATTAGTACATAATTCACACTCCATGATCAAAGAATCAATGTTTGTCCCTTTCCAGTCTGCCAGAACATGATGCCCATTCTCCCAATCAAATGTTTATAGCATACTACTTAACACAAATATTACATGGGACCCGATTTCTAAATTTCAATGAAAATTATTCTTTTTCTAGTTCACGCTATAGATAAAGAAGTAAGTAGCGACCACACTTGTTCCCCCACTTAACATTCAAAAACAAGATAGCTCTCACTCAAGATAGTTGACACTATGCAGTGTTGTCTTTGCATCTTTTTCTTCTTAATTTCGGATAAATGACCTGCATATGCATCTCAATACTATATAGTTCAGCATAGGCATATCGCAAGCTACAACAATTCGTCCATTATTCTTTGAAAGAACTATAACACCAAAGGTAAACAAGAATTGCATCTTAGATCAAGACCCCAGCTACAATATCGGCTCTACCAAAGCTCTCTTGGTTTGAACTTGTCCTCGTCTATAACTCCTAAACATTAATTTAGTCTAACCTAATCTTATCCAAAAACTTATTAGCCTAACCTAATCGGAATAATGAAAAAATTAGCGTTACACAAACTTGGTTTGTTTACCAGTTTACTGTACATGACTACGTGCTGATCTTTTGAATACGTAGCACCAGTATCATCAGAAACAAAGTCAGTCCAATAAAAGATTTTGATTCAAGTAGCTTTTTCACCCTCACATGTCCTGAATTCAAAACCTACCACTCTCTCATATCCTTCTTGATGAGTTATGGCTAAGGGGCCAAACGGATATTCACTAATCACTGTTACCCTTATTACTCTTACCTGCTTTATTTTCAGCATAGAACCCATAAACCAAACTGCCCTTGAAAAAGTTAAACTATAACGAAATCCCACCACGAAACTAGTATGAAGAGACGCACACCTTGACCCTGCTCAAAAGAGATTGACTAATCATTGTTTCTCTCTTTACTCCACTTTCTCTAGTGTCCTTTACTAAAATCAGAAACCATACATACTAGGAACTTAGGGTACAGGAAAACGCCATCAGAAAACTAGTATAGAAACACAGGCATCATAACTTAGTTTTAGCAATATCAAAAATCAAACGAGCATAATGACAATTAGAAAACCATTTTCCACAATGCAACAGTAATTCAAACCAGATAGAACTTCAACATTGACACAACAAAACCCAATCACAAATTTCATACAAGTAGACCAGACAAACGAACTAGTTCAGAAATTACCAAAACTAAACCAAGCAAAAATCAGAATTAGACCACTAACACATAAAGCAACACTAATTCAAAAAGAGTTATAATCACTGCAATAAATTTCCATTGTCAAAAGAGCTTAAAACTTTTAGCAAATCCCTCGCGAAACCACCCCAACTAGTTCAATAACTACCAAAATCATAACAGACAACATGAGAATTAGAACACTAATTCAACAAGAGTTATAACCACTGCCACTAAAATTAAATACCAAAAAGAGCTTAAAACTTATAACAAATGCCACACGTAACCACCCCAACCAATTCAAAATCTACTCAAAGAGAATTAGAACATTAACACATAATGCAACAACAATTATTAGAGAGAGAGAGAGAGGTAAAAAAAATATCAAGAAAATAGTGACCCATAAAAAATAAAGCAACAATCTCGCAAATTATCAACCGGAAGAACAGTATAAACAAAGAATTGAGTATGTGCCCTTTTAACAACTATAAAACTTGGAGCCAAAAAGGAACATACCCAAAAACCCTAATTGTGAATATATACAAATATAGCAGTGTAATGTAGAGTTGCACAGATTTACTTACATGGGATATAGTGAGAGAGTAGTTATTTTTTGAAGAAGAGAAGACTATTGTTTCGCTTCGACCAAATTTAGGTTTTGGCCAGATTTATTATCATGTTTATGTACTTTTCGACTCTATATGTTTCTCTATCTCGTTTGTTTGTTTGTTTGTTTGCTTTTATTCTTCAGCGGGAGGAGAATAATAAGCCCCCGTTTCGCCATAAAAATTATTCGTTTTATTTCGTAATTTTTTTTTCACTTTTGTTCGGAATTAGCATTTGGTCATAAAAATTTCGAATACAATTTGAAGTTGTATTCCAGAATATTAAAAACTCAAAAAACTTTTATTTTTAAAAAATAATTCACTTTTTTGCAACTACATTTCACTAAAAACTACAATTTCAAAAACTATGTCCAACTCCAAAATTCCAAAAAAAAAAAAAAAAAAAATGGTATCTATGGACAAACGGGGCCTAAATAGAATAAAAGTACTTGGAGCCCATTTGGATCGCTTATTCGGGTGTTCGGCAAAATAAAAAAATACTTAAAATAGTTTAAAAAATGCTTAAAATAAGGTAAAAATAAGAAACTGGGACCCCAACTTTTTTCTTTTCGGCTTAAATGCCATTTGGTTTGACCAATAATTTTACTTTTTATCTCTTATATTTTCTTCTAATTCCAATATTACCCTAACTACTAAAAAAGTGCTTAATAACACTTGTGAAACAAACACATCAACAACTTATTTTCAGCTTCAGCACTTTTATCCAAGCATGTAACTGCTTATTTATAAAATAATTTTCGGCACTTAAAAAGTACTTTAAACACTTATGTTTAAAAACCATTTTTTTCAGCTAATCCAAACGGGCTCTTGGTCTTTTTGCCCTTTTATTTTGTTACCTTCTCTCAAATGAAAAATAATCTCAATACAGATTTTTTTCTGGAATATTTTTTCACTTTTTTCACTTTATGGTGTTTGATCATAAAAATTCCAAATGAAGTTGTATTTGGCATTTGAAAAACAACCAAAAATTATTTTGCACTTTTTTTTTCTTCACTTTTTTCACTTTCAATACATTCAAACAACCAAATATTCTTTGTAAAAACTATAACCAAACACAACTCCATCTTCAACTCTCTAACTTCAACTCTAACTCCAAAATACCAAATAAAGTGAAAAATATTTGGTTTTCATGGCCAAACGCCTACTAAAACTTTGATTTCTATTATATATAAGCGTGGAAGAGGGACCGACAGAGCATTGACTGTTTATACCAAAAGTAATAAATTGTACACGTAATGAATGTTTGTACCAAAAGCTATATAACTTGTACACTTTAACCAACTACTTTTTTATCCCACGTGGACACATGTCATATAGTAATTAATATTTATTCCCTTCTTATGTATAGACGTATGCATTTCAATTTTAATTCTCCGACACATTTATTACCTCTGTGCACTATTACTTATTCACTTTTGACTTTTCACGTTCTTGCTGAATATTTATTCTCTTCTCATGTATAGACGCATGCAGTTCAATTTTAATTCTCCTACACATTTATTTCCTCCGTGCACTTTTACCTGTTCACTTTTGACTTTTTACGTTCTTTAAAAATTAATAAATCTCACGTGGACATATATCATAGTACTGAATATTTATTCTCTTCTCATGGATACATGTATGCATTTCAATTTTAATTCTCCGACACATATTTATTTCCTCCATGCACTTTTATTTGTTCACTTTTGACTTTTCACGTTCTTTAAGAATTAATAAATGAAGTACTCGCTCCGTCCCATATTTACTTGGCCACATTACTTGACTTTTCACGCTCTTTAAGAATTAATAAATGAAGTACTCCCTTCGTCCCATATTACTTAACTTTTCTCGTTCTTTAAGAATTAATAAATGAAGTACTCCCTTCGTCCCATATTACTTGGCCACTTACTAAAAATATATGTCTATTTTTCTATTTTATATTTTTCTTTATTATATGTAAAAGCCCAAGGTGGACGAACACAACAACAATAAGTTATATAAAAAGCAGCTGAAATTGTACTCTAAGCAGAGACTAACATGTGTACATTTCAGAAGTTGAACATTAATTATACCTCTTGTGCGTTTACTTTTTAAGTCCCCACAGGTCTGCAGTGTCTTAATTGTCCTTTCATTTCCTTCATTTGGCATATACTCTCTCTGTCTCAATTTAAGTGTCTATATTTGACCAGACACGGAGTGTAAGAACTAAAGATAGACTTTCAAATCTTGTGGTTCTAAATTAAAAATGTGTACAATATAATAAAATATCCTTTGAATCTTGTGATTATAAACTTGACATGTAGGATATTTGAATTGTCAACTTACTAAATATAAAAAGAGGCGGACATAACCAAAATTAGACAATTTTTTTTTATTTAACAACAAACGTCCAAGGTGGACGAACACAGCAACAATAAGTTGTACAAAAATCAACTAAAATTGTACTCTAAGCCGGGACTAACATGTGTACATTTCAGAAGTTTAACATTAATACTACCTCTTGGATGTTTAATTTTTAAGTCTCTACGTGTCCGCAGTGTCTCAATTGTCCTTTCATTTTCTTCATTGGGTATAATACTCCCTCTGTCTCAATTTAAGTGTCTACGTCTAACTAGGCACAGAGCTAAGAAATAAAGATAGACTTTTGAATCTTGTGGTTCTAAATTAAAAATGTGTCTAATATAATAAAATATCTTTTGAATCTTGTGATTATAAACTTGATATGTAGGATATTTGAATTGTCAACTTACTAAATATAAAAAAAGGCGGATATATCCAAAATAAGACAAATTTTAACAACAATTGAGAAATTAAGGAGAAAAATAAGAGGAAAAAAAAATATGGAGACTCACTAAGGAGAATCGCAGTATCTTTTGTAAAATATGCAAACCATAAAGACTAACTAAAGTGAATAATCAAATTAATCATGTTGGATCCCGTGCATTGGACGGGCATAGTTTGCTAGTTTGGGATAAAACTTTGAACCACTAGTATAACATTTGATTTTAAACTCTATTATCACCAACATCGACATAGATTCTATAAAAATTTATGTAGATTATCTAATAAATAGTTTAACAATAACAGTTTCTTCAAGTTGCCATTAACAAGTTTTTATATTTTTATATTTACCACATAGGATAGTCCCTTGTTATTCACACATAAGAATATGCGTAAGTATAGCTAATATATGAACCAAACAATCCCCTAATAATTGCTGCTATTTCAAAAATTAAAAAGAGGCTATTGTTTAAAGTACTACTCCCTCGGAGTACAAGAGTCAAGTATTTAATTTTTATATGAATTTGGACATTACTGTCATAATGTTTAAAATATATTTCAGGGAAATATATTGAAATTTATAAATTATACATTTTTGTTTAAAATATTCTAAATTACTATAAATAAATAAAAAACTATTTTGTATCTAATATAATCTTTTTGGGGGCTCAAATACTATACTAAACGTCATGCAATTTTTTTTTATTTTTTACGATAAGGGAACTCGCAACCGCTATCCTCCGGTACTGAGAAAGAAACGATCTTGACTGAGAAAGAAAAGATTTTGATGAGTTTAAGTTCATCAACAATGGTGGAAAGTTCTCAGTTGAAGAAAATAGGTGATAGGGTTTCAAATGACCAAACTTCGAACTTGTCGAAGTGTTTAGACTTGTCCCCAAACAACTCACATCTACGTGGATATGATCTAGCCATACAAAGGGCCAAAGATGAAAGAAGTAATCTGGACCGTCCACATCAGTCCAATACAGCTCATGACACAACCAGAAGGTTCCAATTGTCACGTGAGAAGCACACAAATGAACGTAGAAAGGAATAATTTTGTTACATAGATATTTTCTTGTAGCCAATTAGAATTAGACAAAATAGCATAGGATTTAAATATTGCTTTATTAAATTTAGTCCCAGTCCTGTATAAATCAGTGTTGTCAAAAGCGAAAAGCGCAAAAAAGCGCTGAAGCCTTGTTGGGAGCTTTAAGCGCAAAGCGCACTTAAAGCGCGGGCTTCATTGAAAAAAAGCGCACTACGAAGATTTAAAATATATATATATATATATATATATATATATATATATATATATATATATATATATATATATATATATATGTAATATTTAGAGAACATAATAGACATAAATGATAAATATATATTGCTTATAATTAAGTCTAAGTTCATCAAATCATCAACCTAAGTCTTAATATGGAAAGATAAACCCAATCTTGATTCTACATTTCTTCTTCTAATCACTAAAATAATATTCCTCCATATAATCTTCCTCAATTGCTTATAATTAAGTCTAAGTTCATCAAATCATCAACTTAAGTCTTAATATGGAAAGATAAACCCAATCTTGATTTTACTTCTAATCACTAAAATAATATTCCTCCATATAATCTTCCTCAATAGGGTGATCCTCATTGGTATCACCAGAACTATAGCCTCCAATCTCTTCTTCCCTTGACTCATCAGAAATAATCTCATCTTCTATGTCAAGAGACTCAACATGTGGAGCTCGGGAGCTTGAGGCATTAGCTGTCGTAACTCCTAACTATCTCTTTGGTCGCCTTGTGTATGTCAAGACGTCCTTACTACCTGACGCTCTTGCAACATCACCCCCAGTCAAGCTGTCATCACCAAATACCAACTCATCTTCTGCTTCCACATTAACGCCCATTCTCCCAGCCAACCACTCATTACTATGGTCAATGTTATCCAAAGAAATTGGATCAATAACACTCTGCAAGTCATAACGGGCTTTTAAAGCTCGATTGTACTTAACATACACCAGATCATTCAATCTTTGGTGCTCCACTCTGTTCCTTTTTTTGGTATGGATCTGTTGCATGAATTATTTTGTTGTTAGTAATTTAGTCTAATTGATTAACTATGCCAAGAAAATGAATAAATAAGAAGTATACCACTACGAGTACTTACATGCTCAAATACGCTCCAATTACGCTCGTATCCAGCAACACTAGCCATTAAACCCAAAATTCTAATGGCCAATTTTTGGAGATGAGGAGCCGAATTACCATATAAATTCCACCATTCAACTGTAAAAAGTGTTATGTTTACAGTCATTATTTCTAAGTTAATGTAAGTATGTAACTATGGAAGTATTAAGTAAAATTTTAAACATAAACTAATAATTAGCAATTTAAAGGTTAATATTTTCATTTACCAGGAGATCTTGTTGTTCTAGATCTTTTTGCAATCGGAAGGCCAAATTGTTGTTCAGCTTTAGTGTACAGTGGTATCTCCGACATAATCTTCTCTTGAACTTTAGTGCTTGGAACCAATTTTTCAATACAAGCATACAACCCATCTGTTACTTCTGTACAATTTTCAATAGCTGGATTTTGATAGAAGAACTCTGGATTTAGATAATGTTCAGCTGCATGTAATAGATGATGCAATTGGCATTGCCATCTTTCATCAATAATCTTAAAGATATCTTTGTACTTTGCAATATTCCCTTCAAACGCCTTTGCAATAGCCTTCTTAGCTCTATCCATAGCTTTATAAATGTACCCCATTGCGGGTTTTTTCTCATTATCAGCTAATCGCAACACTTGAATAAGAGGCCCCATGATTTTCTAAATATACACAACCTAGTTCTAGAATGTTGTCATCAAGATGGTATGAGCTATAGATTTCCCCTTTGGTAACTTAGACCATCTACTAATCATCCATTTGTCAGAGGTAAACATTGCTCGCAAATTAGTTTTTTGACAATGCAACCGTTGCAAAGTCAGAAAACTTAATGCAAATCGAGTAATCCCAGATTTCACCAACTCTTTATTTTTTGTGAAATCTCTCATCATATTTAAGACTCCTGAGTGCCCATAAATGAAACCGATAAGGGCGATTGCTCTTTGAAGGGCCTTCTTAATGTTTGGAATCTTCCCGATATCTTCTATGTGTCTTCTTTTTCTCTGTAAGAGCTGACCTGTAGAAATAAAAGTAAGTAGACATGTTAACAATTAGAAATCAGAACTTTGATCGATATTAGAAAGTAAAACATAAAACTTAAACATTTATAACAATAAATTCTTACCAGCCAACACAAAGTTGCTGCCATTATCACTTATAACCTGAACCACATTCTGCTCTCCAACGCGCTCCACGTATCTATCAAGCAATTCACATAACTTCTCTCCAGTCTTAACAAATGAGGAAGCATCTATCGACTCCATGAAGACTGTTCCATACAGAGAATTCACCAAAAAGTTTATCAAAGTTCTTTGTTTTCTATCTGACCCTCCATCCGCCATAATGGAACATCCATACTTCAGCCATTCTTGTCTATGTTTGTTTATAATCTCATTGGTCAACTCAACCTCCTTCCTAAGTAACGGAACCCTTAATTTGTGGTAACTTGGAGGCTTCAAGTTTGGACCATACCTTCCTACAACCTCAATTGCTTCCTTAAAACTTTTTGAGCGAGCAACATTGAATGGGATCCCATTATTGTAAAAGAAGCGAGCAACTTTTTGAATTGTCATTGCTCTTGCTTCTTTATCACATGAATCTTTGATATTTGCTTGCCTAAGTGTTCCTTGCATTTGTAGAAACACATCCATGGGTCCCTTTCCTTTGGCCAATTTCTTACTAGTGCTACTAGGAAAGCTTCCTCTACCTCTTTTCTTATGAATGATCTCTTGGACTTCATCTTCTCCACCGACATCGTCTTGATAATCAAACTCATCAAATCCAGAAAATTCATTAGTATAGACTTCCTTTCTTAATTTTTTCTCCTCCATGTAATTTCTCAATTCATCTCTAACCTCATGTGGGCAATTTAAACACTTTGCTGCATTCCTAAAATTTCCAATCAAATGTTGTTTTGCCCTATTTATTCCACCCCTGGTTGTTTTTCCACAAAAATTGCATGTGACTCTTGTAGTGTCATTAGGATTCTGCAAATGATTATATTTCCAGCCAGGATCCCTTCGATTGCCTTTAGACAAGTCCTCTGCCATTCTAATTCTGGAAAAAAAAAATATAAGGCATCTTGCAATTAATTATAATTTTTAAATAATATACATAACAAGAAAATAAAGCTGGACAGTCCTTTGTCATTTTTAACTGTGAAATAAAATTTATAAGTCACATGCAATGCACTTTGCATGCAATTATAACTTTTAAATAATCATATACAACAAAAATGTAAGGTAGACAGATCCTCTTAACATTTGAATTCTGAAATACAGTAAAAAATAATGAGTATATGACATTTTGCATGTAATTATAATTGTTAAATAGATATATGCAACAAGAAGATAAAGTGGACACCATTGGGGTACACCATTATGACATGACTTCTAAGAAAGCTGTATCTTTATCCTCTCTTAAGTCTCTTTACAGGTGGTGTTACATAAATAGCATGAATCACCAAATAAGGACAAGTGTCCCATTTAATTCTACAATTTTTTTTACAAGGACAAAATGATTAAATAAAGAAATTAAGCACCAAACCCATTTATTTCAACTATACCAGTGATCCACCTTAATCGGAAAAAAAAAAATAGCAAAAGACCAAATAGAAAAAAAGTCAACTCAGTAAAATACACATATTTTAATGGAGGTTTTTCTTTTGTCTATATATATCTCTCTTTATATTAATAATAAGAATGAATAATAAAATAATGAGTAGAATAGAGAGAGTTAGTGTCATACGTAAAGAAGAACACAAAGAAGTAGAGAAGAGTACAACCTGTGATGAAGGCATGCCGTTTCAGTTGTCCAAAAGCTGATCTTGTCTTATTCTGTTGAGCTTCAAACTTCTCTGCCTTCTTATAATATTCTATCTCTTTCTATTTTTTTGGGAACTCTAATTTACTCCTTTAGGGAACTGTGACAGACACCTACTGTAATTAAAAAAAAAAAAAAAAGGCTCTCTGACTACACGCGCCTCGCTTCAGGTCAGGTGGAGCGCCAAAGTTGTGTTGCGCCTCGCTTTTGCGCTTAGGCGCGCCTTAAGCGCGCTTTTAATTTCACTGGTATAAATACATGTATTGCTGTATAGATGAATACAAGGAGACAATTTCCCAAATATCATTCTTAAATAAAACCTACATGGTATCAGAGCAGTGATCAAATCCCTAAGAAATGTGTGAATTTCTTTCTTGTTTAACCAATGGTTGAAGGTACTACTTCTGCTATCAACACAGCAACTGCATCTGGAATGGTGTTGGTTAATAACCTATTTGATGGAAAAGATTATCAAGGATGGAGGAGATCCATCCTTACTGCCTTGTCAGCCAAGAATAAGCTTGGTTTTATCACTGGATCTCATGTTACCCCTGCTGATGATTCTCCAGATCTGCAACCTTGGAGTAGGTGCAATTAAGGCTGGCCAGTGGGCCGGGACAGCCCGATCCCGCCCCGGCCCATCCCGAATCCCGACCCGGCCCACCCCGTTTTGTTGGGAAAAGAGGGGATGGGGATTGGAGCTTGGTGGGCTCGAACTCGAGATGGGCCTAGAGCTTAGCCCGTGTGACCCGATCCCGCTAGGCCCGCTCCAGTCTCGACCCGCCCCGACTCCGGCCCATCCCGCCCCGGCCCTTTACATTTTTAAAGGGTAAAATTAATTATGGGGTGAGGGAGGTTCGAACACATGACCTTAAAGCCCTCACCTGCACTTTAACAAGCTGGGCCACAATGCCTTTTGCTAAGCAAACTACATACAATAATAAAGTAGTTAACACAATTTTTATTTTTATTTTTTAAAAAAAATTCTGTTACAAAATAGCCATTGCACAAACGGCCATTTGCAATTATAGCCGTTGGCAACGGCTATAATCCGTCACCTTGGCCCCCCAAACACTCCCCAAAATCCCCCTACCCCCTTGACTGAGAAAGAAAAGATTTTGATGAGTTTAAGTTCATCAACAATGGTGGAAAGTTCTCAGTTGAAGAAGATAGGTGATAGGGTTTCAAATGACCAAACTTCGAACTTGTCGAAGTGTTTAGACTTGTCCCCAAACAAGTCACATCTACGTGGACATGATCTAGCCGTACAAAGTGCCAAAGATGAAAGAAGTAATCTGGACCGTCCACATCAGTCCAATATAGCTCATGACACAGTTGTGAATAAAATTATTCCAGAAGGTTCCAATTATCACGTGAGAAGCACACAAATGAACATAGAAAGGAATAATTTTGTTACATAGATATTTTCTTGTCGCTAATTAGAATTAGACAAAATAGCATAGGATTTAAATATTGCTTTATTAAATTCAGTCTCAGTCCTGTATAAATACCTATATTGCTGTATAGATGAATACAAGGAGAAGATTTTCCAAATATCATTCTTAAATAAAACCTATATCCGGGCACAAGGTAAACCCCGCTTCCGTGCAATAGCCCGCAAACCACACATGAGAGATAACCCGCACTAGGCAAGCCCTGACGAGATACACAAATTTTTTATGATATTTTAATATATGCCTTTTATATTCTTCAAAGTTTTTGATATAATCCTTTTAATATGATATCCTCTTAGTAACAACTTTGCATCTTCTTGCAATTTTTTTTTTTTTTGGTTATAGAGTGGGTTGAATTGTTAACACTCAACTTTTTTTAAGATAAGATCGCAGAGCAAAAGAGTACGTCGAAAAGTTGTACAATCCCACAAAATATAGACTTCAACTCTGTTCAATTAGTAGAAGGACTATCAAGTTAAAAAATGAAAGGTTGAATTGTTAACACTCATCTTTTTTTAAGATAAGATCGCAGACCAAAAGTGTACATCAAAAAGTTGTTCAATCCCACAAAGTATAGCTTTAACTCTGTTGAATTCGTAGCACTGTCAAGTAAAAATGAAAGAAAGTACAAGCAAAAACTATATTAGGAAGTTACAACAACAACAACATACCTAGTGTAATCCTACAAGTGGAGTCTTATATATACCTCGTGGAGGTAGCGAGGTTGTTTCTGAAAGAAGACTCAAATGCAACATCAAAGTAGTTATGAAAAGGAAATGCAGCAGTGAAAAAAACATGACAACTAATAAGGAAAGCACTACAGAGCATTCACAAAAAGAACAATAGCAATAGCAAATAGTGCGATAATCAAAGCAATATAAACATCCATGGTAACAAATATCAGAAGCAAGAAAACACACAAATAAGGCTAATACTATGATAGACACGGTGCTCCAGACTATCACTAGCCTAGTCCCGCCAAAAAATAAGACAACCTCAACTACCTACTAACATTCTACCCAAATCTGCGACCTCCATATCCTCTTATCTAAGGTCATGTCCTCGGTAAGCTGAAAATGCGCCATGTCCTCTCTAACAATAGGAAGTTAAAGATAAAAAAAAAGTATTCTCCAATATAATCTTTTCTCTGGTAGAGCCAAAGAATAGTTTATAAAGCACTTCTTTTTCCCTACTTTACAAACAAAGAGCAAGTGGCAAAGTGCTAAGTCTTTTTGGTGGTCATGTTGCTATATAGATCTCTGTTTTTAAAAGACACATAGTTATGCATTCTTAGAGTCGAGACAGGGAGAAAAGTTAAGTCTTTCTACTACAACAGAGCTAACTATAGAAATGTTAAGTCTTCCTATGCTGTATAGAGTGAAGAAATGTTAAGTCTTCCTATGCTGTATAGAGTGAGCAAAGCTATGAAACAGAATGAGAGATTAGTGGGATTGGAGCTTAAATTGATTTTATTCTATTTCCTTTAATAGTTATTAGGTGTCTGGATTAATTACTATTGATTATCTTTCCTTTTAGGTGTTTTTTCTCTTTGGATATAGCAATAGCTTTTTAATCATTCAAATACAGAAAATTAATAGAAAAGAAAGCATTTAACTATGTTTGGTTTCTTATCATGGTATTTGAGCATAGTTCGAAGCTCTGAAAAAGGGCGAGTAATATAGAGGGAGATTGAAAAGAAGAAAAAACTGAGACACTATGGTGGAGACTACTCCACCAACTGGGAAATCTGGTGTTGGATCTGAGTGTTCCCTAATCTCTGAACTAACATCCAAATTATCACAAATGATAGGCAGTACATCAATAACAGCAAGCCATGAAGCACTTGTTGTTCCGCTAGGTATCAAACTAGATGGCACCAACTATGCGATTTGATCCCAGGTTATAGAGATGTATATCTCTTGCAAAGACAAACTGGAATATATTAATGGGATCTTCAACTACTAGAAGAGACAGATTCCACATTCAGAAAGTGGAGAACGAAAAATGCACTAGTGAAGAGTTGGTTAATCAACTCGATGGATCCCAAGTTAATTGGAAATTATATTCAATTTCCGACGGGAAAAGCAATTTAGGATGTTATTGCTATGACATATTTTGATGGAGGTGATATGTCACGCCCCGAACCATAGCCTGAGCGTAACACAACACACAGTGCCTGATTGCATGTGATCGAGTGAACCACATGGCTTGCTGAATTAACATGAGGCATAAACATGAGCGGAATATAACATGAAACATAATGAGCCTCAACAAAACATGAGAAGTCATGATATTTAATAAAATACTTGTATAAAACATGAATGCAGAAATATCGTAAGCTGAGCCAAAGATGGCTACACAACTCTGAGTATCTGACATAACTGACTGACTAGTTTATGAAACCTCTATCATGAATCTGAACTATAAAACATAGTTGCTAGGACAAGGGCCCCAGCATACCTTAACTTGCAAAATATGCTATGAAAATAAATAAGGATAGCACCCCGAGTAAGATAGGTCTCACCAACAAGCTAATACGAGCAAATCCTACCGAGCAGATGCAGCGTCCTGTAAATTCGTACCTGCATCGTGAAATGCAGGCTCCCGGGCAATAGAAAAGGGGACGTCAGCACATTGAATGTACTGGTATGTAAAGCTACTGAAAGAATAAGCATGGCACATGAAATAACATGATAAGAGCTGAAATTGAAACTGAAACTTGATCATGAGCATGAACATATATATATATATATATATATATATATATATATATATATATATAGGAGAGCGTTAGTATAACCGATATGTAACCACCACGTTAGTACAAGGCGTCTGATCTCTGCCCGATCAGCTAAGCCATCTTATACTGTGCCAGGGTACAAGACATGAACATGAATAGATTTAATAACCACAATGGGTAAACATGAAGGTATCGTCCTAACTGGGCGGAGTGATCCTTATCCTACGCTGGCACACGTAGTTTCAGGCTATCTAAGCCTTCTCGATAATCTGTGCAACTCCCAAAACATGAACATGTACATGGTTGGCTTAGTAGCCCATGAATTATATAACTTTCTTGTAAACATGATTCTAGCTTCTATTACAACATGAAGCTACTATATAATTTAACTTGTACGAAAATATGGAGACATGTAGGATTTTCATAAAAATAAGCATAATAGTTCACATATTGCATGTAAGAACCCATGGAATGCAAAGTAGGGGTTTTCATGGATTACAGATAGATTGTCAATAACCAAAAGGGAATATTAAGAACACAATGACGAAGTAATCATACATATATGGTATATCATGGTACACAAACATAGGGTTATTGATGTGCCGAGAAATTCAGGCACAATTGATACCTTTTTACGAGAAGTTTTACTTGTTTTTAGGAAAGTGGGTGTTGTTTTGATGTGTTTTTATCATATTTCAGGTAAATCATAGAGTTCGGGTTCAAGAATTAGAAGTTACAGAAAAGTTGCACTGAAGCTTGATTTTCACGGTTCGTAGAAAGTTGCACGTACCGTATTTCTGGTCGTACAAAAGGTGGCAAAGCAACAGAATGCCACAATGGAGAGACGCTGAAACACGAACACTTATACGGACCGTACAACATTATACGGGCCGTATAAGTGGATGTGATGAAGGATGGATGAAGCTTCACGGGCAGGTTGTACGGGTCGTATAAAGTTCTACGAATCGTGGAACACCAGTTCGTATAGTTCTCTGTAGACACAAGGATGAAGGCCGTATAAGTCTTACACGGTCCGTGAAAAATTGTATGGACCGTATAAGTACTGCCTGGGACTTAAGTGCAAATTCTATAATTTTACGTTTTTGAAACCTATAAATAGCTCATTGTAGGATTTTAATAGTTATGAGTGGTTATATTTTGACTTTTGGCTTAGAACATTAAATACTCTCTAGTTTTTTAAGGTTCAAACATCAATTCAAATATTATTAATTCCTCTTTTCTTCCAAAGTAAGCAATTATGAATTCTTCAATTTCTTATTTCTTGTTCTTTGTCATGAGTAGCTAAATTCCCTTACTAGGGTTGTGAACCCAATGATGGGTGTTTCGTGATTGGGTTTGTGATTGATATATGCATAATGGATTGTTAGGGTTTATTTATTCTTCATTCTTCATTCATAATTAATGGTTGCAAACATTGATTAAAGCCATAAATCTTGATTTATTTGGGAAAATAATTAGGGTTGGTAAGAATAAATAACAAGAACTCAAAGCTTTAAACTTTGTTTAATAGATTCACTTAGGAATAAGACGAATCTACTTGGCATAATTAACCGTTCTTCATATCACTTTCTTATATTTGGGAAATTCATAGAAAGTAATAATCTCTATTTATTGGAAATAGTAGAGATTCACATAGAGGTTAAGTGCATTCATATAGCAATCCATTAGAAGTATATCAAGATCAATACCCATGATCATACACCTCATCTAAAGGGGACACAACCTTAGTTTCTTTGACCATAAATTTCCACCAAAGCAAGTAGTTAGCAATTAGTCATAAAAAAAAAAATCAACTTTTACCAAAATCATCGGATTAAGACATTAGACCTAAATTTAGCATCCTACGACTTTAGTAATCTTTTCACACCATATTCATTGTGGGATTCGACCCCAACCTTGTTGGGTTACTATATTTGACAATGTCCGCGTTATACCATTAATAGGTGTAATTTGAGCTTATAAGTTATCATGAACATGGCTAAAACCCTAGTTTTGGTGAACTCTTGTAAAATCATGGAGGAACCTGGCGTGGCGAAGAACAATGATGTTTCCTCACGTAGATAGAAGCCCTACATACCTATTAATGCTGCTACCTCGTAATAGGATTCCAAAAGTTTAAACCTTGAGCCTTAAGATGGGTTTTCTTGAAAACCCTAGGTTAAGAACAATAATTTCCTTATTAGATTACATGAATATATGTTAAAATTGACTTGGAAGGGCTTGGAATGGCTTACCTTGTTATTTTGGATTGATGAGAAAAGAAAACCTTCGTGCTAGGGCTTGGGAGTATGAAAAATAGAATAACAAGGCTAAACTGGGGTATTTATACTTAACTAAGTCGGTACATTATACGGTCCATTTAAACGGTTTGTAAAAAATTATACGGTCAACTGATCGTATTTAACAATGATTAAAATTCCAGAAACTGAAATTTCCTAAAAGTGTTTTACGGACTGAAAGTACGATCCATATATTATTATACAATCACCAAGTACGGTCCGTATAACTTTATACGGTCCGTATTAAAGCATTATAAAATTTTGGTAGAAACTAGAATTTTCCACCTACTAAACACGGTCTGAAAGTACGGTTGTATAATAATATACGGTTCGTATATCTGGACGTAAAAGCAGGACTTTGCTGAACTGAGACGAATTCATTCTTAACACTTCTCATCTGGTCTTCTAGGTCACAAATCATGAACGTAGCCTAGTTTAGTGATACAAGGTGTTACATGATACTTCTCAAGTTTATGATTTAAAGAGAAAAGTGATTAAGTTGAAGCAAGGAGGGGGATCCATTGAGACATATTTCAACCAACTTCAAGGCTTGTGGAGAGAAATTGATTTTCAGAGATCAAAACTAATGAAATGTCAATCTGACATAGAAAAGTATAATTCTATATTGCAAGAAGATAGAGTTTATACTTTTCTAGATGGATTGGATGATAAACTAGATAAAATCAGAGGTGATGCCTTGCAACTCAAACGATTCCCTACAGTAGAGGAAGCATATGCATTTGTTCGGCGAGAAAACTTGAGGCAATCTGTAATGTTGACTAAAGAAGAGGACATGAGTAGTGCTGCTATGATTTTAAGGACAGGACAAGGATCTCAACGCCAAGAATCTCTACAACCAATGATCAATGGTAAGTATAACACGTCAAAGCCAAAGTAACAAGAAGAAAGACGTGGTTGCACACAATGTGGAAACTCGAAACACACAATAGAAACATGCTTCCAATTGAATGGAACTTCAGACTGGTGGTATGAAATGAAAAGAAAAGAAAGAAAGAGGTCGGTAGAGCCTCATTGGCATACACTGGGGAGACCTCAAAAAGTGCTGAATCATTGACGCTTATACCACAACATGAGGATACTTCACCAGCAAGTGTCAACAACTTTATGGCTCATAACGATTTAGGTAATCTTGGTTGGATTTGTAACATCCCGTAAATCTGAATTAGGTGTGAATGTGTAAAAATATAGTGTTAAGATGATATTATATCTATATGAATCCATTCTTGATGAATTCGGGTGGAAGATGGTCGTTTTGAAGTCAAACCAACAATTGGAGTTCTTAAGTTTTGATAGGTCTATATTCTGGGCGATTTTCATGAAAATGTGTTGCGAATTTGGAAAAACTTCCCAGATGAAAGTTGTAGATATTTGAAATATGTTTCCAATGGTAGGTCGCTCAGCCCGTGCAAAGCTATGTATAAAAAGTTATGTCCGTTTTACTGAAGGGCACAAAAGCTGGACAATTCGCCCAAAGTACGCCCAGAAAGTACGGGACGTCCTTTTGGACGTACTTCTTCCGTTCTTCATTGGTATTGGAAGCATAAATGTGGGCTACAAGTACGGGACGTACTTTGTAGGCCGTATTTTCTCCATTTCTGGCAGAAAAGTGGGTTTAAAATGGGTATGGTCTTATTTTGTTCCCCCTTTTTTTCATCCTTCCAAACCCTAATCACGAAAATCATCTCTCCAACTATTTAAATCAAAGGTAAGAACACCCTTAACATTACTAATCTATTCTAACATCAAACCCATGATTCTTACCATGATTCTTGTGATCAAAATCTAGGGTTTGCAACATAATTCTTCCTAAAGTGATTCAAGCTAGGGTTTGGGTGTTCTTCATTAGGAAAGTGAATTGCTAAACTTTGTTTAACATATTAAGGTATGTCTCTTTTAAAAATCATTTTTGACTATAAAGGTGATTTGTATGTCTCTTTTGAACATACTTTTTCGGTCGGTTTTTATGAACTCTTTGGTTGTGATTTGTATGTCTCTTTTAAGGCTCTTCGTTGAATAAGAGGGTTAAATTTTCACAAATTGAAACTCTATTTATTGCTTTAATTATGGTTAATGTGTGTGAGGGGACAAACCCACATTAAACCTAGTTTATATCAAGCTCTATGTACATATATAAGTTATAAATGTTTTGCCTCTAGAAGAGATGATCAATAATGATGGATAAGGGTTAGTAATGATGTTTTCATATTGAACTATGGCATTGAAATCTTGGTTAAAGAAGTGTAAACTTTTTCAAGACGTTCTTTGAAATGGTTTATCTTTACGATATGGAATAATGAACTTTAATGCTAATCGATGGTGAGACTACTTTGTGACAAATTGTGAATCGGCTTCTATGCTATGAACTTTATTGTTGTGTTTGGCTTAGCTACTCGGGAGGAAGGGTATCCACTATGGATCCTAGTGTGGTAATTGCCTAGCCATTCGGGAGGAAGAGTGGCCACTACCGTGTTCGCTACACGGGGTGTGATTCATGCCTAGCTATTCGGGAGGAAGGATAGCCACCGCTGGGTTCGCTACCCGGGGTGTGATTTATGCCTAGCTATTCGGGAGGAAGGATAGCCACCGGGTACTACATAGTCCGGTGTGATTTATGCCTAGCTATTCGGGAGGAAGGATAGCCGCCGCGTACTACCTAGCTATTCGGGAAGAAGGATAGCCACCCCATACTACATAGTCCGGTGTGATTTATGCCTAGCTATTCGGTAGGAAGGATAGCCACCGCGTACTACATAGTCCGGTGTGATTTATGCCTAGCTATTCGGGAGGAAGGATAGCCACCGAGAATTATATGTTCCGGTGTGGTGCGCTATGCGCGATATGATTGATTCTTGGGCCTGTATTGACATGTATGATATTTTTATTCTCTCATGGAACTGTTGTTGACAATCATTGTTGACACCCAATTTTGTCCCGCCTGTCTTCCAAAATGTTTATTTACGTTTCTGATATTTTTTGATAGCTTAAGAATAGTCATTTATACTTTACCACAATTTTAATCAGTTTTCTATTAATACCGTCGCTTTTCTCATTTTTTTTTATTACCATTATTATTATTATTATTATTATTATTATTATTATTATTATTATTATTATTATTACCATTATTATTATTTGCATTATGATCACTTTTAACATTTTTATTTTACCGTCTTCTGCACACACGCATCGCACTTATTTTATGCAATTAAACAATAGCATTTACTTATTGTTAAACTTTTAAAATATTATCGCACGGCTATTACAACATCGTATAATTTTATTTAGTAATAAATATATTTTATAGTAAGTAATATTTTAGCACACGTTAATATATAATTAATGGAGGAAGATCTTTTATTTAAATTCAGAAGCCCAAATTGTTTCTTTCATTCGGCCAATATTAGCCCAAATCCGAACCCAATCAACCACCAATATTTTTCGGACCAGCCCAAAACGACGCGGCCCACTTATTCTTTGACCCAACTGACCCATTTCGTCTAAACCTACCCGACCCGGCCCATTTTTTTTAATCTGTTCAATGTAAACCTAAATGAAGTCATCCGCGCCTCCTCTTTCCTTCCTCTCTCTCCTTGACGCAAATAGCAATTCACAGAGGTGCCTTCGATTCTACAGGTCGTGCATGGCCATTTTGGGGAAGGGAATTAATGATTCCGTCCTTCCTCCATCAGGATTCAACCGTTGAAGAGGGTAATTTTGTTTTCTTTCCCTCTCTTCTGCTGATCATCTGAAACCTTTAATTGGTTTTGTCCACTTGTTAATTTTAAATACTCGCATGTGATTGGTTGTTCAAACATTTTGGAGGGATTTTTCCCTCAATTTCTATTGGCCTCACAATGAAAACGACAATGGATCTAGGGTTTCGGGGTCCTATAAAAGAAGAACCCCATCTCAGTGTTGAGGGGTTTTTTTTTCTGGGTTGAACATCCTGAAAATTTCGATTAAAAGCTTTAAGACTTAGTCTTATTTTAATTAAAAAATCCAGTAGAATATATACCGAGTCTAGTTTGATTTCCAGTTTTAAATTCTCTTGTTTTTGTTGTGTTTGAGTGTATTGAGGGTCTAGGAAGGAATTTAAATTCCATTCTCGGTGAGGGTTGCATTCGAAAGATCCAACCGTCGTTCGCATTCGAGCATAGATCCGAGACCCCCCGCACCCTCTTCACTGCACACGAGGAAGGTCAGTAATCCTCTATTCTCTTTTATCTTATTGCATTTTACCTTCCCCTGTGTGTTTTAGTGCTTTATCTGCTTAATTTGGTTTTGCTATATCTATTTTCTGTTGCCTGTCTAGTTTAGTTGTCATGGTTTAGGGTAATGTTTATCTTCTGTTTAGTTTAGTTATCATGTTTAGTATAGTTTAGTTTAGTTGTCTGTGTTTAGTGTGGTATTTATGTCCTGTTTAGCTTGGTTATCATGTTTAGTTTGTTTAGCTTAGTTACCATGTTAGTGTAGTATTAACTTCTTATTTCTTTGTTGGCTGGGTTATTATCATGTTAGATATAGTGTGGCTGTCCCGTGTTTTTTTTTTTTTTGTTTTGTTTGGCTCAGCAGTTCCCATGTTTAGGATGGCATTCACTTCCTATCTCTTTGTTTCATTTGGTCCTTGTCATGTTTAGCACAATGCTTGCTTCCCAGTTGCTTGTTCAGATTCCTCTTGATTAAGTTTGGATCCCGTTACTCGATTAGTAGAGTTCTGTGTGCCTAATACCATGTCTAAATTGTTTGATTTCATTTTAGCTTAATGCAGCTTATCCTACACCATGTTTAGCTTCTTAGTTTGTATAGCTGATTACCATGCTAGTTTAGTGTCTTGTTTTTGTGCACTCTCTGTGATCGTGTATATATAAGCTATTTGGTGCTGACAAACTATGCCTCTATATCCTGTAGTTGCTTACCTTATTCCAACTTTCTTCATGACCTTTATGTATATGTATGTGTTGATCACTGCAATGTTTATTTGTCTGAATGTCTTAAGTCTGGATGATTGTTTGCTTACCACTATTTACAGTATACTTACATTGTTTAAATGTGTATATGCATATGTCCTTTGATATATTTAAAGGAAAACACATTGATAGGGAGGTTAGTTGGTCATTATGGATCAAGCTTGAACCCTCCCCGGTGTTAGCCATGCCTGGGATTCATGGAAATCCCTTGGAACTTATGCAACATCGGGAAGACGGGGGCAAAAGCTTTCCGATATTAACCTTCTAAGCATCCTTATGAATGTGTATACACGAGATATACTTAAATATACATAATGTATACATAAATCATTTGTTTGTCTCGAGTGTCGAGATTCCTCTATTAAGTTGGCATGTCAAAGTCCTGCTTTTGTTTATTATTTACGTGATGTTTTTATTTTGTTTCGGCCATTGCTTTCTTTTTATTTAAAGTACAGGTCTTGTTAATCCCCACTGTACTTGTTGACACCCAATTTTGTCCCGTCTCTCTGCCAAAATACCTATTTTTAAGCTTCTAATATTTTGAAAAAAAAAAATAAAAAAAATACATTCTGGTTACTATAATTATTAGCCTCTTATCAATACCGACATTTTATTATTCTATTATAATAATAATAATAATAATTATTATTATTATCATTATTATTATTATTATTATTATTATTATTTATTAATATTATTATAATTCACAATTCTTATCATTTCGGCATTTTACCAGCTTACGCATTTATCTTTGCATAAATAAATAATAGTATTTATTTAGTGCGGATTTTCAAAGAAAAGTAACATATATTATTACACGGCTATTATAACACCATATGATCTTATTACCCGAGTCTAATAATCACACATTTTTGGTATTAAGTAATATTTTGTCACCCTCGGTATATTCATTAATTAAATGGGTCTTTTATTCAAATTTAAAGCCAAACTATTTCTTGCACTCGGTCCGCATTTTGACTTACCGGACTCCAAATTAAAGCCCGATTGACTCTTGGTAATTTTAGGACTAGTCCATATCCCTTGTCTCAATTTTTTAGAATAATCCATGTTTAATTTACTGGTCCGTTCTTTTAATACCCAGTCTAAAATTTGACCCGGTCCACAAATGGACCGGGTCCAATTCATTTTTCAGCTGAATAAGGAAACCCTTTTAGGGTTTCCCCATCACTTTCCTCCTTATCACCGCCGCACCCCCTCCCTTTCTCTCCCTTTCCCTTTCTCCCTCTTCCACCTCATCGCCGTCAATTATCACCACCATCACCACCGTCGTCACCTCTACACCACCATCTCCCCATCGTTCTCTTCCTCCCCTTCATCCTAAAACCTAGCCGCCGCACACCCTTCCCACTGATTCTCTCTCCCACGCCTCCACTACACCCCTGACACCCCACTTCCCTCTGCTCCCTTCGTCTCCCATCTCCCCCACGTTACCTTCTGTCACTCCACTTCACCTTGTCTCCACCCACGCCTCTGACTACACCACGTGACCTCACCTGCCATATCCACCACGCCTTCCTGTTCCCCACGCCACTGTTGCCCCCACTTCGACGCTGTCCCCGTTTCCTCTTTCTTTTTTCAATACAAAGGTCAAAAGACCTATAAATGGTGGTAGGGTTGAATCGAAAAGAGAGGATTTTTTGGATTCACAAAGTTTCCCAAGAACAAATTTTGTTTAGCTGCAGAAATCCCCTAAAGTTTTGAGTTTCTTTTAATCGCTTCAAATTCACGTCTAAAATTATCAAGTCTTCATCAGTTTTTAATATCGTTTGGATATTCATTCGAAAACAAAAGATTATTCTGATTCCTTTTTGTTCCCTGCAACTGATTCGAGTCCGAGTAAATTTGAAACCAGAGTCTCAAGTGTTTCGAGGTGAATCGAAGACCCCCGTACCCACTTCGCTGCACCCGGAGAAGGTATTTTCTTTCTTTTAAATTGATCTAGTATTTGATTGGATGTTTGAAACTGTTTGTGTGATCTGTCTGTTAGTCATACTTCAGTCCCGTTTGCAGTTATTTTGGTCGTGTTATACAAGTTTAGTCTGGTTCAATTGAGTTTATGACTATTTTAGCTCTATATGCTTGTTTAAATTAATCCTTATGCTGCAAGTTTCGCCTTGTTTGCTGGTGTGTTATTAGATTGATCACATGTTAGTATGAACTAGCTAGTTTGTCCATCTAGTTCGTATGCATTAGCCTTATGATTCAGTTGATTTAAACAAGTCTATCTGGGTTATGCTTTGATCTGACATGTTATCAGGATAGCCCATTATTTCTTGTTTGATATTAGGTTGGTTTAAGAGTGCCGTGTTAGTTCAGGTGGATCAGTTGTCAATGTGTTGCCTAGTTTGATCTAGTTCAGCTGCTCTCGGATTAAGTATGGGTTATATTAGCCTAGTCATTAACTTGCTGGTAGTTTTATCGTAGTCGTTAGCGTGTCTGTAGCACTTCATACTGCTCGAATTGCATAATTGGTCCAGCATCAACGTGCTTTGTGGCCTGAAACTATGCTAGTAGCTAATTATGTGTTGGCTAAGATTATTATAAACATGTTTCAAATTATGTTCATGTCCTGTTCAAATATGTTTGTCCAGATAGCTTTAGGTTATTAATATTTTTCATATATGTTTCTTTGGCTTATTGGGTTTTGATTCCTGTTTGTTAGGGCATCAGCATTTGTGTAGTTCGACTGCTGCTTAATGAAGTAGCTTGACTTAATAATCATTTTCTGGGATTTCTAACAGACTATAGAGTTTAGTTTGGCTATGTTCCATGTGTAGGAGATGTTCTTCCAGTTCAGTACTTAGGATGAGGCAAAATATGTTTTAAAACTAGTTTCCTTCCTTTTCCTTAAACTAGAACCCTCCTCTTCTCCCTCATATCTTGGGTGATTTCTTTCGAGACTTTATCTGAACATTATGAACTTGTATAAATGCTTTGTGATAACATCATGTTAAATAAATCATGGATATAGATAAGTCTTGAGGACTGCTCTATTGATGTATGACCCATTATAGTGATCCTACTTTCTTTTAAGTGGATCTGTTATGCATATTTTAGTTTCATCGGTTAATCCTGTCGGAGTGCTTGAATAATGATTCCATAACAATGCTGAACTTGATATATATTTGGTTTGATTTATGGTATATGGTAAGGTGTTTGTTAAAATGACTCATGATTAGGATTTGTTTGTGTTTGATGGAATCTGCTCTATCTTAATGAATTGGAAGTCTAGGAATTTGTATACAGGGGACTGTTTGGGTATGGACAAATGTTTGAGTTAGAGAATCCCTATCTCTAAAGACTCCTAATTTTCTTAAAGTGATCTGTTTGTCTAGTATATATCGCTCGTTATGTAGGAAACGTGATTGAATACCATGAATATGAGCTAAAATGTGATTGAATACCATGAATATCCTTCCTGAATTCAGTGGATATTCGTATGCCATGTCTAGGCCTGATATGTGTTGTGCACTGCCAATACATTTAATCTATATTCCGAGCACCTTCAAGTGAATGAATTAGCAGATCTACTACTGTTTGAATTTTTGTGCATTGCTGCAAGTATATTTCAATTGGTTTATGTATATTACATATATTGTTGGTATATCCCTATTTGAAATAGTTATGAATATGTATACATAGTGTATACATAATTCGCTGATTGTTTTGCAAGTCTATATTTCATGTGTCTTAACATCATTTATTGATCATCTACTAATCCTTTTCCCTTTCATTTTTGCATGAACACCGCATACGAATCCGAGGGATTCGTCTCCTTCCGCATTCGATGTTGGGCCAAAGCCCAACGAAACAACATTTTTCTTTCGTTCCAGCCCTGTCCGTAGTCCATTCTAAACGATAAGAGCAGTTCTGGGCCGAAGCCCAGTAGCCCATAAATTACAGCAGGCCAATCCACAGCAATACCAAAAAAGACTGCTGGGCCGAAGCCCAACAGCCGAGAGATCCAACAGCCCCCAAAATGGGTTGGGTCCATTTAATTTGCACTTTCTTATTTCATTATCATTTGATGTGTATTATGTGACTAACTTTTTATTGTTGTTCTACTTTTAGTTAGATGAATTCGGTAAGATTAGTGGCTTAGTTTAGTATAATGGGTAGTCAGTTAAAGAGGACTAACAATTAATTCTACGAGTTATTCTTTTCTTTTCATGTTAAAACTATTTACAAACTCTAATACTTATTTGGAATAATTGATTTGCAAAATGGCATGACTATATATTTTAAATAAAGGGAATCACATTTTATCATAAATGTTTCAAAACGTCACTAATACGCAATTATAAGTATATTTTTTTGTAACTCTTCAAGTTTTGAATCAATCACGCATATTCTTAATTAAGCATAGTTGATAAAGATACTAAAAAATAGATAAAGGAAATCTATTAACTATTTTGTATTTTTATTCATAAACTGAAAATCAATTAATACCTCATTACTTAGTTCAAATATTTATTAAAACATTGCATAAATTCGCATCTTCTTCTACTTATATGTAAGTTATCATGTTTTGTAAACTCCATTCTTATTATGCTACTTCCTTTAAAACTATGAGCAATTATTATAAATTTTATTCTAAGGTTTCCCTTTATACAAAGCATTGACCTTATTTTTAATAGCTTTATTATTAGAAGTCTTTTATAAGTCTTATTATAAACAATATTTTAAATATTCTTCTACATAAATTATTATATTTTCTACAAGTCTTATTTTTCTTTTAAAAAAAATAACATCACTATTCTCATGCAAAGTTTTAACAACATTTATAAGTCTCAACATTTCCTTTGTGAAATTATTATATTTCTCTACAAATTAGTTCAAGCGGTATTATTATATTTTTTTTCTGGAACCTTAGTAATATAAGCAAACCATTTTTTCTTAAAATTCAAACACTATATTCAATCTAATTAATTAACCTAAGTTGGTCGGATAACCGTAAGTTAACGGATTCTAGAGGATGCCTAACCCCTTCCCTTTAGGATAATATAGAGCCCTTACCTAGAATTACACTGGTTAAGCAGACTATTAACTGAGGTTTAGTTTTAACTTTGCCTTAGTTAACCTCTAGGTGTCCTAATTCACCGTTAAATTAATTAGGTGGCGACTCCTTAAAACAAAATAAACGGGAATCACCAATACGTCATACTCTCTAAATCGACCCGGTTAAAATGGGGTGTGACAGCTTGGCGACTTCACTGGGGACTTTAGGCTCTTAACCATAACAACTTAGGTTAATAAATCATTTGTTGGATGCTTTGTTTATTTTGCTTTATTTTGTCTATATTGTTGCTTTATATGCTTTTAAGTATTTTTATTCCTTATATGTATTTTCTGTGTAATATGTTATTACTGCTTTCCTTAAACTGGCATTCCGTTCATATTTCCTCCACTTTTGGAAAATTCACACTATCACACGTACACGCGAGGTGTGCTTAGCGCACCCGCAAATTTCTTCATAGAATCCAAATTTTAAGGGAGTTGGCGCATGCGCGGGGGTGCCCGAATAACGGGGACCGCGTAGCCTTCTCACTCGAGCAGTCCGCTCGGGAACCTTGTGTCTAGCAAACCCATTCTTAGTCTACTTAGGGTAGAGCGAAGCCAAAACCTTGTAAGGACATGCATCATTTTAAACCTAGGAGGCTTAATACCCTTGGTGTATTAAGTTCATTAGTCAACCTTACCAAATGTCCAAAAGAGTCTATGACTCTAAGTGACACTACTCACTATCTATGTGCATTATTTGAAGGACAAATATGTGGAATATGTAGACCTAGTACTCTATAGATAAGTATTTCAAGAAAAACTGACCTTTTGTTGCAGGTTGACGTGGAGCATTTAAATTAATGCTGGAGGTTGAAGACAACTAAAAGAAATTAGTGGAGTTGAAGTATTAGATATCTTAGTTTAACTTTGAGATGTATTATTTATTGGCATGTAATAAATTTTATTTTCTTGTAAATTAGTTGTAAGAAGAGTTATGGAATGATACATAAAAGACATGTTTGTCCTTCAATGTTCGTTAGGCCTACCTCTGGCATAAAGAGGTCCCTTGCATTATAAAACGCGATGTATTATGTGCAATAATGTGTTTATATGCAATAATATTATCCTTACCGTATACTGACTCATTTTCCTTTTCTTTTTCTTGTTTTTATCCTTTTTCTTTTTAAACTTATTTTCAAAACAAAAAAGGTTGACTTGTGCTAAAAGGGAACTGGCGGAGCATCCATATTTCACACGGTCTAAAGCCAAGAAATCAGATTCTGACTCATCACTAATCACCTGGTTAACTAAAAGGACTCGTTCTAAAATGGAGCAAAGTTTGATCAATGCAACCACTTCATCTGAGCCATCTCTTAGTTTACCAATCACGAGTGATCCCACATCCTCTAATGAACCAGAAACACATTTGGAGACCATTGCTCGTCTGGAGCGACGAGTTGCCGAACTAAGTCATATGGTACTTCATAACCGGTCATTTTCTCAAACACCGCCACATATGACTCCGTCCCAGGGAGTTCGTCAAACTTTGCCTGTGCCACGTCCATTCCCAAATTTGGACGAATTTAACCAAGCAAATTATTTCACCACTTCTCAGCCAGTTCGTTCCGAACACCTCACTCAAAATGCTCCCTTTTTATTTACAACCACCTCTTCAAAAGCTCAATTCATACCGCCAGCACATGACACACATCAAGTTCCGCCGGTGTATACTTATACCACAGCTCCACCCATGACACAGATTCAAGGACAATGTCGCACAGATGTTGATCATTATGTCGAAGTTGAAAATGAGGCACGGTCAGTTAATGATGAAATGATAAATAGAAAGCTCAAAAGTTTGGAAGATGCCATGAGAAGTTTGCGTGGACTTGGTAGTAACCAAAGCGTGAGATATGAAGAATTATGTGCATTTCCTGAGGTAGAATTGCCACCAGGTTACAAGATTCCAAAATTTGAGAAGTTTGATGGGTCGGGGAACCCTTTCTTCCATTTGAAGGTCTATTGTGAAAAGTTGATTGGTGTGGGGAAGAATGAAGGGATAAGAGTCAAACTATTCAATCAGAGTTTGAGTGGAAAAGCCTTGGAGTGGTATTCTAAGCAAGATACAACCAAATGGCGTACTTGGGATGATTTGGCAAATGCTTTTGTGGATCACTACAAGTTTCATGTTGAGATCGCTCCTGACAGAATCTCAATTACAAAATTGAAGAAGAAGTTCACCGAATCATTTCGAGAATATGCTATACGGTGGAGGGAAGAAGCATCTAGGGTACACCCACCCATGGAGGAGACAGAAATGGTTACTTTCTTCATTCAAGCACTAGAACCGGAATACTATGAACGTTTGGTGACAATGAGTGGAAAAACTTTTGCAGAAGTGATCAAAGCTGGGGACATGATCGAAGATGGCATTAAGACAGGGAGAATAACAAGTCTAGCAGCTTTGCAGTCTACCAGTAGGGCTATACAAACTGGTACTCTCGGAAATGGAAAGAAAAAAGAGAAAGAAGCAGCATCGGTGATGGCCTTGGGAAACACATCATACCGCCATCAACGGCCACCGCGATACCAGCCTAACGCTCACCACTCACAATATTTCCAATATTCTCCACATCCCTACGACCAAGCTTTGTCATCTTACCAACCTCAATCACCACAAATATCCTACCCTGTTTACAACACACAACCAGCATATCGAGCTCCACGACCACCAACATATCCAGCTCCACCATCACAAACTCATCATCCAAACAATGCATCCGCACCTCGCCCAAATAAACCGTTCCGCAATTTCACACCATTGGGAGAACCACTGAGCGTTGTTTTCGAAAGACTGCAAGCTTCAGGCTTAGTATATCCCGTGGAAGGTAGAATTCCAGATCCATTACCCAGAATCTTTGATCCCACTAAAACATGTGCATATCATTCGGGGGTAAAAGGCCATTCCACTAATCGTTGTTACGCATTGAAGCATAAAGTTGAGGATCTTATTGAAGCAAAACAGATCACGGTCAAACCACCAACACCAAATGTGGTTAACAATCCACTCCCGACCCATGATGGGGCCACGATAAATATGATTGGAATAGATGAAAATGTTGACGACCCAGCCGAATTTATAGTGCCTGTGGATCGTGTGGAGGATCATAATTTTGTAGCCGTTGCTTCTCCGGCTGTAGTGATAAGGGGTTGTGTGCCTGTCGAGATATTAGGAGCTTCATCAACGCCTGTGGAAGTAGTTCAAGCACCAAATCAGTTACCAGTGCTCGATACAAAAGCCGTACCATGGAATTATCAACAAACTGTGATGGAATGTCGAGGAAAGGACACGATCACTGACAAGGTTAAGACATCAGGAATGACAAGGTCTGGAAGATGCTATTCTCCAGAAGAGCTAGTTAGATTGGGGCAAGTTAAGGAAGCCAATGTACCTCCCAAAAGGGTCGTGACTGAAACCGAAGCAGAAGAATTTTTGAGGAAGATCAAGGCTAGTGAGTACTCAGTTGTGGATCAGTTGCAAAAGACCAATGCTCAAATTCCTATTCTCTCTTTGCTTTTGAGTTCAGATATGCACAGGAATGCACTGTTGAGGATTTTGAATGAAGCATATGTTCCAAGCGAAACGACTAGTGAGGCGTTAGCTGGGATGATTGAGCGCGTGCTTGACAGTCATCGAATCAGCTTCGATAATGAAGAATTGCCGCCGGAAGGATGTATGCATAACAAAGCACTCTATATAACTGTCAAGTGTCGTAATATGTTTGTGGCTAAAGTATTGATTGATGGGGGTTCTGGACTCAACATCTGTCCATTAGCAAGTCTGAAGAAGATCGGATATAATGTTAGTGAGCTCAAGACCAGTGATATGAATATTCGAGCATTTGATGGGGCTCAAAGGCGCCCTATTGGGGAAATAGAGTTGAAAGTGTTGATTGGCCCTGTTGAATTCATTATGGATTTTCAAGTACTTGATATTTCCACGACATACAACATGCTGTTAGGTAGACCGTGGATCCATTTGGCTGGGGCCGTACCATCTACTTTGCACCAAACTGTCAAATTCGAGTGGGATCAGCAACAAATATGTATACACGGAGAAGGAGATACGTCTTTCTATCTAGAGCAATCCACCCCATTCGTCGAGGCAGAAGGAGGTTTCGACGGAGCAGCTTACCACGCTTGGGAGGTTGTGAATGTCACTAAGGAGAGTGAAGTATGTCAAACTCAAGAGTTCAAAAGATCATGTGCCACAATTATGGTTGCAAAAGAAATGGTGAGAAATGGGTACCAACCTGGATTTGGGCTAGGGAAAACACTAAATGGGCGGGTTGAGCCAGTCGTTCTCCCTACGCAACAATTTACATTCGGTTTGGGATATGAGCCAACTGAGGAAGAAGTGAAGAAAGCACGAAAGAATAAAAGGAAGGAGATTGCATTGCCAAAACCTATTCCCACCATTGATCAAACTTTCTCAAAACCTTCAGATCTGATTGTTGAAGTTGCCTATGATGATATCGTGGAGGGAGTCAAGAACCTGTTCGTCGAAGATGAAAATGATCATGCTGCGATAATCAAAGACTTTGCTGAAATATTGACTTTATAGGCTGCTGAGCCAGGACCTGAGTTGCAAAATTGAACTTCTATCTTAGCCCCGGTTCGTCGGGAGTTTCAGTATTTTAAGTTTTAAATTTCCTTTTTTGTAGTAGGCCGGAGGCATCAACTAGAACATTTAGTTCCTTTTGTCATGTTGCCTCTATGTTTTGTTACGGCCTTTTTAAATTAAGATTTCTGTCATTTTGTTTGTAACGAACTACGTTTGGCCTGACTTCCTGTTGGATACGTAGGCAGCCCACATCGGGTTCGGCCACTCTTTTCAAATCATTCCAGTATCTTTGTTTGTGGTTGGAACTACGTTTGGCCTGACTTCCTGTTGGATACGTAGGCAGCCCACATCGGGTTCGACCACTTTTTCAAAATATTTCAGTGTTTTTGTTGTATGAGTGGAACTACGTATGGCCTGATTTCCTTTTGGATACGTAGGCAACCCACATAGGGTTCGGCCCCTTTATTAAAAAACAAAACAAACTCAAAAATCTTTGTGTTCATCACGAACTACGTCTGGCCTGATTCCTTTGGGATACGTAGGCAACCCGAGGCGGGTTCGGCCCTTCTATCTTAAAATTTTTATCTTCAGTTTGTCCAAACATTTTGGTTCTTATAAAATACATAAGGATTTTTATACAAGACTTGGTCTTCCCACTACTTAAATTCATGTGTCTTAGTATCTTGAAACTGGGACAAATTTTTGAAATCGGTCAAATCACTTTCAAAAATTTTTCATTACAACTTTCTCACTTTTCGATCGTTTAGAACCAAGCGTTTCCAGGACTTGAAACTGGGACAAATTTCGAAGTCGGTCAAATCACTTTCGAAAACTTTCATTATAAGTTCTTATTTTTCATTTGTCCAGAATCAAGCATCTCTAAGACTGAAACTGGGACAAATTTTTAGAAGTAGCATAAAAGTGGTCTTAAACAAAAGTCCATCCATATTTCTAAAATGTGAGTAAATTCAAAAATTGAGTCTTCTTAATCATGTTACATATTAGAGCCACTAAGTATTTCCTTTCAAAGTCATCTAAATCTCATTACTTTTATTTTCAAAATACATTTTTTTTATAACTGAAACTCCCCGGCAAAGCAAGATATGTGGTGAGACATCGAAGAACGTGGACGCGACCGAGACAAAAGTCAATTCAAGGGCCAAGTTCCCCGACATGCACAAGTCAACCAATTTTCTCTTAAACTCACAATTTTTCTTTGTTGAGACAGGTCCAATTAACATGAACACGGTGCATGTATCAAATTATGGGCGTGATCAAAAAGTTAACTTTCTTCAAAATGCAAATACTCTTCAGCATGGATGCAAAGGTAGCTTATGCCGAACGGTGGGCGTCGTTCCACTCATCACGAAATTTCAATTGCAACAATGGACACAAGTTCATCTTCTCAACCAAGGGCTGTAAGTATAATTCTTTTAGACCCAGCTATTGATTCTTATCACTAACAATTGTTTTAGCTCGTGACATTCATCGATGGATCGAATACATATAATCATGGACACTGACCTTAATCACCTGTTATTGGTTAGAATTCCTCAATTTCGTCATCACTTCATACATGTTCAAATCATTAATGAAGTATGTTAATAAGATAACAAGATCGAAATATTGCATCGTATATCAAATTGTGGGGTTAATTATAGATTTAACCCCCGTCACAATGGGACATCGAGTAAGATGTGGATATCTTTTTACAATATTATCTCTAAAGTGGACGTGGATTTACATTTATATTGTGGATACGAGTATGGGAGTGGGAGTAGAATTATATTACAAAATATACATATAATTGTAGAAAGTGGATACAGATTTATGTTTCGAAAGTAAAAGTGAATTTATTTTTGCGCCGTATAATGCAGACGTGAAAGTAGATGTAAATTTACTGTTGTACCGTATAATACGGACGTCAAAGTCGACGTGGATTTATATTTTGTACCGTGAAATGCGGACGTAGATTTATATTTTGAACTGTGAAAGTGGACTTGGATTTATTTTTCTGCATCCTTAAAGTGGATGTGGATTTACATTTTTGCACCATGGGAAGTGGACATGATATAGGCACCCACCTTAGAATGCGGGTATTTCAATATTCAATTTTAGGCACCCACCTTAGAATGCGGGTATGTCAATTTCAATCCAGGCACCCACCTTAGAATGCGGGTATTTCAATGTTCAAATTGGGCACCCACCTTAGAATGCGGGTATGTCAATTTTCAATTTTAGGCGCCCACCTTAGAATGCGGGTATGTCAATTTCAATCTAGGCGCCCACCTTAGAATGCGGGTATGTCAATTTCAATCAAGGCACCCACCTTAGAATGCGGGTATGTCAATTTCAATCCAGGCACCCACCTTAGAATGCGGGTATTTCAATGTTCAATTCAGGCACCCACCTTAGAATGCGGGTATTTCAATGTTCAAATTAGACACCCACCTTAGAATGCGGGTATGTCGATTTTCAAATTAGGCACCCACCTTAGAATGCGGGTATTTCAATGTTCAGTTCAGGTACCCACCTCCGAATGCGGGTATCTTATATTCGAGTTCAGGCACCCACCTCCGAATGCGGGTATCTTATATTTCAAGTTCAGGCACCCACCTCCGAATGCGGGTATCTTATATTTCAGTTCAGGCACCCACCTCCGAATGCGGGTATCTTATATTTCAAGTTCAGGCACCCACCTCCGAATGCGGGTATCTTATATTTCAGTTCAGGCGCCCACCTCCGAATGCGGGTATCTTATATTTCAAGTTCAGGCACCCACCTCCGAATGCGGGTATCTTATGTTTCAGTTCAGGCGCCCACCTCCGAATGCGGGTATCTCATATTTCAAGTTCAGGCGCCCACCTCCGAATGCGGGTATCTTATATTTCAAGTTCAGGCACCCACCTCCGAATGCGGGTATCTTATATTTCAGTTCCGGCATCCACCTCCGAATGTGGATTCAACTTTCGAAACAGGGGCTGCAAGTGTAACTTCTCCAACCCTGTCTTATTTACATATATTTCTTTATTGCTAACAATTGTTTTTAGCTGGTGGCTTTTGACAACATCAAAGTTGGCATCACACATCAAATCGTGGAACTATTTCTTCGGCAGCGAACTGGGGCAAGTTGTCGGGAAGGATAATCAGACTTCTCGACACGGGTCAAAGATCTACCTCGAACACTCGTCTCTAATTACAAGTATTCTCTTGCGTTCCAACAATTCAATTTTCAGAATTCTCAAGTTTCTATCACAATACCCAGTGTTATCATAATTCAGCACTGAGACAATATTTTGCAAGTTTCGCGCCAATTGGGGTTCAAGTGTCGTAATTGTCCCAGAACTACACTCGACCTGATTCTCGTATAGCCCGAGATATGTAGGCAACTCAGAGACCGGAGTCCAGTCATAATCCTCTCAAGTTTCCTTTAGCCGGGACAAAATAGGCTACTAAGTCAACGTCTTTGCCCGACAACTCTTTTCATCATTACCGGGCAAAGAGGGACAAGTTGTTGACACCCAATTTTGTCCCGTCTCTCTGCCAAAATACCTATTTTTAAGCTTCTAATATTTTGAAAATAAAAAATAAAAAAAATACATTCTGGTTACTATAATTATTAGCCTCTTATCAATACCGACATTTTATTATTCTATTATAATAATAATAATAATTATTATTATTATTATCATTATTATTATTATTATTATTATTATTATTATTATTTATTAATATTATTATAATTCACAATTCTTATCATTTCGGCATTTTACCAGCTTACGCATTTATCTTTGCATAAATAAATAATAGTATTTATTTAGTGCGGATTTTCAAAGAAAAGTAACATATATTATTACACGGCTATTATAACACCATATGATCTTATTACCCGAGTCTAATAATCACACATTTTTGGTATTAAGTAATATTTTGTCACCCTCGGTATATTCATTAATTAAATGGGTCTTTTATTCAAATTTAAAGCCAAACTATTTCTTGCACTCGGTCCGCATTTTGACTTACCGGACTCCAAATTAAAGCCCGATTGACTCTTGGTAATTTTAGGACTAGTCCATATCCCTTGTCTCAATTTTTTAGAATAATCCATGTTTAATTTACTGGTCCGTTCTTTTAATACCCAGTCTAAAATTTGACCCGGTCCACAAATGGACCGGGTCCAATTCATTTTTCAGCTGAATAAGGAAACCCTTTTAGGGTTTCCCCATCACTTTCCTCCTTATCACCGCCGCACCCCCTCCCTTTCTCTCCCTTTCCCTTTCTCCCTCTTCCACCTCATCGCCGTCAATTATCACCACCATCACCACCGTCGTCACCTCTACACCACCATCTCCCCATCGTTCTCTTCCTCCCCTTCATCCTAAAACCTAGCCGCCGCACACCCTTCCCACTGATTCTCTCTCCCACGCCTCCACTACACCCCTGACACCCCACTTCCCTCTGCTCCCTTCGTCTCCCATCTCCCCCACGTTACCTTCTGTCACTCCACTTCACCTTGTCTCCACCCACGCCTCTGACTACACCACGTGACCTCACCTGCCATATCCACCACGCCTTCCTGTTCCCCACGCCACTGTTGCCCCCACTTCGACGCTGTCCCCGTTTCCTCTTTCTTTTTTCAATACAAAGGTCAAAAGACCTATAAATGGTGGTAGGGTTGAATCGAAAAGAGAGGATTTTTTGGATTCACAAAGTTTCCCAAGAACAAATTTTGTTTAGCTGCAGAAATCCCCTAAAGTTTTGAGTTTCTTTTAATCGCTTCAAATTCACGTCTAAAATTATCAAGTCTTCATCAGTTTTTAATATCGTTTGGATATTCATTCGAAAACAAAAGATTATTCTGATTCCTTTTTGTTCCCTGCAACTGATTCGAGTCCGAGTAAATTTGAAACCAGAGTCTCAAGTGTTTCGAGGTGAATCGAAGACCCCCGTACCCACTTCGCTGCACCCGGAGAAGGTATTTTCTTTCTTTTAAATTGATCTAGTATTTGATTGGATGTTTGAAACTGTTTGTGTGATCTGTCTGTTAGTCATACTTCAGTCCCGTTTGCAGTTATTTTGGTCGTGTTATACAAGTTTAGTCTGGTTCAATTGAGTTTATGACTATTTTAGCTCTATATGCTTGTTTAAATTAATCCTTATGCTGCAAGTTTCGCCTTGTTTGCTGGTGTGTTATTAGATTGATCACATGTTAGTATGAACTAGCTAGTTTGTCCATCTAGTTCGTATGCATTAGCCTTATGATTCAGTTGATTTAAACAAGTCTATCTGGGTTATGCTTTGATCTGACATGTTATCAGGATAGCCCATTATTTCTTGTTTGATATTAGGTTGGTTTAAGAGTGCCGTGTTAGTTCAGGTGGATCAGTTGTCAATGTGTTGCCTAGTTTGATCTAGTTCAGCTGCTCTCGGATTAAGTATGGGTTATATTAGCCTAGTCATTAACTTGCTGGTAGTTTTATCGTAGTCGTTAGCGTGTCTGTAGCACTTCATACTGCTCGAATTGCATAATTGGTCCAGCATCAACGTGCTTTGTGGCCTGAAACTATGCTAGTAGCTAATTATGTGTTGGCTAAGATTATTATAAACATGTTTCAAATTATGTTCATGTCCTGTTCAAATATGTTTGTCCAGATAGCTTTAGGTTATTAATATTTTTCATATATGTTTCTTTGGCTTATTGGGTTTTGATTCCTGTTTGTTAGGGCATCAGCATTTGTGTAGTTCGACTGCTGCTTAATGAAGTAGCTTGACTTAATAATCATTTTCTGGGATTTCTAACAGACTATAGAGTTTAGTTTGGCTATGTTCCATGTGTAGGAGATGTTCTTCCAGTTCAGTACTTAGGATGAGGCAAAATATGTTTTAAAACTAGTTTCCTTCCTTTTCCTTAAACTAGAACCCTCCTCTTCTCCCTCATATCTTGGGTGATTTCTTTCGAGACTTTATCTGAACATTATGAACTTGTATAAATGCTTTGTGATAACATCATGTTAAATAAATCATGGATATAGATAAGTCTTGAGGACTGCTCTATTGATGTATGACCCATTATAGTGATCCTACTTTCTTTTAAGTGGATCTGTTATGCATATTTTAGTTTCATCGGTTAATCCTGTCGGAGTGCTTGAATAATGATTCCATAACAATGCTGAACTTGATATATATTTGGTTTGATTTATGGTATATGGTAAGGTGTTTGTTAAAATGACTCATGATTAGGATTTGTTTGTGTTTGATGGAATCTGCTCTATCTTAATGAATTGGAAGTCTAGGAATTTGTATACAGGGGACTGTTTGGGTATGGACAAATGTTTGAGTTAGAGAATCCCTATCTCTAAAGACTCCTAATTTTCTTAAAGTGATCTGTTTGTCTAGTATATATCGCTCGTTATGTAGGAAACGTGATTGAATACCATGAATATGAGCTAAAATGTGATTGAATACCATGAATATCCTTCCTGAATTCAGTGGATATTCGTATGCCATGTCTAGGCCTGATATGTGTTGTGCACTGCCAATACATTTAATCTATATTCCGAGCACCTTCAAGTGAATGAATTAGCAGATCTACTACTGTTTGAATTTTTGTGCATTGCTGCAAGTATATTTCAATTGGTTTATGTATATTACATATATTGTTGGTATATCCCTATTTGAAATAGTTATGAATATGTATACATAGTGTATACATAATTCGCTGATTGTTTTGCAAGTCTATATTTCATGTGTCTTAACATCATTTATTGATCATCTACTAATCCTTTTCCCTTTCATTTTTGCATGAACACCGCATACGAATCCGAGGGATTCGTCTCCTTCCGCATTCGATGTTGGGCCAAAGCCCAACGAAACAACATTTTTCTTTCGTTCCAGCCCTGTCCGTAGTCCATTCTAAACGATAAGAGCAGTTCTGGGCCGAAGCCCAGTAGCCCATAAATTACAGCAGGCCAATCCACAGCAATACCAAAAAAGACTGCTGGGCCGAAGCCCAACAGCCGAGAGATCCAACAGCCCCCAAAATGGGTTGGGTCCATTTAATTTGCACTTTCTTATTTCATTATCATTTGATGTGTATTATGTGACTAACTTTTTATTGTTGTTCTACTTTTAGTTAGATGAATTCGGTAAGATTAGTGGCTTAGTTTAGTATAATGGGTAGTCAGTTAAAGAGGACTAACAATTAATTCTACGAGTTATTCTTTTCTTTTCATGTTAAAACTATTTACAAACTCTAATACTTATTTGGAATAATTGATTTGCAAAATGGCATGACTATATATTTTAAATAAAGGGAATCACATTTTATCATAAATGTTTCAAAACGTCACTAATACGCAATTATAAGTATATTTTTTTGTAACTCTTCAAGTTTTGAATCAATCACGCATATTCTTAATTAAGCATAGTTGATAAAGATACTAAAAAATAGATAAAGGAAATCTATTAACTATTTTGTATTTTTATTCATAAACTGAAAATCAATTAATACCTCATTACTTAGTTCAAATATTTATTAAAACATTGCATAAATTCGCATCTTCTTCTACTTATATGTAAGTTATCATGTTTTGTAAACTCCATTCTTATTATGCTACTTCCTTTAAAACTATGAGCAATTATTATAAATTTTATTCTAAGGTTTCCCTTTATACAAAGCATTGACCTTATTTTTAATAGCTTTATTATTAGAAGTCTTTTATAAGTCTTATTATAAACAATATTTTAAATATTCTTCTACATAAATTATTATATTTTCTACAAGTCTTATTTTTCTTTTAAAAAAAATAACATCACTATTCTCATGCAAAGTTTTAACAACATTTATAAGTCTCAACATTTCCTTTGTGAAATTATTATATTTCTCTACAAATTAGTTCAAGCGGTATTATTATATTTTTTTTCTGGAACCTTAGTAATATAAGCAAACCATTTTTTCTTAAAATTCAAACACTATATTCAATCTAATTAATTAACCTAAGTTGGTCGGATAACCGTAAGTTAACGGATTCTAGAGGATGCCTAACCCCTTCCCTTTAGGATAATATAGAGCCCTTACCTAGAATTACACTGGTTAAGCAGACTATTAACTGAGGTTTAGTTTTAACTTTGCCTTAGTTAACCTCTAGGTGTCCTAATTCACCGTTAAATTAATTAGGTGGCGACTCCTTAAAACAAAATAAACGGGAATCACCAATACGTCATACTCTCTAAATCGACCCGGTTAAAATGGGGTGTGACAGTACTAATCCTTTTTCTTTCATTTTTATGCATGACCCTCTCGTATGAGTCCAAGGGGCTCGTCTTCTTCCTGCATTCGGTGTTGGGCTAAAGCCCAACGTGATATTCCTTATCGAGTCAATCCTTCATCAGCCGTGTAGTAAAGGGATTTTGGGCCAAAGCCCATATGGCGGAACCAGACTGCAGTGGCCTAAAATGGGCCAGATCCATTTAATTATATTTGTCCCTCTACTTTATTTTGTGTATTTGATTTGTATTGCATGACTAACATTTTACCTTGTTTTTGTTTTCTTAGCTTAGATGAATCCTAGTGGAATACATGGGGATAGTTTAGTGACAATGGGTAGTTAGAGTTTGAGTTTGCCTTCGAAATAACGTATTTAAAGGTTTAATAATTTAGCCTATTTCGTCAGTTCAAGATTTCTGTTAATTACTCTTTTACAAGTTTAAAATGGGTTGAGTGATCCAATTAAGAATTAAGTCCGATTTCAAAATTATCCACCTACTTCAAATTATAGCCTAACATTATTTTATAAGTCCTTTTTTAAGTTTTATGGTTAATTCTATGTAAAGACATTAAATGATCATTTCTAGTAGTGGTTGGAGATGAATCTTTTCCCAAATTTAATTTAAATCCTTACTTTCCAAACAAGGCCCAATTTTTCATAAAAGAGGATAGTTATATTTTTTAAAACTACTTTTCACATAACAGCAGGGAGCTAATTTTTTTATTGCTTTCTTGATCTTATTTTGTCACTTAATAAATTTAAGCAGTTAAAATCAATTGATACGCAATCATTGAATTGTTTTCAAATGCATATTAGTATATTGACTAATCCAGCACATTTTTTAGTATAAAATGGCTAAAGTCTTTTTCTATAAATTACTGTCTTATTTAAATTTAAATAGCAGTCTTATATTTTCCATTTTGAAATCTTGACAATATTTACAAACTATTTTCCTAAACATTTAAAATGCTATATTTGTATTTTTTAGTCTTAATTAAATAACCTAAGTTTGACCGGTTAACCGTTTTTAAACGGATCTTATAGGATGCCTAATCCCTTCCCTTTAGGATAACCAAGAACCCTTACCTAGAATCACATTAATTAAGCAGACCATTAATGGAGGTTTAGTTAGCTTTACCTTAGTTAATAATTAGGTGTCCTAATTCACCGTTAAAATAATTAGGTGGCGACTCCTTAAAATAATTAATTGGGAATCACCAATATGTTGTACTCTGATTTGACCCGTTTAAAATGGGGTATAACAATCATGATCAGTTTGAAAGGCATAATTGAAAGTTATAAATTGACAAAAGGCTTTGTAATCGGTTTTGATAATTCTTATTGAGATACATATGCTGAATACATGTTTTTATATTGATTAATGGCATTGTAAACTATTTAACAAATGATATTAAGAATCACAAAGTGGAATGACTGTTTTTATACTATCCTTCCAGAATTGATTTCTTTATGTATTATTATATTTTATTTTTATAATACTTGTTATCCCCGAGGCACTCACTGAGTACGAAAGTACTCAGGCATACCATTGTTGTTTTTTATGGTATGTTAGGCAACGAAGAAGAGCAGGTTCGTGATACTCTCGACGCTTAGGAGAACTTGCTGCTGCTGTTGATTTGCTGAGCCCACATCCTTGTTCGTGGGACACTTCCTGTTTCATTTATTATTCTAGATTTCCGGGCTGCGTCCCGAATTTAGATGATTGTTTTGGCTCTTAGAAGCTCCATAGATAGGTGTCAGAATAGTGAGTAGATTGTCAAAGTCTCGTACGACTTAATGTGTATTTGCAACGTTTAGGACTGTTTACTTATAAAGACTTCCGCTGATTTAATTCATATATTCATGATTTGTTACATTTAATTTATAAACTGTTGGAGGTGAATGTTGAACCTGGCGGGTTCAAGTATTATTATTGTGTTGTTTAGGTTCTTCCGATGTTGTTCATGACGTCGGATGCCGGTCACGTCTAGGGTGGGTTTTGGGGCGTGACAGGATTATTGATTCAGGGGTAACTGACCATATGACCTTTGATTCGCGTGATTTAGTAGACTCAACTCAACCTAGACGGACATATAGTGTTAATGCAAATGGAGTGACATATCCTGTTGAAGAGGCTGGAAGAGTGACGCTAGCACTAAATCTCTCTTTATAAAATGCTTTACTTGTCCCATCTCTCTACAATAAATTATTATCTGTTGGTCAAATAACAGAGGAATTGGATTGCTCTGCACTAATATATTCAAAGTTTTGTCTATTTTAGGATATTCCCACGAAGGAGATTATTGGTCGTGGTACTAAGCGAGGAGGTCTATATTACATAGATGATTACAAGTGTAGCTCTGTGAATGAGTGAGAAGAAGCAACGGATATGGCTGTGGCATCACCGGCTGGGACACCCATCTTTTCCTTATTTAAGAAGTTTATTGCCAAGTTTATTCTTAAATTTAGACGAAACAAAGTTTAAGTGCGAATATTGTATTCTTGCTAAAGTCATCGTGTTTCATATCCAATAAGTTTAAATAAGTATGAAACACCATTTATGTTAATTCATTATGATATTTGGGGTCCAGCCCCCATCTCAGTTTCTTCGGGTATTAGATGGTTTGTACTATTTGTAGCTGATTGTACACGTATGACTTGGCTTTATTTGATGAAAAGTAAAGATGAGGTGTTTGGGATTTTTCGTTTATTTCATAATATGATAAAAACTCAATTCTCTGCTGTTGTGACAGTTCTACGATCAGATAATGGCGGAGAATATAAGAGTAACTGGTTTGCGGATAACTTTTGAGAGAACGAAATATTTCATGAAACCTCTTGCACTAACACCCCAACAAAACGATGTCACAGAACGGAAAAATAGACATATTTTGGAAAAAACTAGATCTCTTTTGATAACATCTAAAGCACATCGACATTATTGGATAGGTGCAGTTTGTACTGGGTTTACTGGGTGAACAGAATGCCATCACGAGTATTGAAGTTTCAAACTCTATTATAGACACTTGCTGATCATTCTTCATTATCGTCGGTACTAATGCTTGAACCTAAAGTATTTGGCTATGTGGCTTATGTCCATCTCTACAAGAATCATCGATCTAAACTTGATCCATGTGCTGTTCGTTGTGTTTTTCTTGGATATGCCGATCATAAGAAAGGATATCGCTGCAATGACTCCACGAGTAGAAAGTTGTATGTCACACTGGATATTACTTTTCTTAGAATCTGAAACATTTTTTTCTGATAGTTGTATGGACTCTTCTCTTCAGGGGAAGAAACTTAGTGAAAAGCAAAGTGCAAATGATTAGGAGAATTGGCCACTTTCTAAGATAATAATTCAGCTTTAAATGACAAACATAACTTTATGGAAGAACCTCAAAAGCATGGTGATAATAATCCTACTTTGAATGAAACACCGACTTAATGGAAGGATCTGAGAAACGTGGTATGAGTATACGAGAGGATGTACAGGAGGGGCCAGGGCATATAAATGAGCAACTGACAGATAAAATCGTCACTCAAAGCTTAGTACCACACGAAGACCAATCTCCTGAGTGCAGTCCTGAAGTTTATATGGTGCCAACCTTAATTATCTATGTTGAGGATGTTATGATCACGGGGAATGATAAAGAAGAGATTATGAAGTTGCAAAGATATTTAGCTGCAGAGTTTGAAATGAAGAACCTTTGAGGGCTTAAGTATTTTCTTGGGATAGCAAAGGAATTTTCCTTTCCCAAAGAAAAAATGTTCTTGACTTATTGGCAGAAACAGGAATGCTAAATTGCAGACCAGTTGAAACTCCTATAGTTCAAAATCATGGACTAAAAGAGCATCCGAATTAGACGCCCACAAACAATGGTAGGTATCAACAATTTGTTGGCAAATTGATTTATCTATCCCATACAAGACCGGATATAGCATATGCAGTGAGTCTTGTTAGTCAATTCATGCATAATCCTAGTGAAGAACATATGGGGGCGGTCACTCGTATTCTGCAATATCTAAAGTCATCTCCCGGAAGAGGACTTATGTTTAAGAAACATAGTCGTTTGAATAGATGGCCATACATGTAACACCTCGTATCTTCTAACTAAATTACGTTCATGATTCAGGGACTTAGAAACCAAGACGGGAAGTGTTGGAATTAGGAATTTACCTTGGAACGGTAAAAGTACGCGTTACGTCAAAATGTACGGGCCGTACTTCACTAGGGAGAAAATAGAACTACTGGAATTTGGCATTCCAGATACGGCCTGAATGTATGAGTCGTGCATTATTGTACGGGGAGTAGTTCTTGGCCATAAAATTTATACGGGACGTACTTTAAAGTACGGGCCGTACTTATCATCTCGTACCTCACCAGCGAAAAATCACGGTTTCTGGAATTTGGCACATGAGGTATGCCCACATTGTATGGGATGTACAATATTGTACATGCCACACAATGTGCCCGTATCTTCCCCGCTTCTTAAATAGTATAAATTCGGGACTTCAGTTTTAATCTCACTTTTCATATTCTCAAGCCTAGCTCGAAGTTCTTCTCCTCCCACCATTATAATACAACAAGGTAAGCCTTTTCCAATCATTCCAAGTAAATTCTAACATGTATTCATGATTTCTAAATAAGAATTCATTATTCCTAACCTAAGGTTTTCAAGAAAACCCACCTCAAGGATTCAAGATTAAGCTCTTTTGGGATTCTTCTCAAGTTCAGACCATTAATTACAAGTTTTGGAGTATTAACAGGTATGTAGGGTTTCTATCAACGTGTGGGAATATCATTTTTCTTCCTCACACCACGTTCATCCATGAAAATATGAAGTTCCATAAACCTAGGGTTTCTATTTTAAATTCATGATAACCCTAAGTTACAAGTATCATGCTATACCATCTTTGTATTACCAATTCGTTGTTGTATTCTTGATATTCCATTTTGGTTATTGAGAATCTGTCTGTAATTCATAAATACCCATGCTTGGCATTCCATGGGTTCTTAAATGCAAGATATGAACTGTTATGCTTATTTTTCACGAACCTCTACATGCTTCCATGTTTTCATATAAGTTATACTGTATATCTGTCTTCATGTTACAATACAATCACGAATAAAGTTTACAATTGTGTTTATATAACTTATGGGCTACTAAGCCAATTATATCCATGTTCATGCTTTGGGAGTAACATAGATTACCGAGAAGGTTTAATACTTGAAACTACGTATGCCTGCGTAGGATAAAGATCGCTCCGCCCAGTTAGAATGATTCCTTCATGTTTTCCCATTGTGGGTTATTGGATCCATTTATGTTCATTTTCATGTTCACATAAGGGTGTTCATGGGTTGGTTTGGGTAGGTTTTAGGTTAAAACCAAAACCAAACCAATCTAGTTAGTTTTTAAAATTATTAAAATCAAACCAAACCAGATATAATACATATCCATCAGTTTGGTTGTAGTCTGTTTGGTTTGGTTTGGGTTGGTCTTTCGGTTTTTAAGAAAATTAACGGTATTTCTCTCTTTCATGTTTTTTTCCTACAATTAGGAGAGAATTTTCTATCATTTTCCAACTTATAATCCGCTATTACCCTTTTATTGTGTTAACTATAGTTTCCTGCATTATGGAGAAAATGTCTTAAGATTTATGATTTTAATTAAGTGAATAAAGTTTATAAGAAATACAAAAAATAAATCAAGGTAAATCTCATATAGTTGTTTCTTTGAATAAATGAGTTTGAATTCATGGAATTCTTTTTTTAAAATCAGCTTACAATATAAAGCTCATTAGCCTATTAGAGATAAATAAAATTTTGCTTAAAAAGTATAAATTATTTAAAAGTATTTGTAAAAACTAATATATTGTGTATATATATAATTATAAAAAAAGTATAAAATTTGTCGGTTCGGTTTGATTTTTTCTTGGATTTGCTTTTAGTAAAACCAAAACCAAATCAAATATTATCGATTTTTAAAAAATCAAACCAAACCTAACCCAAGTAAATATCACTTTATTTAATCGGTTTGGTTTTAGTTTTCGATTTGGATCGATTTTCAACCAAACCGTGAACACCCCTATGTTCATGTATTGTACCCTGGCAAGGTACAGGATGGCTAGCTGGTCAGCCAGAGATCAGACGCCATGTACTTATGTGGTGGTTACATGTCGGTCATACTAATGCTTTCCCACAGATATCTTAACAAACTTAAAATATTTTATTCATGTTATACATATTCATGTCAGATGATATTTATGTTCAGCTTACATATACAGTTTCAGTTCTGTTATTTCATGTGCCATGCTTATTTCATTTAGTTACATTACATGCCAGTACAATTTGAATGTACTGACGTCTCCTTTTATTTGCCCGGGGGACTACATTTCACGATGCAGATTTATAGGACGATGGATCAGCTCATTTGGACCTTGCATGTATCAGCTATTAGTGAGCCTCATCTCATTCGGGGTTTTATCTTTATTTATTTCATGTCAGTTATGCAGTTAAGGTATGCGGGGGGGCTTTGTTCGGATAAATAGTTTAGCAGTCAGACTCATTTCAGAGGTTTCATAGACTAGACTAGTTCAGTACGTCATGTCAAATATTCAGATAAATGTAGGGCCTCGGAGATACTGAAAATATTGTCTACTAACTGACTGAATATAAAGTTAAGTGTAGGGCCTCGGAGAACTGAGGCTCACCACTGACTAGCTGAATCTGAAAGTGTCCTAGCGAGCTGCGTTTACACCTTGTATATTGGTATCTGCATCATGAGATGCAGGCCCCGAGCAAATGGGACGTCAGTACACTGAATTATACTGGTATGTAAAGCAACTGAATGAAATAATACGCCAAACTGAAATGGAACTGAATGCTGATAACTGGACTGAACAGGGAAGTAAAGATATGGATGCTCCCTGTCCTGAATAATGAACAACCTGTTTACTGTCATTGACCTTAGGTCCAATAATAATAATATGCATGCAAAATCTGTGGCATGATGCCTAAGTATACGTATACATAATATGTGACCTTAGGTCTATATATGTGGGCCTGATGCCCTAATACAGGTATTCAATAACAAACACTAGACAGAGATATAACTGATAACATGATACTGATTATGAAGATAAAACTGGTAATTGTTCACAATAATTCTAAATATTCATACTGAGACTCATGAGATACAATTCACAAGTCTATATTGATTACGTACTGAGTTCATGATATTCAAATTAATCCTCATGAACGAATTCTGAAACCATATATAAGCCTAGAAGATAACAGTTCTACAACTATTCAAGAAACTAGGGCTAAACTGTATTCTGAGTCAATTTACTGATAAGTATGAAGAATGAGGCGTAGGGAGAATCATGAACATTCCCTAACGTAGATAGCTAGCCTCACATACCTTATTTGCTTCACAATCCTCAATCCAAAAGTCTGAATTCTGAGAAGAACCCAAAAGCATGTGTCTCAAAATTTATCTGTGGATTTTCATGAAAACCCTAGGTTAAGAACAATGAATTCTATCTTAGATTATCTAAATACATGGTAGAATTTGATTGGAATGGATTGAACTCGCTTACCTTAGAGATCTTGGAGTTGGAGAGTAGAAACAAGTCGTGTTAGGGCTTTAGGAACTGGTAAAAATAAAATTAGAACTGAAACCATGTATTTACAGTTTCTGGTGCGGGCTGAGAAATACAAACCAAAATACGATCCGTATTTTGAATTACGGTCCGTAAACCTGGACTGTATTTAAGCATGTTCAACGGACAGAAACACTGTACAACTCCTTACCAAATACGGTACGTATTTAACCATGAAACTTTCTGAGCCAATTTCCAGAATGCACAGTGATTAGATGCCACATTACGATTTGAAATACGGGTCGTATACTAAAATACGGTCCGTATTCTGGGGCGTAAATCCCCATCTGACAACTGAAGAGAATTTTCAATTCCCACATTTTTTATCTGGTTTTCTAAGTCTAGAGTCATGGTCAAAGCTTAAGTTAAAGGTTTGAGATGTTACAATGTCTCCCCCTTGGGATTATTCGTCCTCGAATGATAGATTTTGGTTAAAGGTAACTGCTGAAACATGTGCACACTATCTGGCATGAGCACATGCAAACTGAACTGAAAGGGGCTAAACTGAATTATCTGCTGAACTGAATAACTACTAAGCTGACTGTCTAACTGGCTGAATACTGAGAACGTGGAAACTATAGATGGATAAATTTTGAGAAGAGAAAGTACGTTACCTTTACCAATTTATGTGGTTTCTTCAAAGAGATAGGGGTATCTGGACTTCATGACTTCTTCGGCTTCCCATGTAGCCTCTTCGACTTTCTGACTTTCCCACAAAACCTTTACTAATGCTACTTCTTTAATTCTCAATTTGCGAACCTGACGATCGAGGATTGCTACTGGGACTTCCTTATAAGTCAAACTATCCTTAATTGTAATGCTATCAGTTGGGACAACAAATGACGGTTCCCTCATACACTTTCTCAACATGGACACATGAAACACTGGGTGTATAGCAGCCAACTCTTGTGGCAACTCAAGTTCATAAGCTACTAGACCGACCTTTTGCAGAATTTTATAAGGTCCAATATATCTGGGACTGAGTTTTCCTTTCTTTCCAAATCTCATAACGCCCTTTATGGGTGAGACTTTGAGGAACACCCAATCATTAACTTCAAATTTTAGATCTCTCCGTCTCACATCTGTGTAAGATTTCTGGCTACTCTGAGCTATTTTCAGATGCTCTTGAATGAACTTGACCTTCTCCATAGCCTGATAGAACAAATCTGGTCCCAACAATTCTGCTTCACCAACTTCGAACCAACAAATTGGTGATCTACACCTTCACCCATACAAAGCTTCAAACGGTGCCATCCCAATGCTGGCATGATAACTGTTATTATAGGAAAAATTGATGAGAGGTAAGTGACCATCATCTTCCCCTTGTTCAAAAGTTGTCGTCTTATGCTTGTGAATCCCCTCCTTCAGCTGTAACAGGTAAGGATCACGAAACTGGTTGTCCTTCACTTCAACGACTAGGGAGGATTGGGATCTATCTTGAACAACAACACCACTATCCTTCGAGTCCAAAAGTCGAACCCCAAGACTGGCCAAACGGTGAACTTCCTTGGTCATAATTCTCTTATCTGCATCGACATGGGCTAAACCTGAGAGCATCGGCTACAACATTCGCCTTCCCTGGATGATAGAGAATATCCACATCATAGTCCTTAACCAATTTGAGCCATCTTCTCTGTCTAAGATTCAATTCTCTTTGCCTGAAGATATACTGTAGACTTTTATGATTGGTGAAGATATCAACATACACTCCATAGAAATAGTGACACTATATCTTCAGTGCAAAGACTACTGCTGCCAATTCTAAATCATGAGTCGGATAATTCTTTTCATGAACTTTAAGCTATTTAGATGCGTAAGCTACAACCTTACCATGCTGCATTAAAACACAACCGAGACCAACTCCTGAAGCATCACAATAGACTACGAACCCTTCGGTTGCCTCTGGTCGCATCAAAACTGGAGCGAAAGTCAACCTTTTCTTCAAATCTTCGAAACTCTGCTCGCATGCATCTGATCACTGAAATTTAACCTTTTTCTGAGTCAACTTGGTCAACGAAGCTGAGATTGAGGAAAACCCCTCTATAAAACGTCTATTGTAGCCTGCCAGACCCAAGAAACTTCTGATATCTGATGTTGATGTGGGTCTGGGCCAATTCTTAACAGCGCCAATTTTCTGAGAATCGACCTTAACACCTTCTCCTGAAATTACCTGGCCTAGGAATGCCACTGACTTTAGCCAAAACTCACACTTTGAGAATTTTGCATAAAGGTGGCAATCCTTGAGTGTTTGCAATACTATTCTGAGGTGTTCTGCATGGTCAGCCTTACAACAGGAGTATACCAGGATATCATCAATAAATACAATGACAAACAAATCAAGATACAGCTTGAAGACCCTATTCATAAGATCCATGAAAGCTGCTGGTGCATTCGTCAACACAAAAGACATGACAAAAAACTCAAAATGACCATAACGGGTTCTGAAAGCGATTTTCGGGATATCAACTCCCTTAACCTTTAACTGATGGTAGCCTGATCTGAGGTCAATCTTGGAATAACACTGAGCACCCTGAAGTTGATTAAATAAATCGTCTATTCTGGGAAGAGGATACTTGTTCTTAATGGTGACTTTGTTCAACTGGCGATAGTCTATACACATACGCAAGGACCCATCTTTCTTTCGAACAAACAAGACTGACGCGCCACAGGGTGAGACACCTGGCCTTATAAATCCTTTATCAATAAGATCCTTCAACTGAATTTTTAACCCTTTTAACTCTGCTGGGGCCATTATATACAGCGGAACAGATATCGGCTTAGTGCCTGGAAGCAGGTCAATCCCAAATTTAATTTCCCAATCGGCTTAGTGCCGAGAAGCAGGTCAATCCCAAAGTCAATTTCCTGTCGGGAGGGACTCCGGGTAGATCATCTGGATAGAACTCTAGAAACTCACTAAAAACTGGTACTGACTGGAGAGTCGGAATCTGGGCATCTGCATTCCTGACTCAAACCAAGTGGTAAATATACCCCTTGAAAATTATCTTTTTGGCTCTAAGATAGGAAATACACTGGAATTGTACTGGTATGTAAAGCAACTGAATGAAATAATACGCCGAATTGAAACGGAACTGAAATGCTGATAACTGGACTGAACAGGGAAGTAAAGATATGGATACTCCCTGTCCTGAATAATGAATAACCTGTTTACTGTCTGTGACCTTAGGTCCAATAATAATAACATGCATGCAAAATCTGTGGCATGATGCCTAAGTATACGTACACATAATTTGGGTCTTTAGGTCCATATCTGTGGGCCTGATGCCCTAATACATGTATTCAATAACAAGCACTGAGACAGAGATATAACTGATAACATGATACTGATTACTGATTATGAAGATAAAACTGGTAATTGTTCACAATAATTCTAAACATTCATACTGAGACTCATGAGATACAATTCATAAGTCTATTTTTATTACGTACTGAGTTCATGATATTCAAATTAATCCTCATGAACGAATTCTGAAACTGTAAGCTTAGAAGATAACAGTTCTACAACTATTCAAGAAACTAGGGCTAAACTGTATTCTGAGTCAATTTACTGATAAGTATGAAGAATGAGGCGTAGGGAGAATCATGAACATTCCCTAACGTAGATAGCTAGCCTCACATACCTTATTTGCTTCACAATCCTCAATCCAAAAGTCTGAATTCTGAGAAGAAACCAAAAGCCTGTGTCTCAAACCTTATATGTGGATTTTCATGAAAACCCTAGGTTAAGAACAATGAATTCTATCTTAGATGATCTAAATACATGATAGAATTTGATTGGAATGGATAGAACTTTCTTACCTTAGAGTTCTTGGGGTTGGAGAATAGAAACAAATCGCGTTAGGGCTTTAGGAACTGGTAAAAATAAAATTAGAACTGAAACCATGTATTTATAGGTTTTGGTGCGGGCTGAGAAATACGGTTCAAAATACAGTCCGTATTTTGAATTATGGTCCGTAAACCTGGACCGTATTTAAGCATGTTCAACGGACAGAAACACTGTACAACTCCTTACCAAATACGACCACCAAATACGGGCCGTATTTCAAAATACGGTCCGTATTTAACTATGAAATTTTCTGAGCCAATTTCCAGAATGCACAGTGATTAGATGCCACATTACGATTTGAAATACTGGTCGTATATCGAAATACGGTTCGTATTCTGGGGCGTAAATCCCCATCTGACAACTGAAGAGAAATTTTAAATTCCCACATTCTTTATCTGGTTTTCTAATTCTTGAATCATGGTCAAAGCTTAAGTTAAAGGTATGAGATGTTACATTTCATGCCCCATGTTGATTCAGCAAGACATCGAGTGTCGTGTTACGCCTAGGCCATAGTTCGGGGCGTGACAATATAGATGCGGACTGAGCTGGAAGTGCAACAGATAGAAGATCAACATCAGGTTAATTGATCTTTGTTGGAGGAAACTTAGTTACTTAGAGAAGCAAGAAACAAAATGTGGTGGCTTTATCTAGTGGAGAGGCAGAATTCAGAAGTATGACAAAGGGAATCTGTGAACATCTTTGGTTGAAGAGTTTATTAACCGAAATCGGTTTTGACTCAAGTTCAACAATAAAAATGTTTTGTAAAAATAAGATAGCTATACAAATTGCTCATAATACTGTTCAACATGACCGGACAAAACATTTTGAAGCAGATCGACTTTCATTAAAGAGAAAATTGAAGAGAAATTAATATGTTTTTTCTTCATGTGAAATCAGAAGGCCAGTTAGCAGACATGCTAACAAAAGTTGTTCCAAGTATACCATTTAACAACTCATTGGACAAGTTGGGTATCAAAGACATCTACTGTCACGCCCCGAACCATAGCGTGGGCGTAACACGACACTCGGTGCCTGATTGCATGTGACCGAGCGAACCACATGGCTTGCTGAATCATCATGAGGCATACATGAGCGGAAATATAACGTGAAGTGCATGATGTGCTTTTATAAAACATAGTAAGTCATAATATTAAACATAAGTACTCGATTAAGTCATGAATGCGGGCAATATCATAAATGAGCCAAACTGGCTAACCAACTCTGGAAGTCTAACATGACACTTGTCTTGTCTATGAAACCTTTAACATGAGTCTAAAGCACGTAACATACTTGCTGGGACAAGGCCCCCAGCATACCTTTAGATGCAAAACTAAATAAAGAAAGACAATGCCTAAACCCCGAATGAGATGGGGCTCACCAATAAGCTGGTACATGCAAATCCTAATGAGCAGAGGCGTCGTCCTGTAAATCCGTACCTGCATCGTGAAATGCAGGCCCCCGGGAAATAAAGGGGACGTCATCACATTGAATGTACTGGTATGTAAAGCAACTGAAAGAAATAACATAGGACATGGAATAACATGATAAGAACTAAAACTGAAAACCTGGACATGAACATGAGCATGAGCATGGGTATATATATATATATATATATATATATATATATATATATATATATATATATATATATATATATATATATAACATAAGTAAAATTTGATAAATAGGAAGAGCATTTCATAAACCAACAACATGATATCACCACGTGGATACGTGGGGTCTGGTACCTCGCCGGACCAGCACAGCCCCCATGCCTTGCCAGGGTATAAGGTGATAACGTTCCTGATGGATTCATTCAGTGTCAAATTAAGGAAATCGTCCTAACTGGGCGGAACGATCCTTATCCTACGGTGGCTACGTAGTTTCAGGCTATCTGAGCCTTCTCGGTAATTCGTGCAACTCCCAAAAACATGAACATGATATAATTGGCTAAGAAGCCCATGATTTTCGTGAATTAACTTGTACTTGTCTTGTAATCATGATTTCACGAAATAACTTGTAAACATGGTTTCATGAAATAACTTGTAAACATGGTTTCATGAAATAACTTGTATTTAGCATGTATGTATCTTGAGTCATGGCATGAAGATAGTTATATAATACAATTGTATGAAAACTTGTAGACATGTAGGATACTCATGAAATAAGCATTGTTATTTAAATACATGCATGCAAGAACCCATGGAATACAAGTTATGGGTTTTCATAGATTACGGAAGGATTCTCAATAATCATAAAGAAATATTAAGAACTCAATGATGGAATTATAATAATTCATACATAATATAATCATGGACATGGACCTAGGGTTATCATGAGCATGGTATAGAAACCCTAGTTTTAGTAGAGAATCATAATTTATGGATTATGAGGCGTGGGGAAGAACAATGATGTTCGCACACGTAGATAGTAACTCTACATACCTTGTAATGCTACAAACTTGAATCAAAGACTTTAACTTTAAAGAAGATTTCCAAAATCTTGAATCTTGAACCTTGAGATGGGTTTTCTTGAAAACCCTAGGTTAGGAATGATGATTTCTTGTTTAGATTACAAGGATATATATATATTAGAATTGACATCGAATGATTAGACTAGGATTACCTTGGTGTTCTTAATGATGGGAGAGAATAGAAGGTCGTTCTAGGGCTTGGGGGTGTGTGAAGAATGAAGTGAAAAAGCCTTAAAACGAAGTTTTAAAATTGTTGTCGGACCCATTTTATGCCCTATTTTACAGCCCATAAAAGTTTTACGGACCGTATATCCCATCGTAAATCAATCACAGTGATTTGGGATTTCTGGACCAATTTTACGGCCTAAATCTACGACCCGTATAATTTTCACGGCTCGTAGATTCCGTCGTAAATCGACAGAACACTGTTTTAGTAAACAGGCATAACTTTTTGTACAGATGTCTGTTTGACCTCCATAATATACCGTTGGAAATGTATTTCAAAGATCTACAACTTTCAAGAGGAAATTTTCCCAAATTCCTTACAGATTTTTCCGTACACTCATTTTAATTGAGATATGGTGCAAACTCACTTGAAAACACGCTTCGTAGGGTAGCTTCGGACTTTCCTTTGCTCAAGGACTCTTCTCATGTATTGATTGGGTTTCAAACACCATTTATACACTACTCAAATTGGGTTCATTATACCCCCGTCTTATGAGTCAAATCTTAGCCCGAATGCACGAAGTATTACAATATCTCCCCCTTGGGATCAATTGTCCTCAAATGATGGGTCATGGTTAAGAATGTGGCTGGACATAACTTGAATGTATGAACGTGAAGAAACATGACATGGAACATAGAAAACTGACATGACATAGTTTCATGAAAACATGAGTGCTAAAACATGAGACATGAATAGAGAATACATGAACTTGAACGTGAAACGTGAGACATGAATACATAAGGGACATGACATGAATACTAAAGGTATTTACCTTGAAGTCTATCTACTTTCTCTTCAAACAAGTGAGGATATGTGGATTTCATGTCTTCTTCAGCCTCTCATGTAGCCTCTTCAACTTTCTGGCTCCTCCATTAGACCTTTACCGAGGCTACTTCCTTACTTCTCAACTTGCGAACTTGACGATCAAGAATGGCTACGGGGATCTCCTTATAGGTGAGGCCATCCTTAACTGTTATAGTATCAGCAGGAACAACTAATGACGGGTCTCCTACACACTTCCTCAACATGGATACATGAAACACTGGGTAAACAGCAGCCAACTCTTGTGGCAACTCAAGTTCATAAGCTACTAGACTGACCTTTCGTGAAATTCTGTAAGGTCCAATATATCTGGGACTAAGCTTCCCTTTCTTCCCAAATCTCATAACACCCTTCATAGGTGAGACTTTAAGGAATACCTAATCATTAACTTGAAATTCTAAGTCCATTCGCCTCACATCTGTGTAAGACTTCTGGTGACTCTGAGACGTTTTCAAACGCTCTTGAATCAACTTGACTTTTTCCATCGCCTGATAGACCAAATCTAGCCCTAACAACTCTGCTTCACCAACTTCGAACCAACCAATTGGTGACCTACACCTTCGCCCATACAGAGCTTCAAATGGTGTCATCCCAATACTAGCATGATAACTGTTATTATAAGAAAACTCAACGAGAGGCAAGTGATCATCCCAATTACCTTTGAAATCCAAGACGCATGCTCTCAATATATCCTCCAGAGTCTGAATAGTACGCCCTGCCTGGCCATCTGTCTGCGGATGAAAAGTTGTGCTGAGGTTCACCTTGGTACCCAATCCTTTCTGAAAGGATTTCCAGAAGTTCGCCGTGAACTGAGCACCACGATCTGAAATAATGGACACTGGGGTCCCATTCAATCTGACAATTTCATTAACATATAGCTTGGCATAATCTTTTGCTGAATCTGTGGCCTTGACTGGTAAAAAGTGCGCCGATTTAGTAAGCCTGTCAACGATCACCCAAATAGAGTCATGTCTCCTAGCTGAACTAGGTAGACCTGATACAAAGTCCATATTGATCATTTCCCATTTCCAGACAGGAATATCAATATTCTAAGCCAAGCCACCAGGCCTCTGGTGTTCGTCTTTCACTTGCTAACAATAGACACTTAGCTACAAAATCTGCTACATTCTTCTTCATATCATTCCACCAATAAATCTCCTTAAGATCATGGTACATCTTAGTGGAACCTGGGTGAATGGAATACCTGGAGTTGTGAGCTTCTGACATGATTCGCTCTCTGAGCCCATCTACATCTGGAACACATAATCTGCCTCGGTACCTCAAGGTACCATCATCTCCCCCTTGTTCAAAAGTCGTCGTCTTATGCTTGTAAATACCCTCTCTCAGCTGCAACAAGTAGGGATCACTAAACTGTTTCTCTTTGACTTCAACCACTAATGAGGAAAGGACTCTATTCTGAACAACCACGCCGCCATCCTCGGAGTCTAAAAGTCGAACTCCAAGATTAGACAAACGGTGAACTTCCTTGGTCATAACTCTCTTATCTGCATCAACATGGGCTAAACTCCCCATGGAGCGCCGACTAAGAGCATCGGCTACACCGGATGATAGAGAATATCCACATCATAATCCTTAAGAAATTCGAGCCATCTCCTCTTCCTAAGATTCAACTCCCTTTGCTTGAAGATATACTGCAGGCTTTTATGATTTGTGAAAATATCAACATGCACTCCATACAAATAATGACGCCATATCTTAAGTGCAAAAATTACAGCTGCCAACTCTAGGTCATGAGTCGAATAATTCTTGTCGTGAACCTTGAGATGACAAGATGCATAAGCTATAACCTTACCATGCTGCATTAAGACACATCCGAGACCAACTCCCGAAGCATCACAATAAACCACGAACCTTTCGGTTCCTTCCGGTAACGTCAAAACTGGAGCAGAAGTCAATTTCTTCTTCAACTCTTCAAAGCTTCGCTCACAAGCATCTGACCATTGGAACTTAACCTTCTTCTGGGTCAACTTAGTCAACGGAGCAGAAATGGAGGAAAATCCTTCAACGAAACGTCTATAATAGCCTGCCAGACCCAAGAAACTCCTGATATCAGAAACTGAAGTGAGTCTGGGCCAACTCCTTACTACATTAATCTTCTGAGAATCAATTTTAACACCTTCTCCTGAGATCACATGGCCTAAGAATGCCACTGACTTAAGCCAAAACTCACACTTTGAGAATTTTTCAAAAAGATCGCGATCTTTAAGAGTCTGCAACACTATTCTGAGATGTTCTGCATGATCAGCCTCATTACGGGAATACACTAAAATATCATCAATGAAGACAATGACGAGTCGAGATAAGGCTTGAAGAGCTTGTTCATAAGATCCATAAAAGCAGCTGGCGCATTTGTCAACCCAAATGACATAACAAGAAATTCAAAATGGCCATAATGGGTTCTGAAAGCGATCTTTGGAATTTCAACTTCCTTAACCTTTAACTGATGATAGCCTGATCTGAGGTCAATCTTGGAATAACATTAGGCGCTCTGAAGTTGGTCAAATAAGTCATCTATTCTAGGAAGAGGGTACCTGTTCTTAATGGTGACCTTGTTCAACTGACGGTAGTCTATACACATACGTAAGGAACCATCCTTCTTTCGGACAAATAAGACTGGCGCACCCCAAGGCGAAACACTAGGCCTAATAAACCCTTTGTCAAGAAGATCTTTCAACTGGGATTTTAACTCTTTTAACTCTGCTGGAGCCATTCTATATGGCGGAATAAATATCAGCTCAGTATCGAGAAGTATATCAATTCCAAATTCAATCTCCCTGTCAGGAGGGACTCCTGGAAGATCTTCGGGAAAGACCTCTGGAAATTCATATACAACTGGGATGGACTGGAGAGTTGGAGTCTAAGCATTTGAATCCTTGACTCGAACTAGGTGGTAGATATAACCTTTGGAAATCCTTTTTCTGGCTTTTAGGTAAGAAATAAATCTACCCTTAGGTACTACTGAATTACCCTCCCATTCTATGACTAGCTCATTAGGAAATTCGAATCTTACAACTTTAGTTCTACAACATACTGTGGCATAACATGAAGCTAACCAGTCCATACCCATGATCACATCAAAGTCTACCATCTCTAACTCCGCTAAGTCAGCTATGGTTCTACGGTGATGGACTAAAACTGGGCAACCCCTATAAATACGCCTAGCTATGACTGACTCTCCCACTGGGGTGGACACTTCAAAGGGTTCATGCTACTTTTTCGGTTCAAATCCAAATTTCTTAGCAACAAAAGGGGTTACATAAGATAAGGTGGATCCTGGGTCAATAAGGGCATATACTTCAAAAGTGAAAACTGTGAGTGTACCTGTGACAACATCTGCTCTAGCCTCTGTATCCTGACGACCTGTCAATGCATACAAACGGTTCTGACCACCGCCTGTATTGCCGGACCTTGCCGTTCCACGCCCCTGCTGAGCCTGATTGTGATGAAGAGCTGATGAATTTATGGACTGCGCCACGTTACCTCCAGTACCCTATCTGGCTTATGGACAGTCTTTCTAAAAATGGCCCTTCTGACCACATCTAAAGCAGGCATCAGTACCCACACGACACTCACCTGAGTGTCTCCTGTTACACTTGCCGCATATCGGATGAGTATAAGTCGACTGACCCACACTAGCCTGAGATTAAGAACTTGATGGCCTGAAATTCTGCTTCTTATCATTACAGAACTCGGGGAGTGGGGCACTTACTGTGGACGAAGCAGGTCCTGCTGACCTGTTCTTAAAGAATTTCTTGTTCCTGTTCCCGCTGAACTGTCCGGTAGACTTGACCCTCTTGTTGAATTCCTTGTCTTTCTCTTTCTACAAGGCTTCCTCCTCCTTTAGCCTTGTCTCATTACCCTGTACGATAGCAACCATCTTAGAGATGGTCATTCCCCCATTCTGTGCAGCAATATTGGCCCCATCATACAAATGGGAATCAAGTCCTCCAACAAACCTCCTCACTCTTGCCCTCATATCCGGTACCATATGTGGAGCATGCTTAGCCAGCTTGACAAATTCCAAATAGTAGTCCTGAACTGACCTGCCATTCTGCTTAAGCTTCAAAAATTGCTCAGCCTTAGCCTCTCTGACTTCTATTGGCATGAAGTGGTCCAGAAATGCGCTTGTAAATTCATCCCATGTAGCATCGGGTGCATCCTCACCTCGGGATAATTCCCAAGATTCATACCAAGTGTTAGCAATGCCCTGTAGCTGATAAGCTCCAAAAGTAGCTGCTTAGGTTTCTGTAACTGTCATAATCCTGAAGATCTTTTGGAGAGCATCAATGTAGTCCTGAGGGTCCTCATCTTTCTTTGTCCCCGTAAAAACTGGGGATTCATCCTGAGAAAGTCCTTAGTCATAGAAGACTCTCCATTACCTCCTGAACTTGACCCAGATTCCTGACGTTGAGCCTGAGCTGCTACCAGTTGTGTGAGAATATTGATAGCATTCCTAACATATCCATCCGAATCAGTAGGAGGTGTAACTGTAGGAGCGGTTGGGGCTGTTGTCTGAGTCGGAACAGTCTCTTCGCGAGTTGTTTCCGCAGTAGCCCCTTGGCTGGTGGCTGTAGCCTTTCTGGTGTATTTTCTTTTCGCAGACATTTTCTGAAAATACGTACACGCACGAGTTAGAAAGGCATCCTAAAAGTACTGCTCTAATTGCACGATCTAGAATATGAAAGAAGTGAGACAATCCAGAATGTCTTGGTGGTCAACTATTTATATGTATGGGGCCCTCACACATATAAAAGTGAACCCACTGGACACGGTTTCATAGACTCCCTAAAGACACTTGAACCTAGGCTCTGATACCAAACTTTGTTACGCCCCGAACCATGGCGTGGGCGTAACACAGCACTCGGTGTCTGACTGCATGTGACCGAGCGAACCACATGGCTTGCTGAATCATCATGAGGCATACATGAGCGGAAATATAACGTGAAGTGCATGATGAGCTTTTATAAAACATAGTAAGTCATAATATTAAATATAAGTACTCGATTAAGTCATGAATGCGGGCAATATCATAAATGAGCCAAACCGGCTAACCAACTCTGGAAGTCTAACATGACACTTGTCTTGTCTATGAAACCTCTAACATAAGTCTGAAGCACGTAACATACTTTCTGGGACAAGGCCCCCAGCATACCTTTAAATGCAAAACTAAATAAAGAAAGATAATGCCTAAACCCCGAATGAGATGGGGCTCACCAATAAGCCGGTACGTGCAGATCCTAATGAGCAGAGGGGTCGTCCTGTAAATCCGTACCTGCATCGTGAAATGCAAGCCCCCGGGAAATAAAAGGGGACGTCAGCACATTGAATGTACTGGTATGTAAAACAACTGAAAGAAATAACATGGGACATGGAATAACATGATAAGAACTAAAACTGAAAACCTGGACATGAACATGAGCATGAGCATGGGTATATATATATATATATATATATATATATATATATATATATATAATTAAAACATAATAAGTAGGAAAAGCATTTCATAAACCGACAACATGATATCACCACGTGGATACGTGGAGTCTGGTACCTCGCCGAACCAGCAGAGCCCCCATGCCTTGCCAGGGTATAAGGTGGTAACGTGCCTGATGGATCCATTCAGTGTCAAATTAAGAAAATCGTCCTAACTAGGCGGAGCGATCCTTGTCCTACGGTGGCTACGTAGTTTCAGGCTATCTGAGCCTTCTCGGTATTTCATGCAACTCCCAAAAACATGAACATGATATAATTGGTTAAGAAGCCCATGATTTTCGTGAATTAACTTGTACTTGTCTTGTAATCATGATTTCACGAAATAACTTGTAAACATGGTTTCATAAAATAACTTGTAAATATGGTTTCATGAAATAACTTGTAAACATGGTTTCATGAAATAACTTGTATTTAGCATGTATGTATCTTGAGTCATGGCATGAAGATAGTTATATAATACAATTGCATGAAAACTTGTAGACATGTAGGATATTCATGAAATAAGCATTTTTATTTAAAAACATGCATGCAAGAACCCATGGAATACAAGATATGGGTTTTCATGGATTACAGACGGATTCTCCATAATCATAATGAAATATTAAGAACTCAATGATGAAATTATAATAATTCATACATAATATAATCATGGACATGGACCTAGGGTTATCATGAGCATGGTATAGAAACCCTAGTTTTAGTAGAGAATCATAATTTATGGATTATGAGGCGTGGGGAAGAACAATGATGTTCCCACACGTAGATAGTAACTCTACATACCTGGTAATGCTACAAACTTGAATCAAAGACTTTAACTTTGAAGAAGATTTCCAAAATCTTGAATCTTGAACCTTGAGATGAGTTTTCTTGAAAACCCTAGGTTAGGAATGATGATTTCTTGTTTAGATTACAAGGATATATATATTAGAATTGACATCGAATGATTAGACTAGGCTTACCTTGGTGTTCTTAATGATGAGAGAAAATAGAAGGTCGTTCTAGGGCTTGGGGGTGTGTGAAGAATGAAGTGAAAAAGCCTTAAAACGAAGTTTTAAAATTGCTGTCGGACCCATTTTACGCCCTATTTTACAGCCCATAAAAGTTTTACGGACCGTATATCCCATCGTAAATCAATCACAGTGATTTGGGATTTCTGGACCAATTTTACGGCCTAAATCTATGGCCCGTATAATTTTCACGGCTCGTAGATTCCGTCGTAAATCGACAGAACACTGTTTTAATAAACAGGCATAACTTTTTGTACAGATGTCTGTTTGACCTCCATAATATACCGTTGGAAATGTATTTCAAAGATCTACAACTTTCAAGAGGAAATTTTCCCAAATTCCTTACAGATTTTTCCGTACACTCATTTTAATTGAGAGATGGTGCAAACTCACTTGAAAACACGCTCCGTAGGGTAGCTTCCGACTTTCCTTTGCTCAAGGACTCTTCTCATTTCTTGATTGGGTTTCAAACACCATTTATACACTACTCAAATTGGGTTCATTATACCCCCGTCTTATAAGTCAAATCTTAGCCCGAATGCACGAGGTGTTACATCTACATACCAATTTGAGGGGGAGTATTGCAATGAACTGCACAGAGTGAACAAAGTTAGGAAACAGAATAAGAGAGTTGTGGGATTGGAGCTTAAATTGATTTTACTTTGTTTCTTTTGATAGTTAATAATCTTTCCGTTAGGTGTCTGGATTAATTACTATTGATTATCTTTCCTTTTAAGTGTCTTTTCTCTTTGTATATAGCAATAGCTTTGTAATCATTCAAATACAGAAAATTAATAGAACAGAAAACCTTTCATGGTGTTTGGTTTCTTATCATTCTAATCCTAACAAATTGTTGTTTCAATTTAATAGAATGCTTTGGATATACAAGCCAATAATTAAAGAAACCATAATCCCAAGAACAAATGGCCTTCCAGTAGCACCTGCCGATACAGACCTGTGCAAGGTGCAACCAGTTAGAATTACAATCCACAAACAATTTTCAAAAGAACTTACTAAACCAGTAAGCTTAAGCATCTGGACTGCATGATTGATATTTACCTTGTCACTGTTGACTTAGATGCTGTGAGCCCAAATCCAAAGGGAAACAATGGGTCATAGTGAGGGTCACCAACGTTCATTGGAAGTTGATCTACAGTTCTGAACCATGTCCTCGGAAGTTTTCCGGTAAATCCATAGTCCCCAAAGAGAAGATCAGTGATACCTTGTCCTTCAGTTCCAGGTAACCAGGCTGCTACAAGTGCGTCTATTGAAAGTAGATATGGCTCAATCACGAGTGGTCGACCAGATATAACGATGACAACACACTTCACGGATTGGCAAACATTGTTAATGACCTCAGGCCCAGGATCAGCCATTGTGAGAGTAGGACTGTCTCCTGCAGTCTCAGCATAAGTGTGCTCACCAACAGCCACAATAGCGTAGTCAAAGCCGCTCGAAGTAGCATACTTGCTGTCGGGATTCTCAACATAGATGACTTCTGTTCCTGGATCTACTGCAGACTTTATTGCACCAAGGATGGTAGTTCCTGTAAATGAAGTTCACTCTGTGCAGTCATCTTTCAACACTAACTGACTGAAAAATAGCAAATGGTTATTTGTGCATTATGACAATAGTTACTTAGCCTGCTGCAGTTTCCTATATAGAATTACCAAAAAATTAAGTCTTATAATATTTTCCAAAAGATTTGTGTACAGTTCAAGTATTATTTTAATAACCATGGTATCCGAGCCAACTTGCGTGCACCTTAACTAATTCCACAGGATACCTGTCACCTCCCACCAGCAACAGGTAACTTTGCCCACCAAGGCTAGGATAGATGAGAAGAAATCACCACATGGTTCTCAACCCACTTCATTGACCACTAGACCATACCCTTGGGTGCATGTACAGTTCTAAGTTCAAGTATATTTTCTGAGAAATTTCTATACTCATTCTGCTTTTTTCCCTTATCTTGTTGGAGGGGGAGCTTATTCAAGAAATAATAAGGTCAAGTATATTTCAAATTTTCTATTCACAGTAAGTCAATTAAATGTAGTATTAAAGGTCTTGTGAAACGCATCATAAGAAATAACATACCTCTTGTAAGATCATTACCACTAAACCCCTGCCAAGTAATAGTCCATCCGCCACATTGATAACCTAAGTTATCAGCATGGCTACCAGCAACCAAAATTTTAGAAACTTTCTTAGGAAGAGGTAACAATGGGTTGTTAGCAGTTTTCCCATTCTTCAGCAGCACAAGAGATTTCCGCACAGCTTCTCTTGCTAAGTTCCTGTGTTCCTGATCAAAAACCACGGGTTATTATAACCACAAGAGCTCAATTTCCCGATTCAAACAGTTCATAAATGATAAATCTCAAACAACAGACACATAGGCCCCAAAGGGAAGTTAAGTGGAAAGGGTCTTCAGCAGGGGCGGAGGCCCGGTGCAGCTTACTTGTTCGGCAGAACCCAATAGCTTTGGCCCAGACTCTGTATTTATGTTAAAAAATCTACTTAATATGCATAAATAATTTATCCAGAACCCGATGTCGTTTCTAAAATCCAGAACTCATAAACTCAAAATTCTAAGCTCTTCCCCTGGACTCTTGAGGGATTACATAAGGGTCACCAGATCAAGTACATATCCTTCAAGTAGGGGCAAGGATTAGCCAAACAAACGACTAAACAAAGGCCATATACATGGCATGCACTGACATTGTAAATGAGGCTTGAAATGTAAAGTATCATGTGTTAGTGACCTACCTGGCTCCCTACCTCGTTGATCAGGCTGAAATCAGCGTAGGGGTCCTCAAAAAGTCCCATGGTAAATTTAACTGACAAAATCCTCTCCACTGCATCATCAATACGATCCGTTGGGACAAAATTGTTCTTGACGAGGTAAGTGAGATCATTGATAAACTCGGTGAAATTATATGGGACCATAACCTGCAAATGACCAATTTGACATTTCCTAATTTAGCTTGAACCCCAAAAGATTTCTCAACACAATGCAGCTGAATATTAATTTGATATAGCTCTCTCAATGTCTCTTATGTACTAACAGCAGTTTTTAGAATTTAGCTGAAATATTGACACCGGTATAGGGAGGAAAAATCTTACCATGTCTACACCAGCTAGAATGCTAGTCTCAACTGAATAAGTGTAGTTGTCATGAGATGGAGAGGTAAGCCTGTCAATACCTTGCCAATCTGAAATGACAAAACCCTGGTAGATTATCAACACCAATCAGTGAAATCACTCCAAATGATCGAATTAATGCTCCACGAGAAACTATAAGTGATGCAACAAGTTGGCATGAGACAAGTGCATGAAATATCACAGTTCCACAGTTCTATAATTCTCATATGTGTAATAACCAGCCGCTTTTATTCCATTTTTACGGAGGAAAGGTCTGCAAGTAACCAAGCTTCCATACTGACCACTAAGGTTTATCTAATCTTCGTATCATTTTTAAGAACATTACCTTGAACTTGAGTGTTCCCTTGAGAAAACCAGTAATTAGATCATGATTTGCATGCATCTTTCTGCCATTCCAGCTAGAATAAGAAGCCATAACTGTGGCAACACCTTTGTTAACTGAGTCGTAGTAGCCGGGCATGTGGATACTTAGCAACTCGTGCATGTTAGTCACGGTGTTATTCTCATTAACACCCTTAGTTGTGCCCCCATCACCAACAAAGTGCTTTGCACAAGCAGCCACCTTTTTCCTGAAAATTGGAAGAGTTGGAGGATTACTCAAGGGCAATCCATTCTACAAGCAAAATTTAATTTAATTACCCAAGAATCATTATCAAAATGTAAATCTAAGATCTAACTGATTCATAAAAGGCTCATCAAAGAATTGATAATAACTACAAAAAAGCGGAAAACAGCATTAGCAAAAAACCATCTCATATTGGACTTTCATTGCGCTCTAATGATAACAAGCAACTAAAAAGAGCAGTAAAGGTTCTCATTATTTAAACTTAGATTTGACAATTCTTTGCACCATGATGAGGAAGATGACTGTAAATATTAGTTTTAACTTTCAAAGTGCACCATATTAAACAATAAGCATGAAATTGCCTTCAAAGTTTCCATACTTTCCATCAACATAAGGTATGCCCTTCCTCGAACCATTGGGAATCTCGCCTTGTAACCCATTTATAATATCTGTCATTTCTTGAACAATCTTGGGATCTTCACTATAACTTTCATAACAGCGACCCCACCTAGGATCTCTGCAAACCTGCCCGTTTAAACAATAACCTCAAAGTTTACAATTTGAAGTGAAAAGAATGTCATTATTTGTGATAAGATAAATTAGAAAGTCAATCATCAATCTGATTGTATCACCTACAGCGATGCAAGGAGCAAATACATAAGGAATCCCTGTAGCTCTGACTTCAAGAGCAGTAGCATCACCAATCCTTCGCATGAGTTCAGGGTCCCTGAAGTATAGATATTCAGTATAAAATTCAGATAAGGCCAACATCTTTTTTCTTTTTAGCAAGCAAGAGGGTAAGGCCGACATCATGTCACATTGGACTGGGGAAAATTTCTAAAAATGCAAAAATAACCGTAGATAATATCAACAAGAGTTTTTGAACATACAATACATTCATATTTCCAAGATACTTACCATAACCACACAGTTACTGGGCTTAAGCTATATAATTTGCAATATATCTTGAAAACTGATGTCCTTTAAAAGATCTGTCTATTAATAGCCAACATATCACTGATCACAATGTTATCTTTGCAAATGAATGACTAAACTTTATCAAGAAATAAATGCCTCTCCCCCTCCCAAGGCGGTAGGGATAAGGTCTGCATACACACTACCCTCCCCAGACCCCACTTGTGGGATTACACTGGGTATGTTAATTGTTGTTTTCAAGAAAAGAAAAATGAAGCTTGATATAGCTAACGAAAGATTTCTTGGTAGTACACTTAGATAACAAATTAATAGTCCAGATGAGAACACATGCTCTATAAACCAGCAAAGAACATACAATATAAGTTTAATATGTCAACAATCAGCAGAAATTATTTTGTACTTGACGAAAATATCCATGTAAAATTTCCTTACCTAGCAGCTCCAAGACCAATGTTATGTGGAAATATGGTGGCATTGAAAACATTGTTGTGTCCATGAACGGCATCGATCCCATATATCATTGGAATCGCAAGGCGAGTTGACATAGAACCATTTTGGCAGTCATTCACCATATTAACCCAATCTGCAGCAGTAGCTTTCGGAAGTGGAGTACTTCCCCCACCGCTTAATACACTCCCTAAATCAGAATAACCATACATAAACTTCAATTCTCTGTTTGCCATGCTGACAAGATATTTTGAACATAAGTGGAGGGCCTCTGATTGGGATTTGATCCTACATCTAAATTTACAAAACAAGGTGTAATAACAATCTATCTCTTCTTTAGTTTATTGTCATTTAAATGGGGTATTTAGAAAATGTTATTACTTGGTTGTTAGAACATAATCCTGAGTTCATGTTTCTTTGTTAATTACTGCTTCATTACATGCCATTTCTTTGTTGAATTATCATATCAGAATTTGAGGACAAGAAACATTGCACGTTTTGCACTTGATTTGCACTTAATGGTCATTTCTCCAAGCACTTGATTTGCAGTTAACGATCATTTCTTCCAATTTAGCCAAGACTGATGTATAACAAAAAGTTGTTGTGAACATGCTTTGAAACTCCATAGACAGCCTTATCTCTTGGCGTACTCTGGATAATTTAAACTTTCAAGAAGGAACTGAATAAGTTTCGGTCAACTTCCTTTATCAGTGAAAAGAGAAATTCGTTTTAGCTCAATTTCCTTTCCTTCGCTGGTTCTTCATTTCAGCTCTTTTGCATACTCTTTCTACTTATTTCTGGTGCCATTCGATATTGCATTTCCTGATATTGTCACTCTGAGTACCATGAATACTCATAAACTTTTTTTCTTGCAGGTGCTCACAGCTATTAAAATGACATTATCGAATCTCCAACTATTTAATTGAATCTCCAAGGAAATATGTGCTAGTAACAAATCATGATCAAGAGATACAAAAAAAGCAGAAAAACTAGAAAATATATAAAGGGCACTACTATATGGATGTGAAATGTTCCTTATCAAAATATATAGATGCGAAATTCCAATGTTTTTTTTTATCACAAAGATGGGGATTTAAACTTCAATTTCACATAACAATTTACTTCAACCTCACATTATCCAACCTATAAGAAAAGTAGCACACAGCAACTAACAAAGCAAATAAAAAAAATTAAAAAAAAAACTAAACAAATACGCAAATGATACTAGTAGTACCGGTGGCGGAGCCACATTGAAGCAAGGGGGTTCATATGATACCTCTTGCTCAAGAAATTTACTTTATTATATATGTAAGTTACACGTCAAAAATGATAAAATGCACGATAAATACAAGGGTTGAATCCCCTTAACTTCAGGGGCGGATTTAAAGAGGGCTGAGGAACACCCTCGGCAAAAAGTTACAGTGTATATATAGGGTAAATTTTCTGTGTTTATGTGCATATATTAGCTTTTGAACACCCTGAATAAATTATATTTAGCTTCTTTTTTTTTCCAAACCCCCTGAATGAAAATCGTGAATCCGCCACTGCTTAACTTGAAACACAAGCCTGATATAGTCCATTTTTATAAAAGTTGAACCCCCTTAATGAAATCTCTGGCTCCACCACTTTATACTACTCCTAAATAGACGTGAGATGTAACTGACGTAGTGGTCCAAGTAAACAGGGCTTACTACTTCAAGCTCACAAAACAATCTTCTTTAGACTGACATTATCAAATGTCCAAAAAATTACTCCATAAAAACAAACTACAAAGAAAATTTACAAACATGGAAACTATAGTACTGTACAGATTTGAAAATGTTACCAATAAAGTAGTCTCTCATGATTTGAATTGTAGCAACAGTCCTATCAATCTGAATCATCTGACCAATCTTTTCTTCAAGTGTCATTCGACCAAGAAGATCTTTAACTCTAACCCCAACTGCTTGTTTTGAGTCCTTGTACTTCATATACTTGTCAGCCATTGCAATCTTGCTACTGCAGCTCCACCATAACAGCAAAGTCACAACCCACCAAACCCAACTTTTCCTACCCATTTTTGAACTCTTCAGTACAATTATAACATATAGAAAACGTTGTTTTTTTAAGATGGTGCTTGGAATTTGATTGAATACCCAAGAAAATGTAGGGTAAAGGGTGCAAGAAAATACAGGATCTTGAAGGTTTTAGTGAAAGAATACAGTGGGCAAATTAAGCAGAGAGATAAGACAGTGCTGTTTTTTTTTGTGGCAAAAGGTGGGGTCTAGTAGTAGCTGAGACTTGAGATATTCTTTGGGAAGTTACAAAGTCAGTTATTACTCCAAGAATATTTTGCTCCTCCACGGCTCTGCCCGCTGGCACTTTTCTTTTTTGGTGCGTCGGTGATCGCATTGAAGCTCGATTATTATATCCAATTCGATACTCGCACCAAAGTCTGACTATATTTGAATTAGAGCGCGTAAGGTTCATTTGGAGGAAGCGCTCGCTGTGAAGAATTACTCGAGCCTGAAATCTCTGATTAAGAGCGGAGTAGCTCACTCTCTGCCCCCACATCATTTGTTTAGCCGCCTGCACTTCACTCGTTTAATTCTCATAAGTCATAAATATGTACCACTAGGTAGTTGTGGAAATTATGATACATCAATCATTTAAGTCAATCATTTATGGGGTAACTAATAATGAATGAATTACTATATAGTCATGAATTATCTAAGGGGTAAGTAATAATGAATGAATTATTATACAGTGATTAGATAATGAATAAACTGTTGTACTTATTAAATGATTCATTTACTCTAATAATAAGGTATTTTAAAAATTTGAATTATTTAATTCATGAATTGTTAGCGTATTATTATTTCACACTTTATTAAAAATAATATATAAGTTATTGCATAACTTAATATAAGTATTATTTAGTATTCCTAATCAAATCCTGCATTAGTTATCCGACGATTATTTTTTCATATGACCGCCAGTGTATCATCTTATGCGAAATCTTATGGTTACAATCAACTAGTGCACTATCTTATACGAAGTTTTATGATTATGACCAACTGATGTATTATCTTGTACGAAATTTTATGGTGGATTATATATGTTTTAGTTAAATCACACATTTCTTTTCTTAAAAAAAAGATGTGAGGATTTCGAGAAAGACATTTTCATGTGGCATTTAAAGCTTTGTACGGACTAGCTTGTGGTAACCATTCAGTTGAACCAAAAGTATGTTCTTTGTTAAAGAAAAAAGAAAAAAGAAAAAAAAAGGTAGATTATGCATATATATTTTAATAATTTGCTTTTTTCAGAAAAAAGAAAGAGAAATGCAATTAAGATTTGTAAGGAATATAAAGCAATAGACTTCAGTTAATTTTCTCGGTCCAGATTTGTGAGTGTTAATATTTTGGGAGTCAAATAATTTTTGCTTTTGATTATGGTTTCTCTTTTTATATTTGGATTAATTATTTTTGAAAAACTTGAAGAATGTATACTCAAATTCACGTTAGAAATTGTGTATTTTGACTCTTCTGCACCGAACTCCTTCACCTAAATTGGGGGTAGAGAGTGGAATTGCTTGTTCTGTCGAACTAGTATTGTACTTACCCCTCCTTGGGCTCTCTCTTTTTTTTTTTTTTTTTTTTGTGGCAAGCACCCCAAAATTGAGCCTTTTTTTGGTTGTTTGTATTTAATGAATAATTAGAGTTGTTTGGCTATTAAGAAAACTCGGATCTCTTCTTTAACCTTACCTTAGGTTCATGTGACTATTCATAAAAAGTAAAATATGAAATAACAGTTGAAATTTACCCAAACTAAAATATCACCCCTCAAGGTTTATAATTCTCTCTGAAAAGTCTCACACACACACACAAAGACACACAGAGAGAACAGCAGATTCCAAGTAATCATTGTCTACATGGTTAGTAACCAAACTACTGGTAAGATATAGTATTTGTTATTCTACTGTCCAGAAAGAATCAAGTGGATCCTCATTTTGTTGTTAAGCATACAGAAACAACTTAAAACATCACATGATTGTACATAAGTTTTGCCCTGAATCTATTTGCAAAACCTAACTTCCTTCTTCACCCCTACTTGAAACTTCTTCATTTTCCTTTAACTTCGATTCATCACACTCAAGAGACTGTGAAAGTACTGAACTTGAGTCCTCCGGACCGTCTTTCTGCTTCTCATCGATTGGCTCTCCTGCTGAGGCAGCTTTGGATTCGGTATTGAATTCAAATTCAGGTTGTTGAACTTGTCCTTGATAATTGGGCAACGGTGGAGATGGATTGTCAATGTCTGATCCTTTAGCAAGGCAAACATACTTGATAACTAGGCGCTTGTAATTGGTTAGTAGTTCTTCGATATCACCCACTGTTAGGTCACCAGCCTGGGAATATAGGTAGGGGAAACTTTGAAACACTTGGCTGACGCTATCCTCCTTCATGAGCATACTAGCCCCTCTGTTTTCTAGATCCGAGAGTGAAGGAATCTTTTCGATTGTTGACTGACTTTTCACATACTGATCCTCATTCTTGGGTTTTGTTTCTGTTGATGCAACCGAGAAATTTGGCTGTGTGGCGGTGCTTGGAGGCCTATTTGACCTAAAACTTAGTTTGCCCTCAGAAGTGTCTGCACCGGGAACAGGTCCAGCGTTCTGATCACTCTGGTCCAGTACATTGTTGTCGGCTGAAAGATCAGAAAGCAGTGCTCGAGCAGACTCCATATTTGTTTCAAACTCAGTCTCATCCATAGAGAGAGCTTGTGCATCAATATTCAAAATGAAAGATTCTGCAGAAAGAATGTTTGTGAAGAAGTATGCCGCTTCAGAAACCAAACGAGTTTGCCGCCTAAACCTTTGTATATACAATAGATTTGAGTGCAGCTGGGGGGGGTTAGCCTGATTGTGACACAAAATAACACACGAGAAATGTGTAAAATTAGAATACGGGAGCAGAAAGAATTTCGATCATTCTTCAGTATTGAAAAGAACAAGGAACTAAAACAAGCTTCTAGTTCTCCATTTAAACAATTTCATCTACAAAACAAATAAAGGTTTACAGTACTAGTAGTCATGGGTATAGAGATGGGATAAAAGAAAAATCGCATCAGATTAATAAATGGAGGACTATGGATCGGATTATGCTGCAGGGATTTGGAAGGACGGTGCGTGCGAGGAGTTGAGAATATTCCACACATGTTCATCAAATCAAGGATTTTGTTGAGAATCTAACTGAGATTAAAGTTCACTTCTTTTTTGTTTCTGTGGGACAATTATAATGTTATAGTTCATATAATGTTAGCCCAATTCAAAAGTAATATGCAAGATAATTGGGGGATGAAAAGTTCAAGATATTAGGGGGTTTAAAGTGGGTGATGAGACGATGCTCGGAAAGAGAAAAGTTCAATAATGGATTCTTTGGCCACTTACCTGGATGTCTCCCTTTCGGATGCATTCAGTGTTCACGAATGCCAACATAAAAAAAATAAGAATGTTTCTTCTTTTTCATTCCTTAGAAAAGAAATAAAATCTCTCCTGTTAGTCAGCTTGGGCAAAATAATCCAAGACTAATCAGTTGTACCAGCAATCCCTTCCCTAATTCATGTACCAGAGTTGGACTACTATCCAGGCAAATATTGTTCGGTGTTATTAGATCTCTAGTGCTGAAATTAATTGCCCTACAGGGAAATCAATACAGTAGAGTAGCCCATAGAAGCCACAGAAGATGAGCAAAGAGTTAAGGAATTATATGCAGTTGGGAAATCCCCAGTCTGATAATCGTGATAGAAAAGGCAATAACTTTGTCCAAAACTGAAAAGAACTCGAGCGAATATAATATATAGATTCTGATAATACTCCCAAGCAAAAACATTAAGCACGAGCTGCATTGAAGTCTTAAGAGTTCTGAGTAGGATTGAAGATAATACTCCTCGGACGTCCCCTCGTTGCAGGAAAAGAATTAATACCACTTGTTTTGTTTCACAAAGGCAGAAGCAAATACTGCAATATAGTCATGTTTTCTGTAGATCATTGGTGATGAAAAGGCCGACCACTGTTTGAAATTTATTTCATGGTTCACTTAAGTTCATCTACACGAATTTCGTGGGCGCATAGTAGAACACCACAATTCATCACCTAAAGGATTTGTCAGTTCTGAAGACTAATATATCAGATCAATGCAAATGAGCCGGCTTACCTTTATGGTGACATATATGAGAACTGGAAGAAAATCATCTGCTCCTGGAGGGTTTTCCTTTGCTGAAACAGAAGTCAAGAGGTTATTGATAACCTTGCAACAATTAAGAATGCACACAAGTTTGTCCCTTGGTGCCCTGTACATATTTATCTTTTGTAGCTCCTTCTGCGCGAGCTGTAAAAAATGTAGCATGTAGTAAAAGAGTTAGATATCTCATTTCAGAATGACATTCAAGAAAGATCTATGCTTATTTATGACAGGGTGAAAGATCTATGCTTATTTATGACAAGTTAGATATCTCATTGCAGAATGCTTATTTATAACATTCAAGAAAGATCTATGCTTATTTAGATATCTCAACATCACAACTCAAAAGAACAGACTAAGAAGACATTTCCATAAAGGAAGAAGTGTCCTTTGGTACTATGAAAATATTCTCTGAATTTGCATAATGCAAACGTTGATATGTTACTGTAAACTGACAACCATACCCATTAAAAACCCAGTTTACAAACTTCTGCAGCAAACCTCTGAAAATCTGGGTCCAAATTTCATCAACAAGCTACCAAGTTAGATGAAAAATATGAAAGTAATACAATTTTTTATAGATATCAATACCCGAAGTAATTGCCAGAGCAAACAGTGTCAATCTTGTCAAGGTGTAATATATGCACAAAGACAAGAAGGTTAGCTCTTCCTTGGTTATTTTTGTGAGTATACCCTTTTTCTTTTATCAGTTATTAGTATAATAAAATAGCTGTGCAAAAGACTATTTATTTGAAAACTACAACTGTTGAGCAGAACCAGAAATGTGTATTCTTCCAAAGTTTCAAGCACCGGTTGGGAGAAAAAAATTGTTTCTTTCATCAGCAACACATACACCCACTAAGACACACGCGCATGCACATACACTATGTTGAATCCATTTCATAATATCAGAACAGAATCAATTAATGGATTCACCAGAAATGTACTTTTTACAGGGTTCACTTACCAACCATGATGATTCATTTTGAAATACTGGCTTGATATCCAAATTCTCAGGCCTAACAAATTGTTGAATCAAAGCAATTTTCTCATGAAGCTGTTCATCAACTTTCACATCTTCAGGAATTGAAGCAAATGTATGTGTAAATAGCTTTGTCATGACATACTTCTCAAGTCCCTGTTGTTTGAAATAATATGAATATGAGCAAACAAAGTACAAACAGCTCAGCAACAACTAAACTTATAATTAGTCGAGATGCAGCCTACAACCATAAAAAAGCATGAGTATAGAGAATGTGATATCCATGAATAAGACACAATACATTGATTCAATATGTTGGAGTAAATTTACCTGAGCCTTTTACTGAAAATGTATGACATATGTAAGCACGTTGAGATAAAAGGAAAAATGAGAGAATCAGAGTTGGTCGTTCTTGGCACATTACCAATAGCAACTTTAATTAAGACAGGAAAGAATACATTCAAGAAATCCTAAGTTTTTTGTTCCTTCAATGTTGAGATATCAGTGGATGTTTTTTTCTTTTTGAAGGATATATGTGGAACTTCCTTCTGTTACTTACGCTTTTAAGATTTGATATTTATCATTATCATGGAGCAGCCTGAACCTTCAGTCAATTAAACATCAGCATGCAGATATCATAGGTTTGAAACTCGGTTGAGTATAGGCCCATTTCTCTAACATGTTCCACTTAAATTTCAGGCTTCTTGTTAGCAGCAGTGTTCGAACTTGTGACGTGCATCCTAGCGGCACATCCCCAGTTGTGTCCTTACTATTGAACCAAAGCCCTAGGGGCTTGTGGGGTTATGAGTTGATTTGTGGTGTTGGAAGGGAGGCTGGTAGGTTGATGCGAGAAGGATTTGAAATACAAATGAAAAAACAGACTGATAACATTCATGCTAAAGCCTTATTCAGCATATAGGTTTACTCACTTCACCAGCACTCTCCAACTCCTCCTCAGAACATCCAGCCCAAAGTGAATGAGCTCTGAATGCTGTTTCCATATTTCCGAGGAACTCCTGCACAGCTGCACTATCCCTCTCTGCTTCTGGAGCATTGTTCAGAAATGATACAATAAAACTGCAAAAGATTCCAGTTAGTAGTAACACTTCTCCTCGAATGGAAAATTTGAACTGATCAGATATGCAAATATCCAATTTGCAGTAGTATATATATGATTTTAGGTTAGTTAGTAGAAACCCAAAGTCCATGAATACATCCACCTAAGTGCTTTATAATCACAAAAGTGTGTGGAGAGATATTATGCTAAGATGACAAGCTGATTACAAGTTTCACATTACTAAGACAACCATTCCATTGCTATCCGCCTATCCCAATATATTCATTATTTATAGTCAATCTCCATTTTGAGTAGAAAACTCTCCATCAAATCCTTGAGGTACTTATTTGGGACTAAGGCGTAGTTATTGTACTAGGATAAAACCCAAGCAGCCACTTCATAAAACAAAGCATTCTTCAATTATGATTCTGAGCTACTCTACTGAGTTCATATCACTATCATCATATATACTTTTTGTCATTGCAATTCAAGTCCCAAGATCTATCTTCAAACATGTACTTTAAGCAAACATAAGAAATAAGTCACTATCAAACAGTGAACAAAATAAGTAAAAGAGCATAAGTAACTAGTCTTGTTTTCCCCAGTTAACTGGCCTAAGTTGACTTGGGCAATCAAAATCATCGAAATCCTATTATCCTAAATAGGTGCCTAATTTAATCTATGTAAATTTTCCTGAATTGCCTGAGGCACTCAAATCATCAATTAAACTATAAAATTAAGTAATATAATAGTGAAATTGATAGATACCTTTTGATGGATTTGACGAAATCAGCGGCAGCAGGATCACGCATGCGTTGAAGGAAATCATGCCACGTCAATGGTGCAGTTGACGTTCCTAGGACGTCGTTGTTCTCCATTTGAAGATCGACGGTGGAGACTCTCTCTATACTATACTATCAACAAACTGTGAATTGTGTATATAATGTACCTCAAGTCCACTACTCACTCTATGAAGAAGACGACAATGACGACAGAAGCTAAGCTCTGTGAACATGAAATTGGGCCCCCGAAATCAATTGGTAGTTGGGCTTACAATTCATTTGCTTGGGCCGAGTCATGGGTCATTTGTACGATTTTACTTCAAAGGCACTGATCTTTAAAGGGCATTTTACATAAATAGCAAACATTTGGGATTTAATCATATTTACGTTCTGTAGCAAATTAGCCCAGCTCCCACATGTGTATTCAATTTTATTTTTTTAGCTGTATTCATGAATACAATAATTTTTTTTCCACTGTATTAAAAAATAACGATCTGTATTCATAAATTGGCTTGTTGTATTCATGAATACAACGAGTAAAAACTGAATACATATACACCAATAATTACACAAATACATCATATTTTTCTATATTTATACAATAGATATAGACGAAAAATACATTATAAAACATTCATACACCAAAAAATCAACAAATATGCCATATTTTTCGGTATGTATACAACAAATACAGGCGGAAAATACTGTATACAACATAGATACGCCAAAGAATTAACAAAAACGTCATATTTTTCGGTATGTATACAACAAATACAAACGAAAAAAAATGTATACACGGTAAATATACAACAAAAATCTAGACTTTTTCCAGATCTGACCGGAAAAAAATTCCAACGAATACAACGACGACATTTTTTTTTTCGACGTAGATCTGAGTTTTTTCTTCTTCTCCGACATAGATCTGAGGTTCTCTTCCGGCGTACCCAGATCTATGACGGATCCGCTGGTCGGCGAAGCTCCGACGAAGTCCCTCCAATCTCCGCCGTCGCCACCACGAAGAATTCAAAATTGCAAATAGGAACCTGTCAACCCTAAAAGATCTCATTGTCATTATGATTAATAAAAGTACAGAACCTTTTGATACTTCTTTCTGTTCCTGAAAGATCTTCCTTCTTTTCTCAATCCAGTTTCAGATAAATATTCTTCTCTTTAATAAGACCAAAGGAACTGATAACTTCGGTTGTTGTGTATCCTATTTCCAGACTAGTAGCAGTAACAGTCATTTTTTTTATTTGGGCTTTAAATAGAAAATATAAGTGACGGTGGTGAAGGGGCACGGCAATCGCTGGAGCTCCAGCGGCGGCGGTGGCCGGCGGCGGAGCAGTGTCGAGAAGAGGGGGAAGAGAGATGGGAGGAATGGGTTGGGAGTGAATAATGTGATGAATATTATATTTTGTGTGTGTATATATATGGTTACTAAATGTTATTAATACACAAATGTTTGCTATGAGAAGTAATTAAGTTAAACTATAGCTACTAAATGTTAATACCCACTATATGTTTGCTATGTCTTGGTGATCTTTAATCTTTGTCCTTAGCTAAAAATCCCTTGGTTTCGCATTCGAATACCTGCTCAGTCAAAAAAAAATTTAAAAAAATCTCAAGGTAAATTTTTGGATTCGCAAGGATGCAAAACTCATAACTCAGGCAGAGTTTCAAATTTCTACCTTGGAAAACTTTGTCTTGCGAATCTAAACCTCTACTTTGTGATTTTTTTTTTTTACTGAGCTGGGGTTCAAACCCAGAACCTCGGGGTATTAAGCAAAGGACAAGAATTAAAGACCACCAATTTGAGGGACGAAAATTAAAGACCAGTGCCTTTGAAGGCCAATCTTTTTTTTTTGCGCGGAGTGCCCTTCTTTTGGGCTGGTCTTTATATTTTGCCCCTCATTTATGCCTTCTTTAATTTTTTCCCCTGCCGCCTGTTTAATGAAAGTTTTTTGACGAAATTACCCTTACCCCATTAAAACCCTTTCTATTTCGTCATTTGCCCTTTTCTTTTCTTTTTTTTGCTTCTTCGTTCCTCCCCTGTTTTGTGTCTGTCTTATCTGTTCTAAAATTTAGATACGAATTTGGATCTTTTGCTCGTTTCAATATTTGTTTTTATGTTAAATTGTTGTTTGTTGAATTGATATCTTTGTCTTCGTCGTTTTTTATATTTAATTGATCCTTTTTTATTTTTTGAACTTTAGGTCCGTTCCCCATGTATATATTTTGGTTTTTTGAATGTCGTATTATGAATGTCGTAATATGTTTTAGTTGATTCTGATATGCGTTTTGGTTTTCTCTTTGTTGAATCTTTGAAGCTTTGCCTATGAACAACTGTTTTATGTTGTTGCTGTTGTTTTTGTTTAATAATCTGGTTTTTGTGAAGAATGTGTTTGTGCGAGGCGGCATATGCTTGTTCCGGCAGAATTTTTGTTTTTTGAAATTGAATTTATGCCTATTCCGGCATAATTTCGTGATTTAAGTTAGTTTGTATGTGTTTTGACTTTTTGGTGTTTTGTTTTTGTTTAGTAACCTGTGTTTTCATGAAGACTGAGTTTGTCTGAGGCAACATATGTCGGGTCCGGCAGACTTCTTGGTTTTTGAAACTGAAGTTATGCCGGTTCCAGCATAAATTTATGCTTATTCCGGCATAACTTCATGAATAAAGTTAATTTATGTGTGTCTTGATTTTTTGGTGTTGTCTTGTTAATAATTTTGGTTTTTATGCAATCTTATGTGTTTTTGGTGTTGTTTTGTTAATAATGTTGGCTTTTTATGCAATCTTATGTGTTTTGGTTCTTTCTTCTATTATGCAGATATTTGTGTACCAGTCTAAGGGCTGATTTTTTATTATGGTATATGTTAATTATTTTCATTCTCATTTTTGGTTTATTCTTATGTAAATTCTAGGTTTCTGTTGACATTAATTTTTCTTTTATAGGAGGAACATCCCTTAGTTAAGTTTGAACACTGGGTTGAAGGAGGTGGCATGTGGAGTGGTGATTTTCATTTTCGGAGTTTGATTTTGTCCTTTTTGAGTGTCTCTCAATTGGACTTGTTGAAAAAGGGTGTGTTTGGACAGTTTATGGATTTGATTGATGTCCACATGAGTGATAGTATTTTCTATTGCTTGATCTTATCGCAACTTTCATCTAGTAATGATAGTGCGTTAAAGTTTAAGATATTTGATCGTGTGTGTGTATTTGATTCCGAGTCTTTTCGTCTTATTACTGGTTTGGATTCTTGTGTTGGCGATTTTAGTGTTGTGTCTAGCAGACTAAATAGATTGTTGAGACTTTATTTTCCAAATCAGGATAGAATAAGGTTATGTGATCTCAAGAGTTTCTTACAGATCAAGTCAAGTAATCGTACTGGTGGTTTTTGGGAAAGATCTAGTGATCCTGTTAGACTTGCTGAGGTCTATATAATGGAGAGGGTTTTGTTGGGTCGTAACGAGAAATGTGTTGTTAAAGGTCATCTAATGAAGATAATTGATGATAACAGTCTTCGAGTGTCTTATCCTTGGGGTTCTCTTAGTTTTAATTGGTTGGTACGGTCGATTCGTGGTTGTGTGAAGACTTTCAAGAGCATGCCATCTACACGTTATATGATTAGTGGTTTCCCTTACGCTTTAAATGTGTGGCTGTTGGAGGTTTTCCCTATCTTTCGAGGGTTTTCAAGTTTTCATGGTCTGAAGTCTCCTCGTATGTTGTCTTGGGGTCCTTCAAAGCAAGTTGATTATAAAGTTATTACTGATAATTTCTTCCATGCTGAAAAAGTATGTGTTCCCCTTTTGTTGATGCTTCTTTTTCTTGGTTCTTTTCCCCTCTTGTTATTTTTTGTGTTTTTGTCTAATTGATGTGTTTATATTGTGTTATAGAGATTCAAGAAATTTATTGTTCATGTTGTTGTTGTTGGTACGAAACAAGAGATGCTGGATTATCCAGTTGCACTTAAATTTCCTGATGATTCAGGCCCTTGTTCTTCCCGTGCGGTTTTGCCTTCTCAAGTTACTTCTCAGATAGTTGATGTAAGTTGTACTTTGCCTTTTGTGTTTTTGGTTGTTTAACTGAATTCTGAGTTAGAGGCCTTGTGGTAGAGTATTTTAGTAGGAGACATTTTTGTAGTCTTTTCTGTTTTGGTTATGGAAATTAAAGTTTATGCCCCTTGAGGCATATTTTTTGGTTTTGCAAACTTAAAATCTGCCCCTTCTGGCATACATTTCTCCTTTCATATTTGAATTCTGCCCCTACCGGTAAACTGTTTTCATTTTTAGACTTCAGTTCTGCCGGGTCCAGCATACTTTTTCAACATTAATTTAATGACATCAAAAGTAATGTGTTGTTTTATTGATATGTTATACAGGGTGTTTTGTCTAGTGTGAAGAAGCAACTTGATGATGAACGATCTACAATTGTCAATCAAGTAAAGGTATGGCTTTTTATTTTTTTATTTTTGAGTTTGTTAATATGATATGTATACTTTGCATGTTGCATTCGTTGTTTTTGTTTATTCTCATTTTCTTTTCTTCTTTGTTTAATTTTTTGTTGTTGTTGTTTTGTAGTCTTTGGATAGCCGTTTCGAAGAATTGGATAAAAATTTTGTTGGTGCGATTAATGTTGTGGATAGCTTAGTTTGTGTACATGATGAAACAAAGTCATGTGTAGCAGCTTCTGAAAGTGCTAAAAGAACTTGTTTAGAAAGTAGACTTGACAGTTTGGAAAGTAAATTTGATTATGTGATGCATTGTGTTGAAAGTTTAGTTCGACTGCATAGCGAAAACAAATCTTGTAAAGCTTGTGCATCTGGTAAAAGACAACCTGATTTGGGTTATTCAGTGAATGATGAGGTGAAGTTAGATGCACATCTTGGAAAAGATTTGCAGGAATGTATGGAGAATATGCTTTGTAAAGCAAGGTCTACAAAAAATGAGATGTCTCCCATGCTCGATATACTCTGTGATGCTGTTGTTTCTTCATCAAGTCAACTGTCTGATAAAACTCAAACTCTTTCTCAGTTTGAAAAGGAATTTGTGAAAGAAAATGAAGACCGCGCAAAAAAAGAAGCACTTAAAGATATTGCTGCAATTAATAATGCTTTTCAATGCAGAGATTATGTGTTTTCTTCTAATGAAGCATCACAAAATGTAAATGAAGTAGCAGCTACTGTTGAAGATAGTAGAAAACGTCCGAGATGCGAAGATGGAAACAAAGAAGATGATGGTTATCCTAATTGGTATTTGCTTACACCAAGCAGTACTCCAATTCAGAAACGGTTGAGTTCTGCTGTTGAAGATATATATTGTACTGCAGAAGAGTTAGGAAAGTGAATTGATTTTTTTGTTGTTATTTACGGCAAGTGTTATGTTATTGTGTTTCCCCCTTTTTCGAATGATGTATATGTAAATTGGTCTTTCATTTCTGTACATATAATGAAGTTTCACTTTTTCAAATTGTGCTCTATTGTAGTCTGCCTTAACCGGCATACTTTTGTCATTTTTGTGAATAGATGTTCTACCCCTTCCGGCATACTTCTAAGATGGAAGTAACTGTTTTTCCTAAAAATAAAAAAGATAATTAAAAAGTGACTCTTGTTCCAAAACATCTCGAATAAGTGTGACAGTTACTTCCAATTAATGTATTAATTGTTTTGTTTTAAAAAAAATGGAAAGAAAAACTGAAAAATTCTTTGTATTTTTGTCAATAGTTGCGACAGTTACTCCAATTTAAATTTGAGTAACTGTTTTTGGTTTTAAAAAAAAAAACTGCAAAACTTGATGTATCCTCATCCAATTGAAATCCAAAGAGCTTAATATGCAAAAGTCAAGCCAAATAATCTTGCCGCCTCCGGCATAAGTTTGTCCGTTGGTAACAGAAGTTCTGCCCCTTCCGGCATACTTCTAAATTCGTAGTAACAATTTATTTTTTTCACTAGAAATAAAAAAAGATAATGAAAAAGTGAATCTTATTCCCAATATCTCTAATAGGTATTGCTACATTTACTTCCAATTGAAAATGTATTAATTCTTTTTAAAAAAAAAAAGAAAAAAAAAACTGAAAAACTCTTTATATTTTTGTTAATAATTGCAACAGTTACTTCAATTCAAATTTCACTAACTGTTTTGGTTTTTTTTTTTAGAAAAAACTGCAAAACTCCCTGTATCCGTATTCAATTGAAATCCAATCGTTTCAACAGTTATTTCAATTTAAAATCGACTAATTTGAACTTCTATATAAAGCCACACAGTTATGCCCACAACGGCAAACTTTTATTCTTAGCACACTTACATTATGCCTCTTTCGGCATAAGTTTTGTCACGTGGTTAGCACGTGTGTAGTTTTAAATTATTATTTTTGTTCAATATATATTTGCCCGCTCTTCCTGTAATTTACTTTTTATTTTCATTTGTTCACTTTAAAGCTGAAGAAGGCAGTTGCTTTGTCACGTTTCTATATCATCTTTATCAGTTTTTTCATTGATTTCCCTTAGTGGGGTTTCAATTTCATCTGTAAGTTATTAGTTACTATTTTATTACTTGTTGATAAGTTATTTCCTTCAATTGTTTGTGTCTATATTTTATTTGAATAGGGTTTTCTTTTTTCTTTTTTTTTTCTTTTACGTTTTTCGTAATGTATTTTTGTTGGTAATTTTTTTTTTGTGTTTTTTTTCCTGATTGAATTTTATGTTTTTTGAAACTGAATTTATGCCTATTCCGGCATAATTTCGTGATTTAAGTTAGTTTGTATGTGTTTTGATTTTTTGGTGTTTTTTTTTTTTGTTAATAATGTTGGTTTTTATGAAAGTTTATATGTTTTCCTGATTATAAACTTTAGTTTAAGATTTTTGGTGTTTTTTTTGTTTAGTAACCTGCGTTTTTATGAAGACTTTTTGTCTAAGGCTACATATGCCGGGTCCGGCAGAGTTCTTGGTTTTTGAAATTGAAGTTATGCCGGTTCCGGTTTATGTGTGTCTTGATTTTTTGGTGTTGTCTTATTAATAATTTTGGTTTTTATGCAATCTTATGTGTTTTTTGTGTTGTTTTGTTAATAATGTTGACTTTTTATGCAATCTTATGTGTTTTGGTTCTTCTTTTTATGCAATCTTATATGTTTTGGTTCTTTCTTCTATTATGCAGGTATTTGTGTACTAGTTTTTTTTTCCTGATTGAATTTTATGTTTTTGCTCATGTCAGTGTGCTAAATCATGGGACGTCAATTTGGACAAGTTGCTGACTATTATATTCCTCCGGAAGAGTGGACAGACACACGCATCAGTGCTGTATGGCGAGGGGATGAAAAGTTTGTTAAATTTGTTGAGAAATTTCTTACAAATGAACAGTTGGTAATTTTGAAGAATCGTCCTTTTGGGAAATTTATAGAATTACATAATATAAAAATGTCGGGTATCTTGGTGAATTTTATGTTGTTGTCGGAAGTTCAGTGTTCTGAAACAAATGACATGCATTTTAATATACAAAATAAACTTGTGACATTTACAGACCAATCATTTAAGAGAGTCACGGGTTATCAATTACTGAACCTCCTAGATCTTTCTATGCTAAATATAACAAAACCAATGGCAGTCGTCTTTTGAGAAGATATTTTGGTGTTGAAGATGGTAAAAGGAATTTGGAAATGAGGGATTTGAAGAATGTGATGAGTGCTGAAAATGTAGATTTTGAAGATGACCTTGATGCAGTGATACTAGCAGAGGTATACATTATTGGTCGTGTTTTATTGGGCGGTAGAATTGATAAGAAGGTATTGTGGCAGCATATTATATACGTAGAGGGCAGTGAATTGTTTGAGCAGTTTAATTGGGGGTCTTTGTGTTTTGCTGAACTCCTGAGGTGTTTCAAATCAATATATAAGCAAGGGATAAACAAACATACCATTGATTATGGTGTTGTTGGTTTTGTTTATGGCTTTAGTGTTTGGGTTTGGTCTAGGTTCAGTGACTATCGCAAACAATATGTTGAAATTATTGGCGATTGTCGTGAACCTCTAATGTTGTCGTATGTCAGCAATAAATCTCCACATTTCAATGATGTCAAGAAATTGCTTGTATCCGAAGAGTACACGAGTGGAAAGGTAATGGTGTTTATTGCCCTTTACTTTTCATGTCAACTTTTAATGTGGTTTTTCTCTTTCTGTTTTGATGTCATTATTTATTTTATTATTGTATGGATTTTATTTCAATAGCGAGGTAAAGGGGTGGTTGATGAATCTCCGGACAATTCAAGTGATTATGGAAGCGAATCTGAAGATGCGAATATTGCTGGCAAATCCACTGAAAGCTCTTCTCTAGAGCGTCGCATTGAGGTATTTCTCATCATTCCTGTGTGTTTTTGCTCTAAAAGTTTTGTTCTTTTTTTTCTTGAGTTTAACACTTTGCTGTATTTGTTTATTTTCACAGTTCCTGAAAAATGTTTGTGATGTTAAATTGGATAGGATTTTGAATAATCAACATCAGGAGAAGGCCCGAATGGATCAGCTGATTTCTGCTCTGCAAAAAGCAAGGTTAAATTTTGAATCTCAAACTGCTTGTGATGCTGAAAATGTTCGTCGACATGTTGATTCTCCTCTTCATGTTGAAAAGGGTAGGCGCAAGAGTACAAGATCTGTTCGTAAAAGTGCTGCTGCTAAAAGGAAAACTAAACAAGCCAAGTCTCGTAAAAATGTTGAGCAATCTTCCGTTGGGCAACGAAGAAGATCGGTGCAGTCTCATGTTGGTGAAGATATTGCTGATATTGAACATGCATTTTGGGATGCTGAAACTGCCACCGGAGACGAGGAGGGCAACTCGTTTGGTGTTGATTTGTCTAATGTTGAGGCTGAAAGTAATCAAGAAATTCAGATGGAAGATGTGCAAGCCGTTTCTAGTGAAAAAACCTTTGATGAGACAGAGTTGGGAGGTAAAATCCGGTTTTACGAGAGAAGAAAATTACACAAGACAATACAAGATGTAGATGCTTCTCCTAATCTATGGCTTCCAGATGGTCCTCAATCTACAAATGTGGCAGCTGATAGGGACAATGCATTTGAACATGTTTTTGGAGAAGGCCAAGCAAATGTGACATGTCCTATGGAAACAGATGTTGAACAAGTTCAATCTCTAAATGCAACTGAAAACGTTGAGGCTGAATTGCCTTCGGTAATTTTACATTTATACTTTGTTGTTTTCTAAACCTAAGTTGCCTGGCACACTTTTCTGGCAGTTAACACTTTGTGTGCTCTTTTTTTGTTTTGCTTATGCAAATGATAGTTTTGCCCCTCCTGGCATAATCCCCCTTTTTATTTCAAACTCATGTTCTGCCTACTCCAGCATACTACCTTTTTTGCAAAGTTACGTTTCTGCCTACACCGACATAATTTTACTTTTTGAAACTTAACTCTTGCCCCTTCCGGCATACTTCCACATTTTTATTTTGTAAACTTATGTTCTGCCTCCTCCGGCATACTCAACTCTTTTGGAAAGTTATTTTCTGCCCACTCCGGCATACTTTTACTTTTTGAAACTTAAATCTTGCCCCTTCCGGCATACTTTTCCCTTTTTCAAGCATAAGGTTTGCCCCTTCCGACATATTTTTCAAAACTTGTTGATAAATTTTCCTTTTTGTGAACCTAACTTCGGCCTGTTTTGACATAATTTTCAATCTTTTACCACTTGCAGAATTTGTTAATTTTTTATGTTAATATTTTTGCTTCGATCGATGGATGTTGTGTTTCTTAATTTTTTACTTTATGTAGGTTGTTTTGGAGGAATAATTAGGCGGTGAACAGCTTTGTGACGCCAATCATGAAGAAATTAACGTATCACCACCAAAAGGAGATATGCCTCAAAATCTAGAGCAAACTCAAGATGATGCTGCGGTGCTTGCTGATCATCTCGAACGAGATTTATCTCCTGCCAGAGATGATAGGACAGAAGAAGGTGATACGTTGGTGTCGCCTCATGATGATGAATCCATTGTATCTCAAGCTGAGGGAAATGCAACCGAAAATGTTGAGGCTGAATTGCCTTCGATAAATTTACATTTATACTTTGTTGTTTTCTAAACCTAAGTTGCCTGGCACACTTTTCTGGTAGTTGACACTTTGTGTGCTTTTTTTTGTTTTGCTTATACAAATGATAGTTTTTCCCCTCCTAGCATAATCCCCCCTTTTATTGCAAACCCATGTTCTGCCTACTCCGGCATACTACCTTTTTCGCAAAGTTACATTTTTGCCTACACAGGCATAATTTTACTTTTTGAAACTTAGCTCTTGCCCCTTCCGGCATACTTTCACATTTTATTTTGCAAATTCATGTTCTGCCTCCTCCGGCATACTCATCTCTTTTGGAAAGTTATTTTCTGCCCACTCCGGCATACTTTTACTTTTTGAAACTTAAATCTTGCCACTTCCGGCATACTTTTCCCTTTTTCAAGCATAAGGTTTGCCCCTTCCGACATATTTTTCAAAACTTGTTGATAAATTTTCCTTTTTGTGAACCTAACTTCGGCCTGTTTTGACATAATTTTCAATCTTTTACCACTTGCAGAATTTATTAATTTTTTATGTTAATATTTTTGCTTCGATCGATGGATGTTGTGTTTCTTAATTTTTTTACTTTATGTAGGTTGTTTTAGAGGAACAATTGGGCGGTGAACAGCTTCTTGACGCCAATCATGAAGAATCCAACGTATCACCACCAAAAGGAGATATGCTTCAAAATCTAAGGCAAACTCAAGATGAAGCTGCGGTGGTTGCTGATCATCTCGAACGAGATTTATCTCCTGCCAGAGATGATAGGACAGAAGAAGGTGATACGTTGGTGTCGCCTCATGATGATGAATCCATTGTATCTCAAACTGAGGGAAATGCAACCGAAAATGTTGAGGCTGAATTGCCTTCGGTAATTTTACATTTATACTTTGTTGTTTTCTAAACCTAAGTTTCCTGGCACACTTTTCTGGTAGTTGACACTTTGTGTGCTCTTTTTTGTTTTGCTTATACAAATGATAGTTTTGCCCCTCCTAGCATAATCCCCCCTTTTATTGCAAAACCATGTTCTGCCTACTCCGGCATACTACCTTTTTCGCAAAGTTATATTTCTGCCTACACTGCATACTTCTACTTTTTGAAACTTAGCTCTTGCCCCTTCCGACATACTTTCACATTTTATATGCAAACTCATGTTCTTCCTCCTCCGGCATACTCATCTCTTTTGAAAAGTTATTTTCTGCCCACTCTGGCATACTTTTACTTTTTGAAACTTAAATCTTGCCCCTTCCTGTATACTTTTCCCTTTTTCAAGCATAAGGTTTGCCCCTTCCGGCATATTGTTCAAAACTTGTTCATAAATTTTCCTTTTTGTGACCTAACTTCTGCTTGTTTTGACATAATTTTCAATCTTTTACCACTTGCAGAATTTGTTATTTTTTTATTTTAATATTTTTGCTTCGATGATGGATGTTGTGCTTCCTAATTTGTTACTTATGTAGGTTGTTGTGGAGGAACAATTGGGCGGTGAAGAGTTTCGTGACGCCAATCGTGAAGAATCCAACGTATCTCCACCGAAAGGACACATGCCTGAAAATCTTGAGCAAACAACACTTGAAAATCTTGAGCATATAAGACGCGAAACACCTGAAGCTCAAGTTTCTAACGAGGGTGATGAACGAGTTGTTGTTCCTCATATTGGTGTTATGCCCGAGCCTATTAAAGTGGTTGAGCCATTGAGGAGTGAACCAGCCAATGCAGACCCGGTTCAAGTCAGTACTCCAAGGGAGTCTGCTGTTGTTGATGGAAAGGGTGATAACTCTCAAGGAATGGAGGATAATTTTCGATATGTGTCCTTTGAAGATATTGCAAATTTCGCTTCTTTCGCTGCCAAAGAGAGTACTGTTATTCAAACCCATCCTCCTGCTGAAGAAGAACCTATTGTTGAAGTGGCGGAAGTGCTATCTTCCTTGAAGACAAGGCGCCAGAGGAAAAGGAAAGCAATGGGTGATACCCCGGTGCCCAGATGGATGCTATATTCTGCACATAATGATCTTCCTTTTGGGTCACGGAAAAACGAAAGTGACTGGAATGAAGAGTACAGAAGGATGCGCCCATTCCATTACATCAAAAGCAAAGTTGTTGTGAACTTTTGGAAAAAATTTATCAATCCTCGAAATCTTCCACCAAGTAACTTTCGACCTACTGGGTAAGTTGTTAGTTATGTGTGTGCTTTCTTGCATTTTTCTTCCTTATTTTGGGTTTATGTTTTTTTTTTCTTTTTAGTCTTTTAAGTACAATCTCTGTATTTTTGCCCATTCCGGCATACTTTTCCCTTTTTCAAGCATAAGGTTTGCCCCTTCCAGCATATTGTTCAAAACTTGTTCATAAATTTCCCTTTTTGTGAACCAAACTTCTGCCTGTATTTTTGTAATTTTTGTTCCCTTTTCTTTAATTAGGGCTGAAGACGAGGTAATGTATCCTGGCAAATTGAACCAACCGAGTGAAGTTTACCAGTTGGGTGATTTTATTCCAAAATATAGGATGTTTTTTTGGAGATGTACCATGATGTCTATGCGCTTAATGATGAGGTTCGTGATTGTCTTTTACTTTTTCTTTTCTTATTTTTCTATTAGTTATTACTTCTTGCTTCCTTTTTTTTTTTTTTTTGTTTATCGCTGAATCGCTATTTTTTTTTTCCTTAACACAACATATTGATGTGATGCTATATTATTTGAGGAAGAAAATGATGTATCATCCTCCAGCTGTCAATGTTGTTAAGTACACAACCGTAGATATGATGTTTGATCAGCTTGTGCAATTTGACATCAATAGATACCACGAAGACCCGGTTAATTACCACTGGTTTGCTGGCGGCAGTGAAGATTCATTTTTGCTGAGTAATATTGCGTATGGGCGAAGAGGAAAATGTTGTATATCATGGGAGAATGTCGACAGGGTATTAATTCCTATTCGCCCAGGATATGATGATCCTAAAGCAATTTCTCACTATGTACTTGTCGTTTTCATGATTGATGAGCGTAAATTGGTAGTTTATAACTCACTCAATCATAATGATGATCATTTGGTTCGCATTGTCGAGGCCTACTGTGGTATGATCCCTAAGTTGTTGATGGTCAATGATTTTCAATTATTCAGGCCATCATACAATAACATCAGTAATCTGACATGTACCTGGGCTGCCTGTCCAAAGCAAGGATCGTACGTTTCATTCTTATACTTTTTAGCTTTTTCCCTTGTTTTTTGTTGATTTTTATTTTTTTTTATTGTTTTTGCTTTTCTGTTGTTCTAAAACATCTCTCTTTTATGACTTTCAGAGATTATAATTGTGGTCGTTTTTTGATCAAGTTTGCTGATAAGCTGATTAGCGGTCAAAATATTGCTGATTGGGATGGTTCTGGTTTGATGGACTACATGAAAGAGTGGTCAATCAATTTGGTTTGTCATGGGAAAGATAAGCTGAAAAAGGGTTATGACACGTCACCAGATACAGCTGGAAGTGATTATCATGAGCATAACGATATGGAGTGTGAGTATGACATGAAAAAGAAAGCAAGATCTGTAAAGAAAGCAAAAAAATAGTTTGTTTTAGTTGAGCAAGATCTGTGAAGAAAGGAAAAAAATAGTTTTGTCTTAGTTATTTTTGCACTATGTATTTTTTTTTTCGTGCGCCCTTGTGTTTTTTGTAAATGGTATAAGATTGTACAGTTTGTTTGTGTTATAAATTTCAACTTTAAGCCTCTTTGTAATTTGATGGTGTTCATTTTTAATCTTAACTTCTCTGTTCATAAAAGCTGTTATTTTGTTGAAAATCCAAGTTATACCCTTTCCATGACAACTTCATGGTTGTTATGTAATAGAAGTTTACCGGGGTCGGCATAGTTTCTCATTTTGTAAATAGAAGTTCTGCCCATTCCGGCAGAATTTAAGTTCAGAAAACTTGCCATAACCAGCAACAAAGACAAACCCTTTGATGTTATTGACCAGCCAAAATGCATTTATTGGGATTATTTTTGACGGAAAGCTGTTATTTTGTTGAAAACCAAATTTATGGTGGTTATTTAATAGGAGTTTTTCGGGGTAGGCATAGTTTCTCATTTTATGAACAGAAGTTCCACCCTTTCCGGCAAAAATTAAGTTCAGAGAAGTTGCTACAACCAGCAACAAAGACAAAACCTTTTAACTTTTTTGAACAGTCAGAACGCATTTTATTGGGATTAGTTGAGACGCCATAATTGTTGTTTTAGTGTGAATGAATTTTTTTTTTAGTCTATGTTGTTGTTGTTTTCTTTTTTTCTTTTTTTTTTCCTCTCCAATATTTGTATGAATGAATTTTTGCTATGAATGAATGAAATATTTTACTTAGTGTTAATTGTATTGTGCTAAATGTTTTATCCAATTTTCCAGCATTTTAAAATATTTTATAAACAACAAAGCACATAAATATGCCCCTAACGGCATACTTATTTATTTTGTAAAAGGAAGACCTGTCGGTTCCGGCATAAATGTAAAACATGAAAACAATAGAGAGAAACATTATTGTTATGTCCCAAGGCATACATCTATTAAACTTACCAGGATGTAGTCTTTGAGATACCAATTTTGTTTTCCCGGCAAAAACTGTTATACCTGCCACAGGAGGCATAAATTATAAATCTGGATAATAAAAGTTGATGATTTTTTTTTTCTTTTTCCTCAATGTTTTATGGGAGAGAATTGTATATTTCATGTAGGGACATTTATCTCTTGCTATTATATAGTTTTTTATTATCAGCAACAAGAAGATAACAACTTAGTAAAAGAAAATAATAAAAGAAAGAATGGACAGAAGAATAAATGTGTGATAAGATGCTTGAAGTCTCAGTCTTAGTAATACCAAAGTTTTGCCATTTCTTTTAGGCAGAGTGTGCATTATGCATCAAGAATCATAAGATAAATTCATATAAACCATGTATAAGAGTGTGATGTTAGGATGACAATTTCCTCTTCCTGTATCTTCTTGAATATGGATTGAGAGCTGGACTGTGGTTACAGGTTGCCCTAGTGTGTCCAAAGAACTTGCATCTACCACATCTGTATGTGTACTTTGTCGATTCTCTTCTTGGGCGATATCTTTTTGTTTGTTTTCTTCCAGGTCTTATTTTAACATCAGGCGGCGTTATTTTAATATCCATAATGTTTTGTGGAATAATCCATGAGTCTTGATTTTCAACTGATAGTATTTCGCCTTTGTATGTCTCTTGGCAGGCTTGTTTCTTGAACCAGTCCGCACAGTATGTAGATTTTGGCAAACTTCTTTTGTCTATAACTGCCATGGCATGTGTGCACGGTAACTCGTCAGTTTGGAACTCCAAGCACTCACAAGTCATATCCTTCAGGTCTACATTGTATTGATATCTTTCATCTTTTACAACAAATTTGACGGGAGTTATGTTTTCTACCTGTGGAAATTGACAATATAATTGAGTGATATTTTTTGTGGCAATTTTCAGATTATGTGAGAGTTATGCCCTTTCCGGCATACTTCCTGTACAGTGAAAATAAGAGTCTGCCCCTTCCGGCAGAACAAAGTATAAAATAGGGTCATAGTTGTTCCTTTGTCCAGCATAACTTTTGTGTTTGGTTAATTTTAAAATATACATTGCTCATAAAACTAAGATTGAAGTGTGTGTTGGTAAAATCTACTTACTTTCATTGTGAGCATAAAAACAGTGTCATAGTTATGCCCTTACCGGCATAATTCCGTGCTAGTTAAAATAAGAGTCTGCCCCTTCCGGCAGAACGAAGTATAAAAATAGGGTCATAGTTCTTCCTTTATCCAGCATAACTTTTGTGTTTGGTTAAAATTAAACTATGCATTTCTCACCAAACTAATATTGAAGTGTGTGTTTGTAAAATGTACTTACATTCATTGTGAAGCCTCTACTTATCTTTTCAAGGAGAATCTTTTCAGCCCAACATGTCAGGTCATGGGACGGTCCTGTTGCATCCAATTTTCTCTGGTAAAACCAATTTTGCAGCTTGTTCTGGATGTATCAATACATGCCATTATTGACAACTCTCTTGCTTTCCTCAATACAGAATTCATTGTCTCGACATTGTTTGTTGTGAGCATGTTGTAACGTCTATTGGTGTGGAATGAACGTGCCCATCTTTTCGGTGGTTCTTCTTCTATGTATTCTGCAGCTTTTGGGTCGATTTGTTGTATCTGTGACATATAGGTACGAAACTCTGCCTGTTTGTAGGTAGTTGTTGCATTGTAGAACAGTGATAGGATCGCTTCGGATGGGAAATATTTCTGCAAGTTCTTCTCCATGTGGTAGATGCATATTCCATGTTGTGTATTTGGATACAGTTCTTTGATTGCAGTTGCAATTGATGCGTGGCGATCGAAAAGAATTGATAGGTCTTTGCGCGTGCCAAACACCTTTTTCACGTGTCTGAAGAACCACCTGTAGGATTCATTATTCTCAGAGTCTGCAATACCAAATGCGAGAGGAAATATGTTGTTGTTTCCATATTTTTCTACTGCTATCATGAGCACACCACGGTATTTTGATTTCAAGAAGGTTGCATCCACCATCATTACTGGTCTGCAGTGTTTCCAACCCTCAATTGATGCTCCATAAGCGAAAAAAGCATATTTAAACTTATTGTCAGCGGTCCATTTGATGTTTGTTGCACCCAATTTTTACCAAAGGCTAAACAAAGCACAACTTATGGAGCTCTAAAATAATTAATTATGTACAGAGTCGCCACCTAGCATTTAAAGTATACTAGGGTACCTATAAATTATTAATATATGCAGCTTAACATGGTCTACGAAAATAAGTGAGATTCTAGGTAAGGGTTCAAATTATTCCGAAGGGAAGGTGTTAGGCATCCTTCAGAATCCACAAATGTGGTTCCCGGCTGGACCAATTTAACTATACGAGGGATGTGTAAAAAGGCTTTATTATTTACAAAAAATAATAGAATTTAGACTAAAGAATGATATGAATATTCACATAAATAATCATGTAATACGTATTTTATACATATGTGATATAATAATTATTAAAAAAAAAAAGTTATGTGCAATTTAGAAGCTTGGGTATGTGACAAAGGTATAAAAAAATGGGCATGAAATTATTTTACACTCAAAGTGAGTTAACTAATTTAACTAACTAAGTATGTACGCCTAATCAATTAATTATGAGAGTATATTCTAAAGCCTAAATATTGAGGCAAATCACCCTATTTATTTACTTAAGTGTGCTAAGCTATTGAATTAAAACTCTAGCAAAACATGATAACTATAAGAATATTAGCTACAAAAATAATAACTGTCTAATATTAATTTGTCTAAAACACATAAAATTTAAATCACCTAAGCAGATCATAAATAAATACCACTAACGTACACCCTAAAAAGTAAAGTTTCACTATATTTTATGCTTGCATAATTTAAGAATGCAAAAAATATAAACAAAGAATTTAAGAAGCTATTTGAACTTCTTTTGAGTGCCATCTTCAAAAAAAATAACTTCGGATACCTGCGTGAGACTTAATAAAAAATGTTAGTAAAAGAATAAATAATTATCGGATAAATTAAAAAATAATGAATAAACTTAAAATAAAAATCCGTCTTTGTACATGGAAGGCCTTGGAAATCGACGGAAATTTCTTCATCGGCCATGTAAGCAGTAAAATTATTCATTGTAAATGCAGGATATAGAACAGTAAGCAACACATAGCTCATCCATAAACCCAGGATTCTAAGTGCAATCTTACAAAATAGATATCTATCCATAGTAAATTCTTAACCCGATCAATCCTTTTGTTTTTGCAATACAGAGGCTTAAAAGTAAGTACCATTGATACCACTGAGATTGAAAAATCTAGAAACAGAAGCTATTAAACTGGCAGTACATAAAGTAAATTCTGGTCATCTGCCTCCGACCAAAATTTTACACTACTTGCGTCATGCCACAAATTTTGTTATGCTCTTTGCTAAATCTCTAGAATCATTTACAGAGAAATTTCTTGTTAGTTCTTCGTTATGCACAAGACCTCGATGTCGTCAGTTTCTTTCTTCATTGAAGAAATAATCACCGGTGGAGATCTACGGTTTTTGAGCTCCGGCGTCGTGAGTTCGCCGGAGCGGGCAGTGGGTGAGGGAGAGAGGGAGACGAAGGGGGGCTGTGCGATGGGAGGAAGATGGTGGTGTAGTTGGTTGCTGGCTGATGAGAGAGAGATGTGGCGGAGTTCGCCGGAGCTCGGAGCTCCGGCGTAGAAGGTGGCGGCGGCTGTAGAAAGAGGAGGGAGGGAGAAAAATGTTTAGGGTTTTGTTTTTTTTTTAGAAGAGAGAGGGGGAAGCAAAAAATCTGAAAAAAATTAAGTGTGTGTGTGTGGAACTGTGCGTTGGATCCCAAGATTAAATCAACCCCCACTTTTCCTTAAAATGTGAACAAACCCTCCTTTTTGTCCAAAAAATAATGATGAAGCCATACCCCTTTGTCCCCAACCTATCACCTCAATTAACTTCTTTTTTTTTTTTTTAAATGATGAGACCTTGACTTTATCAAATTTTACTCTGCGTTTAAAAATTAATTACTCCGATTTTTTTTTATACTGTCGGGCTGTACTAAAATATAGTTGATTAATACATATATAAATAATAATGTAAGTATAAAAATATAAATAGTAATGTATAGGATAAAAAAAAATGTATTGCTATAAAATTAAGAAACAATTAATTGCACAAAAAAAATGGTCATATTACGCTGTACATGTGCAAAATAATGATTCTTGTAAAATGACAATAAATTGAAAATTTTCCTAAAATAAGGATAATCATCAATAAATTGTCAAAAATATGTAAAAATGTATTTCGTGCTCTTTAACGAATCAGGGCCCCCCAAAACGTTAATTTTAAGCATGTCGAGCCAAAATTAGGTGTCAACAACTTGTCCCTCTTCGACCGGAGACGATGAAAGAGTTTTCGGACGAAGACGTTGACATGTAACCTATTTTGGCTCGACAAAGAATTGCTAAAAGGATATGTACGGAGAAAGAGGCCAGACGTTAGTAGAGCTTTGACAATATTCTCAGTTTGTCGGCAGGGTTGCGATAAAAAAAATGATAAAAGGGAAGGATTGTATACCTGCTGGGGAAAGAATGATTCTCGTCCCGATGTGACCGAACTCTGCATAGAGCTTCCTACATATCTCGTCAATCACGAGAATCAGGTCAATGTAGTTCGAAAGGTGATAACTAATGGACTTTTTTTTTTTAAGGCATGATGCAATGCGTTTGAAGGGTATCTGAAAGTGATAATGCAATGCATGTGCAGTGTGTTTGCGAGCATTCGCAATGTATGTGCAGTGCATTTGCGAGCATTCGCAAAGTAATGATGCAATGTATGTGCAGTGCGTCTGCGAGCATACGCAGGGCATTTAAAACAAACAAATGCAGGTACGGTGCAATGCGTCTGCGAGCATACGCAGGGGCATTTGAAAACAATAAAACAATACAGGTGCAGTACAATGCGGCTGCGAGCATATGCAGGGGCATTTGAAAACAATAAAGAAATGCAGGTGCGGTGCAATGCGGCTGCGAGCATACGCAGGGGCATTAAGAAAACAATAATAAAACAAGGCAGATGCGGTGCGATGTCTTATGCAGAAATTTTCAAAGGGTGGTGCGCGGCCCGTGCAACATATGAAAGGCGGTGCTCAGCCTTATGCAGAAATTACAAAAGGGCGGTGCGCAGCCTTATGCAGAAAATTGAAAGGGCGGTGCGCAGCCCAGGCAACATATGAAAGGCGGTGCTCAGCCTTATGCAGAAATTACAAAAGGGCGGTGCGCAGCCCATGCGACATGAAAGGCGGTGCTCAGCCTTATGCAGAAATTACAAAGGGCGGTGCATGACCCATGTAACATATGAAAGCGATGCAAAGGGCGGTGCGCAGCCCATGCATCATATGAAAGGCGGTGCTCAGCCTTATGCAGAAATTACAAAAGGGCAGTGCGCAGCCCATGCAAAAAATTATAAAAGGGCGGTGCACAGCCCATGCAATATATGAAAGGCGGTGCTCAGCCTTATGCAGAAATTACAAAGGGCGGTGCATGGCCCATGTAACATATGAAAGCGATGCAAAGGGCGGTGCGCAGCCCATGCATCATATGAAAGGCGGTGCACAGCCTTATGAAGAAAATTAAAAGGGCGGTGCATGGCCCAAGCAATATATGAAAGCGATGCAAAGGGCGGTGCGCAGCCCATGCATCATATGAAAGGCGGTGCTCAGCCTTATGCAGAAATTACAAAGGGCGGTGCATGGCCCATGTAATATATGAAAGCGACGCAAAGGGCGGTGCGCAGCCCATGCATCAATGAAAGGCGGTGCTCAGCCTTATGCAGAAATTACAAAGGGCGGTGCATGGCCCATGTAATATATGAAAGAGACGCAAAGGGCGGTGCGCAGCCCATGCATCAATGAAAGGCGGTGCTCAGCCTTATGCAAAAATTACAAAGGGCGGTGCATGGCCCATGTAATATATGAAAGCGACGCAAAGGGCGGTGCGCAGCCCATGCATCAATGAAAGGCGGTGCTCAGCCTTATGCAGAAATTATAAAGGGCGGTGCATGGCCCATGTAATATATGAAAGCGACGCAAAGGGCAGTGCGCAGCCCAAGCATCATATGAAAGGCGGTGCTCAGCCTTATGCAGAAATTACAAAGGGCGGTGCATGGCCCATGTAATATATGAAAGCGATGCAAAGGGGCGGTGCGCAGCCCATGCATCATATGAAAGGCGGTGCTCAGCCTTATGCAGAAATTTAAATGGGCGGTGCGCAGCCCATGCAACATGAAAGGCGGTGCTCAGCCTTATGCAGAAATTACAAAGGGCGGTGCATGGCCCATGTAACATATGAAAGGCGGTGCTCAGCCTTATGCAGAAATTTAAATGGGCGGTGCGCAGCCCATGCAACATGAAAGGCGGTGCTCAGCCTTATGCAGAAATTACAAAGGGCGGTGCATGGCCCATGTAACATGTGAAAGCGATGCAAAGGGCGGTGCGCATCCCATGCATCATATGAAAGGCAGTGCGCCTAAAATGTCCTATCAAAGGCGGTCTAGCCTAAAATGTCTAATTAAAGGCGGACAAGCCTAAAATGCGGTACTTTTGCGAACAATGATGTTGCCTCTGCATGGCATTTGAAAGTGATAATGTAATGCAGGTGTGGAAGATAACGCCTTTGCTTCGGCGCGAATGCAGTGTAGAAGGTAAGGTCCTTGGGCCATGAAATGGTGCCTTTAGGCGATGAGAATGATGCCTTTAGACTATGACGCCCTCGGTGTCCTGTTGTGGGGCTGGACGAGCCAATGCAGTGTCCTACTGTGGGGCTGGACGAGCCAATGCAGTGTCCTACTGTGGGGCTGGTCGAGCCCGTGCCTTTTCTCTTGAAATGCGCCATTGGTGGAATTTTTGAGGGCCCCCTCAAAAATTTTGTCCCAGTTTAGAAAACAAACAAAAATTTGCATACTTCCCGCGAAATGCGATGTTCACTTGCGGTTTTTTTTTTTTTTTGTTATTATTTTATTTTTTAAGCTACTCAAAAATGTTCTCCCAATTTCATGCTTCAGCGGAGAAATACGAGGATCTTTCATGGTAAGACCAGATGTGGATACCTCATAGAGTTAGTAACAACACAACAACATTGAACTATATTTACTGAGCAATAATAAAAAATTAAGAAAAATAACAAAATCACGAAAGCAAAATCTAGCAAAATTTTTTTTTTTTTTTTAAATAATCACAATGACTGATATAACATGCCTCGACTTCAGTTGGTACCAACAATTAGTATTGTGCATAAGAATTCACCATTGTTTATCGTCCAACAAACCAAGATCGACTTATTGATAATTTCTACAGCTTCAAGTGGTACCTCAGACATACCTAAGGATCGACAAGATCGGTTCATTTTGTTTCAAACAAATACTCTGAACTATACCTACCCTCATGTTTCAAGTGCCCTCACCAGAAAGAAAATCCCTTTTCACACATATTCAGTATTTTTGAACTTTGGGACATCTAGAGAAGTACACTCAAACTCAGAAAGATGTTCAATGCTTGCAATTGTAATACCATAAGCTTGGCCGTCATGTAAGTATCCACTAATAAGAGAAACCTTAGCATAGAATCACGTAGGGCTTGTTATGGGGTTGTAATGTAGGCTTGGGAAAAGGGTAGGATATTATTTGGGTAAGGAGTGACTAATCCTTCCCTAAGCGTTGCACTATGTCTATGCTTAGTATTTGTGTGCTCTGACGCTGATCTACTTTGTTTTATTGTCCCTTTCTTTTGTACTTGTGCGACCTCTTTTGCAAGTTAAAGCCCTTTTTTTTTTTTTTTTTGAGTTTAGGGTTGCATGCCCGAGACTCTGTGGGGATTAAGAGAATTGACCTGGGTTGTATGCCCGAGGTCTTGATACTAATTCCGGGTTGTATGCCTGAGTGTGAAAAATAAAAGAAATAACGGGTTGTATGTCCGAGATCCCGAATGACTGAGGTTTTTTTTTTTTGTTTGTGGGCTCCTTCTTGCTTTGGAAGTCGTTCTTAGCCTTTGTTTTTCTGGGACGGTCGAATCATTTTTTTTTTTGGAAACTTCAGCTCAGATCTCTATCCGCGATTGCACATTTTTAGTGCGCTCAGGGAGGTTGGGCCAAGAGAGAGATAGTGCATATAAGCACTCAGAAATGGTATAGGCTTATGATGTGGTGGTCAAAGAAAAGGCTCTAGGCTCAAAGGGGAAATGCTAGGGATAATGTTATTTGGTAGGCTAGAAAGGCTCAAACTGGTCAAAGAAGGCCTACGATCCTTTTCTATGCTGAGTGTTACTCATAATTTCGCCTCAACAGACATTCAGGCCAAGTTCTAGATCACAATGCAATGCAATTGAACGCTATCTAAAGCTCACCACACAATGCACATGAAACAATGAGGTTGGTTTTGTTCTTGTCTTACAAGCATGCAAGAGAATTTTTCAAGTGTCATTTAAGGTGTGAATGAGAGATACCAAAAGAATCTATGGTTTATCATGAAGTCAGTCCTCTCTATCATATTGATTATCACTTGTTTCTTTCGTATGCACAATCCTAACTGTGTTGGTACCAACCAAGTTAAAGATATGAATCTAAAAAAATATTTTTGTATTTTTTGAATAGGGGTACCAAACCGAAAAAGGGTTGCCTAAGTATCTCATCTTAGATGAGAATCAGGTGCGCGTAGTTCGTTCAGATAAGATAGAAAGAAAGAAATAAAATATTTTTGTGATTTTTCAACAATAAAGTTTTTTTTTTTTGTGATTTTTTGAATAATGAATTTTTTTGTGATTTTTTGAATAATGATTTTTTTTGTGATTTTTTGAATAATGAATTTTTTTGTGATTTTTTGAATAATGATTTTTTTTGTGATTTTTCGAATAATGAATTTTTTTTGTGATTTTTTGAATAATGAATACCGAACCCAAAAGGGCTGCCTACGTATCTCATCAAAGAAGAGAATCAGGTGTGCGTAGTTCTTGCAAATAGGATAGAAAGAAATAAAATATTTTTGTGATTTTTCAAAATAAAGGATTTTTTTTTTTGTGATTTTTTGAATAATGAATAATGAATACCGAACCCAAAAGGGCTGCCTACGTATCTCATCAAAGAAGAGAATCAGGTGTGCGTAGTTCTTGCAAATAGGTTATAAAATGCATGATTGAAGAAAAAAAACATTTTCCAAAATGCAGGGTTCAACACAAGTCAACTAAAAATAATTAGATAAAGTGCTAAAGTAGTGCAAATCAAATAACACAATATTTATTTAAAAACAAAACATGTAACAAATAAAGAGTATGTGAAAAATGAAAAGAATGTTCGAAATAAAGGATAAAATTCAACCTAGCTAAAAACAACTGCAAAATGGAATGTACAGTAACCTAGGAATTCTAAGAGTTGGTTTTCCTATGACACAAGGCTCCCCCAAGCGGACAACTTGGGAGTGGAAAGTCCGTGGCCGTCGACTGCACCGCCGATCGACTAAATCCACAAGATCGATCCAACTAAAAGGGTAATTTAGTAGTGTACGGCCGCGAACCGCGAAACCGCTTTAAGTGTGTGAATTTATGTGAATTTTCCAGGAGTGGAGAAAATATGAACGGAATGCCATTTTATATAAACCGATAACACATATGAATATTAATATAAAACCACAAAAAGATAGCAATTAAAGAGAAACAGTAAAAGCAAGATGCATAATTTACAATAAAAAAAAAATGAGTATGGTAAATAAAACTTGTTAGTAAAAAAAAAGGCAATAATACAGTGTATGAAATTAAAAGCAGATATGTACGCAAACAAATAAGGGAACAAGGGGAAGGATATACATGACGAATAAATACAGGCAAGTAAAATAATAAACAAAAACTCAAATAAAGATAACATACCTCGAATAACAAATTGAATCCATATGGTTAGAACCTAAGTGTCCCCAGCAGAGTCGCCATGTTGTTGCACCCTATTTTTACCAAAGGCTAAACAAAGCACAACTTATGGAGCTCTAAAATAATTAATTATGTACAGAGTCGCCACCTAGCATTTAAGGTATACTAGGGCACCTATAAATTATTAATATATGCAGCTTAACATGGTCTACGAAAATAAGTGAGATTCTAGGTAAGGGTTCAAATTATTCCGAAGGGAAGGTGTTAGGCATCCTTTAGAATCCACAAATGTGGTTCCCGGCTGGACCAATTTAACTATACGAGGGATGTGTAAAAAGGCTTTATTATTTACAAAAAATAATAGAATTTAGACTAAAGAATGATATCAATATTCACATAAATAATCATGCAATACGTATTTTATACATATGTGATATAATAATTATTAAAACAAAAAAGTTATGTGCAATTTAGAAGCTTGGTATGTGACAAAGGTATAAAAAAATGGGCATGAAATTATTTTACACTCAAAGTGAGTTAACTAATTTAACTAACTAAGTATGTACGCCTAATCAATTAATTATGAGAGTATATTCTAAAGCCTAAATATTGAGGCAAATCACCTTATTTATTTACTTAAGTGTGCTAAGCTATTGAATTAAAACTCTAGCAAAACATGATAACTATAAGAATATTAGCTACAAAAATAATAACTGTCTAATATTAATTTGTCTAAAACACATAAAATTTAAATCACCTAAGCAGATCATAAATAAATACCACTAACGTACACCCTAAAAAGTAAAGTTTCACTATATTTTATGCTTGCATAATTTAAGAATGCAAAAAATATAAACAAAGAATTTAAGAAGCTATTTGAACTTCTTTTGAGTGCCATCTTCAAAAAAAATAACTTCGGATACCTGCGTGAGACTTAATAAAAAATGTTAGTAAAAGAATAAATAATTATCGGATAAATTAAAAAATAATGAATAAACTTAAAATAAAAATCCGTCTTTGTACATGGAAGGCCTTGGAAATCGACGGAAATTTCTTCATCGGCCATGTAAGCAGTAAAATTATTCATTGTAAATGCAGGATATAGAACAGTAAGCAACACATAGCTCATCCATAAACCCAGGATTCTAAGTGCAATCTTACAAAATAGATATCTATCCATAGTAAATTCTTAACCCGATCAATCCTTTTGTTTTTGCAATACAGAGGCTTAAAAGTAAGTACCATTGATACCACTGAGATTGAAAAATCTAGAAACAGAAGCTATTAAACTGGCAGTACATAAAGTAAAGTCTGGTCATCTACCTCCGACCAAAATTTTACACTACTTGCGTCATGCCACAAATTTTGTTATGCTCTTTGCTAAATCTCTAGAATCATTTACAGAGAAATTTCTTGTTAGTTCTTCGTTATGCACAAGACCTCGATGTCGTCAGTTTCTTTCTTCATTGAAGAAATAATCACCGGTGGAGATCTACGGTTTTTGAGCTCCGGCGTCGTGAGTTCGCCGGAGCGGGCAGTGGGTGAGGGAGAGAGGGAGACGAAGGGGGGCTGTGCGATGGGAGGAAGATGGTGGTGTAGTTGGTTGCTGGCTGATGAGAGAGAGATGTGGCGGAGTTCGCCGGAGCTCCGAGCTCCGGCGTAGAAGGTGGCGGCGGCTGTAGAAAGAGGAGGGAGGGAGAAAAATGTTTAGGGTTTTGTTTTTTTTTTAGAAGAGAGAGGGGGAAGCAAAAAATCTGAAAAAAATTAAGTGTGTGTGTGTGGAAGTGTGCGTTGGATCCCAAGATTAAATCAACCCCCACTTTTCCTTAAAATGTGAACAAACCCTCCTTTTTGTCCAAAAAATAATGATGAAGCCATACCCCTTTGTCCCCAACCTATCACCTCAATTAACTTTTTTTTTTTTTTAAATGATGAGACCTTGACTTTATCAAATTTTACTCTGCGTTTAAAAATTAATTACTCCGATTTTTTTTTATACTGTCGGGCTGTACTAAAATATAGTTGATTAATACATATATAAATAATAATGTAAGTATAAAAATATAAATAGTAATGTATAGGATAAAAAAAATGTATTGCTATAAAATTAAGAAACAATTAATTGCACAAAAAAAATGGTCATATTACGCTGTACATGTGCAAAATAATGATTCTTGTAAAATGACAATAAATTGAAAATTTTCCTAAAATAAGGATAATCATCAATAAATTGTCAAAAATATGTAAAAATGTATTTCGTGCTCTTTAACGAATCAGGGCCCCCCAAAACGTTAATTTTAAGCATGTCGAGCCAAAATTAGGTGTCAACAATGTTAGCAACTGTTCCAGGATTTCTTAATTTCATCATGTGAAGATATTGCGGTAGAAGTGTGTAGTTATCTTCTGGGCTTCCTCTTATGACATTATAAGCGTGTTGGAGGGAACGCCATGCTTTGTGGTAACCAATGTGCAAGCCATATCTGCTTCTCATTTCCTCAATGACAAATTTGGGTGTTATCTCTTGTAGTGTATGGAGTACTAGGTTTGTAATGTATTCCGCTATGACTTTTGAAGTTGCATTACTCATGTCAGAGGTGATGAAATTTATTGAACAACTATGTCTCTTTTCAAAGTTAACTACTTTGAAAAGTTTTGATCCTCTGAACCTTGAACTGTGGAAACGCCAAATGCAGGTTGGGTCAACACATCTGATGTAATATCGTTGTGTGCATGACTTTTCTACCTTTTACTGTTGATGACGAGTAATTGCAATGTTATTCATGCACTTTTTCACGGTATCGTTGTCTTTGAATAAAATGCCAACTTCTATTTGATCAATCGATGCACTAGGTGTCAAAATTTGTGTATCATTTTGTATCCTCTTCCTCTTTAGTGTCTTTCTTTTGTTGCATGGTTGTGTTTGTGTCTCTTCAACTGTCATGCTCGGAGTAAGTGATACAACATTCATTGAAGTTGGATGCTGAGAAAGCTCATTGTTTACAACTTGCTCAATGTTTGGCGATTGCCATTGTAGCTACTGAGGTGTCTGGTTAGGAGTTACTATCTCGCTCTTCTCATGTGGAATCCCAAGGTTATGTCCAATAAGGTTGTGTTGTTCGTCATCCAATCTAACATCAGACATATCTTCTTCATAAGCAATGCAGAGTTGTCTGTCAATTTCCTCTATGGTTTGTCCTTCTGTCATTAGGATAGAGTCATTATGATGTTCTTGTAATGGGCTGTTCTCCGCATCAGCTGAATTGAACTCTAATATGAAACGGGAATTTCTGAAGTTGTCATTGTTGTTGAGCAGGTACAAGCAAGTGTGAAGATCAATGTCGTTTGTTACACGCATCCCTTTGGATGTTTTCTCACTGGTGTCAAACCATATGTTGGCCTCTTTTTGCTGAGTATCTTGTGTATGCCCGCAAATATCTGTTGGGGAATTGTTGAAAATTTACACCATCATTGACAAGTATTAGCTTGGTTTCATGATTAACATAATTGTAGGCGGCGTCCCATTTGCCGTTGAAGGCTACGTAGATGCATCTTGGTGTCATTTTTTGTTGTTAAACTTCCTGCATAAAGAGAGATTCACTTGAGAAAAAACCAAAATGAAATGTATTTAAGTTGTTAGTTTTGAAAATTTAAGTTCTGCCCTTCCCAGCAGACTTTGTATGTAAAGTCATGAAGTATGCCTGAAACGGCATACTCTACCATTTTGTAAACAGAAGTTCTGCCGCTACCAGCATTCTTAAAAAACGGAGTAACTGTTTCTGCAACAGTTATTCCAATGAAATTGCAACAGTTATTTTCATGAAACTGAAAAACCTCCTTTGTCTTTATCCAATTTAAATCAAATCCATGCAACAGCTATTCCAATTTAAAATGCACTAATTTATATTTCTATATAAACCAACACAACTTTTGGAAGAAGGGGAAAAAAACACTTTACTTCTGAAAACAATATATAATCACATACAAAATGAACCAAAATCAACATATTGTACATGTTAATGGTGGCCACGAGCAAGCACATGAACATGCCCATCTTCATAACCAAATCCATCCTAATATTGCAAATTTGGAAATTACTCATGAAATTGCTGATATCAAAAGAGACATAGATTTTCTGAGGGCTCTTTACGGTGCTCTAAGTAGAGAAAATGATGATCTGCGAAGAGAATTACGATTTGTAAGGCAGAGGTTATTCCAACACACTAGCCAAATTGACGATGGGGCAATTTGGAATGGGTACACATGAAATTAGAACTGATGATCGTAGTTTGGTACTTATGAAGTTAGGATTTTATGTTTTGTGGACATATATATATTTAAATGTATGTTAATGAAGTGTAAGTTTCTTTAGGTTTTTTTTGTGGACATATATATATTTAAATGTATGTTAATGAAGTGTAAGTTTCTTTAGGTTTGTAGAATTTTACGTTAATGGCTTCTAAACAGAAGTATTGCCTTCTCCGGCATACTTGTTTAGAAGTTTGTTCAGAACTTTGCCTGTAACGGCATACTCTACTACTTTTTAAATTGTACTTTTGCCTCCTCCGGCATAAGTACATTTTGTTTTGCTTAACATAATGCAGTAACTGTTTTTGGTTTAAAAAAAAATGAAAACCTCCTCTACCTTCATCCAATTTAAATCAAATGTCTGCAACAGTTATTCCAATTAGAGGATTGACGCAACTGGACTAATTTATACTTCTATATAAACCAGAACTTTTGCCTTCTCCGGCATACTTGTTATGAAATTGGGTCAGAACATTGCCGGTAACGGCATACTATACTCTTTTGTAAATTGAACTTTTGTCTCCTCCGGCATAAGCATTTTTTGTTTTGTTGATGATAATGCAGTAACTGTTTTTGGTTAAAAAAAAAATGAAAACCTCCTCTACCTTCATCCAATTTAAATCAAATGCCTGCAACAGTTATTCCAATTAGAGGATTGACGCAACTGGACTAATTTATACTTCTATATAAACCAGAACTTTTGCCCTCTCCGGCATACTTGTTATGAAATTGGTTCAGAACATTGCCGGTAACGACATACTCTACTCTTTTGTAAATTGAACTTTTGCCTCCTCCGGCATAAGCACTTTTTGTTTTGCTGATGATAATGCAGTAACTGTTTTTGGTTTAAAAAAATAAAAAAAAATGAAAACCTCCTCTACCCTCATCCAATTTAAATCAAATGCCTGCAACAGTTATTCCAATTAGAGGATTAACGCAACTGGACTAATTTATACTTCTATATAAACCAGAACTTTTGCCTTCTCCGGCATACTTGTTATGAAATTGGTTCAGAACATTGCCGGTAACGGCATATTCTACTCTTTTGTAAATTGAACTTTTGCCTCCTCCGACATACTTGTTCTAAATTTGTACACATTTTGCCTTAATTCAAGTTTAAATCAATAAGCATTGCCTGATTTAAATTGAATTTACTATAATTACAATTTCAAGTAAATAAGCATTGTATACTAATTTTATTAAGGTATAAAATAATTAAAATCAGAACAAAGCAATAAATCCAATCAATTCTATTTTGCTGATTAATTTTATCATGCGCAATGTTAAATCTGAGCTGTATGTCATCTATTTCTTCATAATCAGGTCGTAGAAGATGATTTTTTTCAAATATTAACAATCTAAACTCACTAAAATCGTTAAATTGAGTTGAATTAAGATTTGTACCTTTTACTGATGTTGTAGCAGCAAAATCAATTGAGAAATCTGGCTTGAAACAACGATTTGAATAATGTGAAAAATTGAGAACGAAGTTGGGCCGGGTTAACGATATGAAAGAAGAGAAGGATTTGAGAATAACGATATTTGTTTTTATATGTAACGGTTAAATGTAGTACTGTCTTTTTACTATGTTACTTTTGCTCGGAAGGACAATAATTAAAGACCACCATTTTGAGGGGCAAAATCTAAAGACCAACCCAAAAGAGGGGCATTTGCGCCAATTGCCCCCAATCCGCACAAAAAAATGGAGTGAAATTGGGTTTTCAATTGGGCCGTCACAACCTATTTATGGCCCATAACTCTTGAAATTGGGTCATTTGCAATTTTGGCCCTATTTTCTGCTGCTCTTTAATTTTTGGCCTTCAAGACAAACAACTTTTCGCAGGGACATAAGTTTATATATTTCGCATCATAATATCACACAAGTTATGCCCCGAGCCTTTATTGAAGTTATGCCCCGCTAAGCATAAGTTCATTTTGAATTCACTCATGCCTATGCTAACTCTTCACTATATTTTATTATTGTTTCACTCGTGATACATATTTAAATTTTATATCACTATTATTTCACTCATGGTATGTATTTTAAAACTTTATCGTTAGTTACTCATGATATGTGTGTCAAACCCAATGAAAAAAATCCTAGATAAGTTCAAATTCTATGAATTTTTCGAACTCCAACACATTTCACTTGTCAAAGTTTCGAACTCCAGGTATTCCATGCTTTAGCTTGGGGTAACTTTTGTCTTGATATTAAAAGTGACTATGTCTCAATAAATTTCAAATGATGGCTAAACTTAATCATTGACTCAAAAACTGACCATTCCTGCTAATTTTTTCTTGAAATTCTCTGTCCTGGTTTGGAAAGTGTAGAGCACAAAAAAGGAAGCTTTGTTGCTTTACCTTGTCCAATTGGACAAAACCTCAAAGGCGCAGAAGCACAACTTTGAAGCCATGAAATTGGAATAGTTTCATCTCTAAGAAAACCAAACAAAATCAAAACTTGCAATTCTCAAAGTCCTTGATTTCTCATGCAAACACACATATAAAAATGGAAGTTATTGTAAACCACATAATATTCATCAAAGCATTCAAAGTCTCAAAACATTGTCAAGAAAACAAAACAAGAGAATTTAACAAAAAAATTGCACTTCTTTCTGTCAATTTGAATTCAAATGGCAATGAGACCAAGAGGTGGTGGTAGAGGTGGACCTGGTACTCGCCCTCATAGGGCGCCGCGACCTGGAGTTCGCCCAGTTTATGAAGATTTTAGGCCTGTTTTTGAGCGGCATCAAGAGGAAGGAGCTGAAAAACTACTTATATTTCTTCCTGGTGTGTTTATTTTCTCTATATTCTGCAATATTAATCTCTTTGTTTTCCCTTGACCATTAACCGTTGCTATGAATATTAAAGTGTTCTATTTTAATATTTGAAGTTGATAGATTTTCATGTAACTTACAAGTAATTAATGATAAAAGATTACGTAAAAATGATCTGTATTCATGTGTTCTATGTATCGGGTTTAAATATACATGTCAACTGTTTTTAGCTTTTTTATGAGCAAGAACTAAAAGGATCATAACAATTTGCAAAACTCAAGATTTTGTAACTTCGTGAAAACAGGAAAATATGAAATTTTCATCATATCATCATACAGTGAAACTTCTATAATATATATATATATTTCAATAGAATTTAAAATTGTCTTGATTTGCCTGCAGGATTCTTTAAGGAAAGCCTTAGAGTAAGTACAGAAGGCAAGAACACAGTCAGGGTACGTGGAGAACAGTTTGTAGAAGGCAACAAATGGAATCGCTTCCAAGAAGATTATCAAGCACCTGAGAACTGTAACATGAGAGGCATCCATGCCAAATTTGAGAATGGTATCCTCATCATCACTATGCCTTGCAAAATGCCCAAGCAATTATTAGATGAACACACAAAACAACCCCCTCTAACAACCCCACCACCCCCTCACAAGGATGATGATGTTCCTCCCAAAACAAGTTATCCACCTATTGAAACCCCAAGAAAACCAACCCCTTTAAAACCCACAGCTCAATTGCCAAAGCCTCAAAATGCTGACAAAGATCAAGTTTCTAGAGTACAGGAAAAACAAAGAGAAGAGGAGAAAATCTTTGATGACCCATTGAAAAGTGCTGAAACATCAAAGTCTCAAAAGGGTGATGAAATTATAGACTTTCCAGCTCTTGGAAAAACCCCAGTAGGAAAAACCAGTGGTGAGAGGGAAAAAACAAAAGATGAGAAGAAAATCTTGGAAGGAGGAAAGAAGGTTGCTGAAAAGAGTAAAGAACTAATAGGAGAAATTCAAGAAAAGGTTGAGCAGAAAGGACCAAAAGAAAAGCAAAGTGCAAGTAATTTAGCTGCTGGTACCTCTTCTTATCATGGCAGTGAATTCAGTATTGACAACTTGAAGAAAAGCTTTTTGGGACAAAATGAAGAGAGACAACTGCTTGTTAATGCTGGAGCTGCTGTGCTGGTGATTATGGCACTAGGGGCTTATGTTTACCACTCCATTGGATCAGGGAGAGCTAAGTAAATAACAACACTTAAATTATGTAAAAATGTACAAATTTACCTTGATTGTGATGCTTTTAATTTGTGCAAATAAAAGCAAATGGGGTTGACGAGGGCATATGTGAAAAATGTAGGAACAAATCATTCTTTCAAGTCTAAGTTAATAAAAAATTTAATTCAGTCAGTTACATGGAAACTCTGTGCATCTCCCTCCTAGCCAATGCCACTGGTGAAACCTCCCTCACCGTCTAAACTCGCAGTTCAGATTTCTCATTACATACCGTATATACAAGCAGCAAACAAACTCCACAACAGAAAGCAATCCAGTTCTTCGGACGCCATCCATTCAACTGTTGTTTCTGTCAGCAGGGAATAAATCTAATGCAATGTTATATGTCAGTTCATGTTAAACAGTTAGTCGTCCCTCTAAGAGTCTGGATTGACTGCTACCACTCAGCTAAAAATATATGTTCAGGAGTGCAAGTCTGGACAACTTCAGAAGCCGCAGCATCAAATACGCTCCACAAACCATTTATAGATGGAATCATTAGCTTGTTTACACTTAATACACAGCTTAGTGTTGTGTAAATTGACATGACCTCCATTGAAGCAATTTCTTAATCTGCTTCGCCTATGTCAGATATTAGCCTGCAAAATGTCACAACATGCAGTAAAAAGCTTAGAAACCATAGTTGAGAAGGTTCATCATAATATGGAATGATTCAAAATAACAAGGTATTCTCAGAGATGAGAAAAATATCAGCGCAAGGAAAAACAAAAAGAGAAAATTGAAGAGGAAACAGGATACACTTGAACAGCTTTCACGTCCCAGATCCTCCCCCTACCTCAAGACAGATATAATTGAATACTCAACTCCAAATACTCGTAACAATGAAGAGAATCAATCTCGTAAGTTATTTTGTCGCACCCAAAGAAAATAGTGTTAGTTATATGTGAATAACTTTTATAGACGAATATTGGCTTATAAATGTTTCTAGCACGGACATAGTCGACGTGTCCCTGATCAACACCCTTACCCTTACTGAAGCAGGCATGCACTGCCTATATCATTTTTTATTTTTTATTTTTATAAGGATATGCACTGCCTATATCATGAAAGGGGCATATCATCCGTCATAGGACCCCATCCTTTCTCAATTATGAATTTTCTACTTGAGAAATCTCTAACAGAATTATCCGTTAAGATTTACAATTAAGATACCACTGCATATGCCTCTGCCTTGTAAAGCTAAAAATGTACTGAGCAAAAGCATTTGATTGCACTTTGAGAGGGAAAAGATACACAAAAGAGAACCTTAATGAGTTGTTACAAGAGCTACTAGTTTTAACATGGAGGAAGAAACTATTGCATTAAAATCAAAGGTTAAACGCAATTGGATCTATAAATGGTTTAAAGAAATTTTTTGTGATCGCCAAGACACACGGGAGACGAGACCCTAATCTAGAAAATCTAAATGTTAAAATTCATCCTCTTAATATTTGCTACCAGAAACTTAACATGACAAGCTAAATCATGACAAACAACACTTGACTAAGTAACAGAGTTGCAGTATATACAGCGGAAAAGAACAAATGAAACGCGCTTGCATTTCGAGCTTCTCCAATTGCATGTCCTCTGGCTTAGTAATTGAAAATACAATACAAAATACAGTAAACTCCCTGAAAATATAACTCAGTGATGCCACCCATCAACTTTTGAGAGGATGGTTCATTGTCTAAATTTCCAATGAGACATCTACATCCTCACACGTTTACTTAACTCCCTGACTTACAAGTGCTCTAATCCACAACTTCGTGAATCATAGGGTTCTAGTTTGTGCAAATAATGTTGTTTTTCCTTTCGCCATAGCTTTTTATTAAGCATCCATCCAATGAGCTGCCTAATTTTTCCAAATTGCAGAAATGAAATACCAGCAATTTAATTTTAAGAAGAGCAAACTGAATCACAAAATCAATATGTTCTTATAATTATTCCCACATAAATTAACTGTTTAGGGGAGTCTGTTCATACTCTCTAAAACTCCTTGCATATTGCTCACCTACCATGATTGACTAGCCACAAGTCTTCCCATAAAATCTGGTGGAGTATTAAGAAAATGATGCACCATACCCTTGGAAAGCTAATGAACCTTTAAAAGTGGCTACTTTTGGCTGCATTTTGTGCCAGGAAGCAATCTCAAAAGTGCAAAATCTAAAGAAGAAAGCCGGGAATGTGCAATAGCTATTCCATGCGTTAAAAAGAGGGCAAACAGTTTAACTTCCTCTTTTTACACTTTGCTATTGCCAGCAAGGTATTGGATATGCTTTTAGCTCTGATAAATATCAAGCAATTGTGGAGACATGTTTGACATGGAGAAGTCATAATCAGAAATGGGGATATAGAAATAGAGAAATATAAAGTGTTTAGAAGAGCAGACCAGTTCCACTTTAAAGCTGAAAAGTTGTTGTCTAAGGAATGCCTTTGTGGTGCAACCAAACTGATGTACAATATATAGATGATTATCTAGAGGTTTTTAGCTGACTAGACCATAACTTTGTAAAAGATAATGAAGCATCAACCTGTGACTTCAGAAATGTGAATAAACACAACACTTTAAGCAACACCAGAAATGTGAATAAACACAACGCTTTTAGCAACAGAAATTAAAAAAAAGATCTGATCATATCATATACTGCTAAGTCTCTACATAGGCACGGACAGAATTCTTATCTTTCAATTTGCTCAATATAATATACTTCTGTTATACTCCCTTTTTTCCATCTTATATGACAAGCTTCCCTTTTTGGTCCATTCCATTTGGTATTTTTTTTAATCTTAGCATTCTCATTTTGCCTAAACAACATACTGAAGTATTGTTACATATGTATTTCGGTTGTGTCAGAAGTCCCCTTTTTTTCTTTCTTAAATGCAATGTTCAGTCAAACACTATAGCGTGGAATAAATCAAACATTATTCTTTACATTCTTAATCAAAACCATATATATTTACTACTTTGAAGTTATTCTGTTACCTTATTTTGTGAAGCGAGATAGATATTCTTTTGTCAAATAAAGTTTTGTTTCCTTAAAGATATCAATTCCAATCTAGTCATTTAAACACCTATAACTAATTTACTTAATTTAGTAGAGACCAAATCATTCAAATATCCTTTAGTTTTTAGGAAACCTATCAAAAGTCGCTTTGGCCAAGTGGTTAAGACGCATACCTGCTAAGTACATGGGGTTTCCCCGCTAGAGTTTGAATCTCTCAGCCGACGTCAAGCCTTTTCTTATCCAGACCCCAATTGTGGATTACACTGGGTATGTTGTTGTTGTAGTTTTTAGGAAATCAATTTATTTTATTTACTCTAAAATTAATTCTTTCCTTATGTGGTGCGTAAGATTATACATACACCTATACTTCAACATATTTTGAAATGGTAATAATTTACCTATTCCTCAACACAGTTAGTTACTTACTAATAAGGATTTTACTTCTTTATGACTATCAATAATCAATTTGATTAGTTAAGCTATTTACTATCAGTATCTATAATAATATAATACACATACATATAACAATTTGCTCAATAGATATTTCTTCCCTATGACAATCAAATTCAATTGAATAAGTTCATGTCCTTATTTTTGGATACCTGTAATCCGTATTCATTTCCTTAATTCCATAAAGTAAATCATTTAGATTTCCATAAATTGATCCGCGCAGTGTTTAGTTTAGTTTTCTACTACAGAAAAGACTGATTCAATTGTGTGAAGTTCCTTGTAAAATTACTCCAGTCAGTTCAAACTTTATTTGCTATTGACAGTTGTTCCGATCAAATTAGCTTGTATGCTTATTTTAGCTACAAATAATTCATATGTTATCAATTTAGTAAGTCAATAATATCGACATCCAAGTCAGTTTGTCCTTAGTTTTTATGAAATCAGTGGTTTTAAATTGTGTTGTTTTGTTGTTTCCCTCTTTTACACATGTTGCTCGGATCCTCCAATAATGTTGCCGCATTAGTACAGGTCCTTCAAAAATGAAAGTTGTATCCCAGCACTCGTCAATGAACTGAGTAGTTACTAGTGAAACCATGGATATTTATTTAATAAAAAATAAAAGGTCACAATTGCAAAATAATCATTGGTCATTTATTTAACTTACCTAAATAGAAATCGAGTTAAGTTACATTCTTGACTAATAATCTAATTTTTTTTATTTTTTTTTTGACAATGGTAACATAATCTAATTTAATTTTCATCAGTCTTACAACTAATTTTTTTCTTTGTGAAGCTAACATGTTGTATATTTAAAATGTTAACAACTAATATTCATATATATTACTCTTATCTTTTTTTTTTAATAAGGAGATATATATTACTCTTATCTCTTATCAAAAAAAATTTTTGTTAATTCTCATATATATTTATTGGTTGTATCGCAACACTTGTACGGTTGTATCCGTATTCCAATCCGTACTGCAAATCCTAAAATTTATGTGATAACGAATCGGAACTCTAAATCCACAACCGTGTTGGATACTTGCACCCGTATCCATAAAACAAATATTAAGGTTGAGTTATATTTACAATTCTCTAGAAAACATATTTTTATAGGTGAAATATCTACATAGGAAATCAATCATTTGACTCACAAATTTATTGTGTTTCCCTTTATACAATAAGATTAACATATATTTCCAGTTCTCTACGTAACATGCATTTTACAGGTAAAATACTCCATAACTTTAGCAATTTATTAAATCAGGTTTTATTCCCTCAACTGATCCAATTAGTTTGTTTCTTTGTTTTCAGACACTTGTAAGTCGTTCCAATTCTTATCTGAGTGAATAAAAGAATTTACTTTTACTCCTTAATGATACTAGAAGTTAAATGTTTATACTTCTAAGCATTTCTACTACAAAAACCATATTATGTGTACCTTATAATAAAATCAAAACTGTTATTCAAAATCACGTGTAAATAGGTAGCTGAACGGATAACAATTTGTTTTTTGCCCAAAACAGCTGATTTTAACAACAAATTAGCTAAAATAACAGCTCTAACTCACCGGAAGAGTTGCTACAAAAATCTCCCCTAGGGCTTTGGTTCAATGGCGAAGGAAGTAGAGTGCAGGGATATATGCTATGGTTGTCTAATAATTAAGTGGAGATAGGTAAACCAGGACACACATTATCCACCAACTTTCGAAGCTGAAAAAACAAAGAATTTCTCAATTGTAAGGAAGTGGGCAAACCCATTATCCATCAAGTTTTCCTTTGAACAGGAAACGTTATTCATTTTGAAGCTGAAAAGAGCAAATATCTCGTTTGCCAAAACAAAAAAAAAAAAAAAAGGAGCAGTTGTAAGGTTTATTTCTCGTTATGCCCTTTCTCCTACACCAGCCCCCATTTGGACCTCTAAATTAGAAGCAAGGAAAATCTATAGATTCTCCTACACCAGCCCCATTTAGATCTCTAAATTAGAAGCAAGGAAAATCTATAGATCAGAAGGTGATGCTTGACATACCAACCTCAAATGCCCCGGAAGGGTTTAAACTAAAAATGAAAGAAGGAAAAAAAAAAACAAGAATGCTAATATCGATCTCCAACAAAAATTATTCTCATAAAAAAGACTCTGGAGATCAAGACAAAAATTGAATTAGTAATTTCAACCAGGAAAGAAAGATACTTTATGTTGATGTATCAAAGGCAAGTTGGTTGGTTCTTGACTTTTGGATCTATTTTCTATCCTTGTCTTTAGCCAGTTAAGTTATAATTAGGATCCTGTTTAAAGAGGAACATTAATCCTTTTTATTGAAAAAAATTAGTAAAACTTCCTCACAAGCTCGTGCATTATGATGTAGATGTCTCTAACAAAGAAATGGTTAGAAAATAGATAGCATAAACAAAAAATATTAATAGAAATTGGTAAATTTGGAAGTTTCCTAAATATGTTAATGCCAAAAAAGTAAGCTAAAGTCCGAGGGTATATAGTGAATTATGGGCATCAAATATGGGGCTAGTTTAGTCCTTTGCAGAAAATGTGAAGTTCATGTGTACAATGAGAAATCAAAAGACATAGCTAAGGTTCAGTAACACGAAACTCTTTTCTCTTCACATGAAAGGGACAGAGAGATAGAGTGGGCAGGGGGAAGGTTTCAGACCAGCAAAAGGAGTTGCACCAAGAACTAACTAAAAACAACATACATTAAAACTCAAGTTTATAGGAACATCTCAAGGAATGTTCATTGTCATTCTTGTCTTAAAGATGGTACTCTAATAACCATTAATAAAGGTTTGAGTGATGTATCACCCATTATAACAGGAAAGTTGACCACATGAGGTCTTTTAACAACAAAAAGGAAATAAAAGTTGAAGACGTTCTTGATAGCTGTAAATTAATGAAGTTTCTATCTAAAACATCTTAAATGTTTTGCAGGTATTCTTTTAGTTTTGATTATTTACCAGATGGTTTTGCCTTCTGCGAGGGTTTCTTAACCTTCTCAGCTTGCAATTCCAATACCTTCTCCGAAGGCCTTCGTTTCCTTTTCAAGCATGTTGTGCCTGTGTCCTCTGCAGCAGAATTATCAATGGATGCATTAAAATAATAATAAAATAGCAGAGGAGATTAATTATGAGTTACCTAATTATCAAGATTCATACAGAAGTCTAACTAAAATAAAAGACAACTTTGTAAATTTAGTTTCAGAACTGGTGCATGATACGATGAATGGAACAAATGCATGGGATAGATTATTATCTGTATACTCCACAAAATTACAATAAACAATATATCATCAGCAGCTTCATAACACAGAATATTTTAGTCTAGAAATTCGCAGAGGAAAGGAGGACAACAAAACTTTTGTCACTGAACTGGAGATGCAACAGAGAAAGAACATTGGCCTTTTCATTATCTTTTATGTTCCAAGGGAAACTACTTTACCTTATCTGGCTCAGACATCAGCATAAATTTCACTTTCTACTTCCATTGCAAGGTCAAATTAAGTTTTCAGACTTCTTTTTGTCATGAAACATACAGAAAAAGATACCTATTAGGATATTCTGAAGCAAAAAGAAAAAAAAAAGTATTAGGATTCCTAGCAGAACTAATGTGCAAATTGAACTCATAACATTTCTGCTTCAGTGTACATAGCGACTTCCCTAACAACTTCAGAGACCAAGCTGGTATTTTACAATTGATCTGTAAGAGAAACTTCACTTGTTCAAATAGCATGATAGAGTTTCTCAAGACAGATAGTAGGAAGGGCTCCGCCAACAATGGGAAATTCTAGGTAGGCGTTTGGACCTGCGATTTCATCTCAGCGTTTGGACATGTGATTTCATCTCATGAGATGAAATCCCAAAGCATCCAAAAAGGCATGATTTGGGATTTCCATGATTTCAAAATTTTTAAATATAAAACTTGAGGGTTTTTCCGAGGATTTTTAGTCTTTTTAGACTTTCTCTCTCCTCTGCACTTTCTCTCTCCTCTGCTCTCTCCCAGATCTGCCCACTCACTACTCCGTCCGGCGACCATACGTCACCACTGTTCAGGTGACGCCGGCGACCAGATAACGCCGGCCACTTTTCCAGCTAGATTTACTTTTCCTTCTCTCTTTCCTTTTCTTCTTCTCCTCTTCTTCTTCTCTTCTCCTTTTTTTCCTTTTTTTAATCTGCTCCTGGCGCTGCCAGTACGCCGCTGCGCCATCGCCGGCGACTTTTTCCGGTGACTTTTTCCGGCCAGCCCTCTCTTTCTCTCTCCTTTTCCCTTTTTCTTTTATTTTTCTTTTCTTCTTTTTTCCCTCCTATTCTCTTCTCCCTTTCAGGTATTTGTGAACATTTTTCCGGCAGTGAACAGTACTCGACCGTGAACAGTGTTTTCCGGCGAAAACCAGGTTCAGTTCAACTGAAGTTGGTACCTCCGGTTGCCATATCCACTATTTGTCTATACACTTGTAGTTATATTTTGCTGACTTTAGACCTTTGAATAATTTATTAGTTCATACTTATTTTCGTGGTTTTGGTTAGTGATGGTAGACTAGGGTCATGTTCTCGTTCGGAGACGGAGGCGAGGGTTAGGAGGGGTAAGTGGGTTAAAGGAGCCTCTAGGTTGAGAGTAGGGTCTTGGAACATTGGGACGTTAACGGGAAAGTCCATAGAGCTAGTTAAGATTCTTAAGAAGAGGAAGATTAATATAGCTTGTGTCCAAGAGACTAAATGAGTAGGTCCTAAAGCTAAAGAGGTAGACGGGTATAAGCTGTGGTTCTCTGGTAGGTCAAAGTATAGAAATGGGGTGGGCATTTTAGTAAATAGTGATTTAAGAGACCAGGTGGTAGAGGTTAGGAGAGCCACTGATAGGATGATGTCGATTAAAGTGGTCGTTGAAGGACTCACTTTGAACATTATTAGTGCTTATACGCCGCAAGCGGGCTTAGGCGAAGAGGAGAAGAGGCGCTTTTGGGAGGATTTGGACGAATTAGTGGGAGGCATACCGCCTACTGAGAAGTTATTCGTGAGAAGTGATTTCAATGGGCACATCGGGCCTATTTCGGGAGGTTATGATGATGTGCATGGAGGCTTTGGCTTCGGGAACAGGAATGGAGGAGGAGTCTCACTTTTGGATTTTGCAAGAGCTTTCGGGTTGGTGATAGCCAATTCGAGTTTCCCAAAGAAGGAGGAGCACTTGGTAACCTTCCGTAGTTCAGTGGCTAAGACTCAAATTGACTTTTTACTCCTTAGGAAGGACGATAAAGGTCTGTGCAAAGACTGTAAGGTCATTCCGAGCGACTATCTTACAACCCGACATAAGCTCTTGGTGATGGATCTAGGGATCAAGATGCCGAGGAAGAAGAGGGTCGTGGATGACCGACCTAGGATCAGATGGGGGAGTTTGACCACGACTAGTGCCGTGGAGATGGGAGAGAAATTGAAGGTTATGGGGGCCTGGGATAGTAGTGGGGATGCAACAAGTATGTGGGATAGGACGGCTAGTTGCATTAGGGCGGTAGCAAGGGAAGTGTTGGGGGTCTCGACAGGTAGTCGTGGCCAGCATCGAGGGGACTGGTGGTGGAATGGAGAAGTTCAAGGGAAGGTGGAAGCAAAGAAGGTGGCGTATGCGAAGTTGATAGAAAGCAAGGATGAGGTGGAGCAGTGGACGAATAGGGAACTTTATAAGATGGCGAGGAAGGAGGCGAAGTTGGCGGTTTCGACGGCAAAAACGGCAGCTTTTGAACGCCTTTATACTGAACTAGAAGAGAAAGGAGGGGATCAAAAATTGTTCAAGCTAGCCAAGGCGAGGGAGAGAAAGGCACGTGATGTGGTTCAAGTGAAGTGCATCAAGGACGAGCATGGCAAAGTATTGGTAGAGGAGACTCTCATTAGACGGAGATGGCAGTCATACTTCTCCAAACTCTTAAATGAAGAAGGGGACAGAGACATTGTGTTGGGAGATCTAGAACATACTGGAAGGCGTCAAGATTTTGGGTATTGCAGGAGTATTAAGGTTGAGGAGGTTAAGGGTGTTGTTCGTAGGATGCGCAGGGGAAGAGCGACCGGACCTGACGAGATTCCTGGGGAATTTTGGAAGAGTGCGGGCCCGGCAGGTTTGGAGTGGCTGACTAGGTTGTTTAATGTCATCTTTAAGACAGCAATGATGCCTGAAGAATGGAGGTCGAGTGTAATGGTCCCTCTATACAAGAATAAGGGAGATATCCAGAGTTGCAACAACTATAGAGGTATCAAGCTGCTAAGCCATACTATGAAAGTGTGGGAAAGGGTGGTGGAAATGAGGGTGAGGAAAGGCGTGTCTATTTCAGAGAATCAGTTCGGATTCATGCCGGGACGCTCAACTACAGAAGCCATCCATCTTGTGAGGAGACCGGTGGAGCAGTATAGGGAGAGGAAGAGGGACTTACACATGGTATTCATTGACCTAGAAAAGGCTTACGACAAAGTTCCAAGAGAAATCCTATGGAGATGCTTGGAGGCTAAAGGTGTACCTGTGGCGTACATTAGGGTGATCAAGGACATGTATGAGGGAGCCAAAACCAGGGTAAGGACAGTAAGAGGAGACTCAGAGCACTTTCCAGTTGTGATGGGGTTGCATCAAGGATCAGCTCTTAGTCCGTTCTTATTTGTCTTGGTGATGGATGGATTGACGCGGCAAATTCAAGGTGAGGTGCCATGGTGTATGCTTTTCACGGATGACATAGTCCTGATCGATGAGACTCGTAGCGAAGTTAACGCTAAGCTGGAGGATTGGAGACAAACTCTGGAGTCTAAAGGGTTTAAGCTGAGTAGGACCAAGACAGAGTACTTAGAGTGTAAGTTTAGTGAAGCACCTCAGGAGGCTGGCTTGGAAGCGAGGCTTGGTACCCAAGTCATCCAGAAGAAAAGTAGTTTCAAGTATCTTGGGTCTATTATGCAAGGCAGCGGGGAGATTGACGATGATGTCACACATCGTATTGGGGCAGGGTGGATGAAATGGAGGCTTGCTTCCGGAGTGCTATGTGACAAGAAGGTGCCACCACAACTTAAGGGAAAGTTCTACAAAGTGGTGGTTAGACCGACTATGTTGTATGGGGCGGAGTGTTGGCCAGTTAAGGTTTCTCACGTTCAAAAGATGAAAGTTGCTGAGATGAGAATGTTGAGATGGATGTGTGGCCACACCAGGAGTGACAGGATTAGGAATGAGGATATTCGGGACAAGGTGGGAGTGGCCTCGGTGGAAGACAAGATGCGAGAAGCGAGATTGAGATGGTTTGGGCATGTGAAGAGGAGAGACACGGATGCCCCAGTGCGGAGGTGTGAGAGGTTGGCCATGGATGGTTTCAGACGAGGTAGGGGTAGGCCAAAGAAGTATTGGGGAGAGGTAATTAGACACGACATGGCGCAGTTACAGCTTACCGAGGACATGACCTTAGATAGGAGGGTTTGGAGGACCCATATTAGGGTAGAAGGCTAGTAGATAGTCTCATTACCCTGCCTTATTAATAGTCGCATTATCGTAGTATAATTTTTTGTGCTCTAATTTATGCTATTATGCTATTATCTGTTATTTCCTGTGCTTTGATTATTCTATGTTATCTGTGTCACTTGCATTACTTCATTTCCATATCGCTTTGAATCTCTTAGCCGTATCTGACCTCTTTTTATGTTTTTATTGAGCCGAGGGTCTCTCGGAAACAGCCGTCCTACCTTGGTAGGAGTAAGGTCTGCGTACACTCTACCCTCCCCAGACCCCACGTTGTGGGATTTCACTGGGTTGTTGTTGTTGTTGTTGTTAAATATAAAACTTGACTGATAAGTTTATATTTGTAAAAAAAGACCCATAAAATTTTTAAATATAACAATGTTGGTTCATCTTCTCGGTCATCTGATCGGGAAATGCATGCTCGGCGTGAAGAGATTGTTCGTACCATGTGGGAGAATTATATTAAAGAGTAGTTACATTAGTAATCATGTTACATTTTCCTTTTTATTGAACTAAATTTTAATCAATTGATGCTGTATTTTTAGAAAGGCCTTCTAGTAGCATATTAATTTTGTTATGAACGATGACTTGCTCATTTGGTAAGATTGTATAAGAATTGGGAAAGTTTTGGTGGTTTTCACAACTTGTGGGGTTTTTATGTCTATTAAAAAAAATACAACTTAAGAAATCCAAATTGCATGTCCAAACATGATTTCAAATCATGTCCAAACGGCTCTTAGGTCTGACAATGATGTTAGGTGTATTTATACGCCTAACCGCCATGTTATACCTTCTACCAAACAAAATATAAAATGAAGCCTAAACTTAAAGATGGGATATCCCACCTTATCCCATTAACCTTGGGATTATTTTATCCCACATTTCCACCTCCTAAATGGGATAAATTAGTCTCGGGATAATTTACTCCGCGTACCAAATGACCTCTAAGTGGAAAAAGCATCGATTTGAACGAAAATGAATAAGACCTAGTCATGATGCTAGCTCAGAAAAGCCGACAATGTATGCAAACGAACAAGACGTGAAATGAGCCAAGTAAAAACTGGAGGAGTGACCTCGCTGAGCTAAGGCTGGAGCGAGGACACATCTCGACCTCCACCTCGCTCAACGAAATGGGCTATGCAAAAAGATTAGTTCACGAAAATTGGAAAAGTGTGGAATGACATGGATAGCTCGCTCAGCGAAGGTGAAAGCGAGGTGTATGCTCGCTCTAATGCTCGCCCAGTGAGCTGCACTGCTCGAAATTGAAGATTGCAAGAAATTTCGCCAGGTACAAAATGAGACCCATGAGCTCGCTGAGCGAAGGCCAGGGCGAGGTCCCATCTCGCTCCAAGGCTTGCTCAGGGAGCTATGTATGCTGACGGGAGATATTTTCTAAGTCCTAACCCGTTTTGGATGGGCCTTGGAGGGTTATTTTCTCAACACCATGAATAGTTCTTTCGGTCGTTTTTGAAGGGTTCGGACGTTTTATTTCGTAGAGAGCAAGGAGTAAGGTTTTTCATCGTAGGGTTATTTCTTTTACCTTCATTGTTTCATCTTCTTTTAGATTGAACATGAAAACTACTTGTTGTATCCAAATGAGCGGCTAAATTCCCTTGTTCTGGGGTTATGGCCAACGTATGAACTTGAGTTGACATTTTCTATATTTATCATATGAGTTATTTACTTAATCTTGTGCTCGACTATTTTACTGTTACCAATAGGATATATATTTGATTCTTAGATTGAACTCGAGAGAGGAATACTAAGATAGAACGAAGATTAAGTAGAGTGGGATCTTAACCCTGGGCATCGAGGAGCGGATAAGCGTCTAGGATAGAGATATACCTAGTTCGCCTTACTTGGTTGATATAGAGGAAATATAAATGCATTTGTGTGAATGTTCATGACCATAGAGATATAGGCATGAAAGTAATACGAATAGGTGACTAGAGAACTCGAGAGATTCGTAGTCATAATATCAGCCCTGTCTCGATAAAGAATAAAGGTTAAAGTGAATGTGCAACATGATTACGAAAGTGTTGTAACCCTGGAATAGTCTTCTCTCTGTGATAAACTCAAGTCTTAACCAAACATTCGTGCCAAATTGTTAGTGTAATTAACTAGTTACTTAATTTCTGCATTAGTTTACAAAAACAATCAACCATTCTAAATTCATATTTGCATAATTAGTAGTAATAGTAAATTCTTGTTTAATCGTTGATCACAAGTCTCTGTGGGTTCACTGGGTACGATATCCGACTTTTACAAGTCACTATATTACTTGGCCACCCCGTATACTTGCGTGTGCGTTTGGGAGCAACAACCAGCAATCAAGAATACATATTTGCTACATATGAAGCCAAAATCCCTTGTTCATTCTTACAGTCCAATCAAAATTGAACAGCGGATGTTCATTCATGTGCACAAAACAAAAATCAAGTTTGCTGCATATGTTTTCTGGAACAGACATCTTCTGTTCTCCCTCCTATGGAATATAACTTATTGGGAAATCTCTGCCATACAAACAAAGCCGAATTATTTCTCTATTTTGAATTAAATATGTTATTTGTGTAATGTTTGAGGACAGTGTCTCTCAGGCACAACAAACATGCACAATAAACATACAGAAAAGGAATATAGGGAAGGATAGAATACTCCCAAAAGAACAAATAAATCAAAAACATAACAAAAGACAGAACAACGGCAAATCCCAAGCCAATATAGAGCCTTGAATCACCTAATAGCATTTCATCAAACAAATTCTGAATATTGAAATTGGGATCGAGGTGTAGTTGATTGATATCCAAGAAAAAGTTCTGAAACAAATTCTGAATATTGAAATTTAAGCATTAAACTTTGAGCTAGTAACCTTAGGAGGATGTCACTTAGGACTGTCAACTGGATATAGATTTAATCACGATTTTCTTGCACATAACATAACAAGGAGTTTACACTCACCATGGATATAATACTTGAATCACAGGATTCATAATAGTTTGATTTATTTAAAATATACTCCCTCCATTCTATAATAAGTGACTCTTTTAGCTCATGCACACCCCTTAAGAAATTGCTCACTCCTAGAAAATTAGGAGTATTTTTACCAACTTACCCCTAACTATATTTTAAGTTAACATTGGGTATTGAGTAGTAATTAATGAATCTTGATTATTTAAACAAGGGCACTTTTGGAAGAATCTATCCAAAGTATTCTTGAAATTCTAAAGCGTCACTTATTTTTAAACAAAATAAAAAGCCTAAAAGGTCACTTAATATGGAATGGAGGGAGTAATTGGAAATGGCTTACCACCTTCAAATGGACTGGACTCATGATTCACTAGCCCATTTTGTCCAGCATCCTCTGAAAGAGGGGATCCAGATTGGTTGCTCTCTCCTAGCTTTGAGGAACTACCAACACACTTGTCCTGCTGCTCTGGAACATCAGGAATTGGATCAGCAGGCAAAAAGCAAATTTCATCTCCTGACATGTCTGAATCGCTGAAAGTCGAATCTTTCTCCACACCAACGATGTCAACATCTTCATCCTCGTTGACATCTGACTCTTTAACCTGCAGCAGCATGTTCATATCAAAAACAGAAAAAGAAAAGTAGGAAGAACACCTTATCTACACTTCTTTCTTATTCAAGAAGTCCAACAAGTATCACCTTCTCCACATCAGGATTGAGATCAAACTCATCTTCCCTTTCAACATACTCCTCATTTTCTTCAAGTTCTTTGAAATCAGGAGCAAATGCACTCCAATTCTCGGTGTAGTCTTTTGCCCAAATATAGACTAACCCAGCTAGCGAAACAGAGACTACAATAGGGTGGACAGGATGCCAAGCTAGATCTATTATCGCTTCCTTCGGTCCTTCAAGAATTTTCACAAGATGACCGGCCCGATCCCAAATGTAGATCTTGTGCTCTCCTTTGTTGGCGGAACCACCAACAACCCACTCACCATCACCACTAAAACATGGAGCTTTCCAGTGCACCCTGGTGACAGAATCCTGAAACTCCCGAAACAGGGCTAAACATTGCGCTCCAATAGCTTTCAGCTTCTCGACCCCTTCCAGATCATTCAGGCCATTGGTTGCTTCATCTAGACCCATAAGTGCACCTTTTATTGGAAGAAGGTTCTCGTATATCCTTATTGTACGATCATTTGAATTTGTTAAGAGATACTGTCCATTTCTGCTAAACACGATATTCTTTATAACAGCACAGCCTGGAACAAGAACTATACCACGCACTTGAACTCTTTTATGGTCGATGATTAATATTTCCCCTTTGGAGTTTCCCACATAAACCAGATCTCCATACTTGTTAAAGCAAGCTGCAGTAGGACTAAATGGGGCAGATCCATCTGAAAGTTTATTTTTTGAAGTAGGAGCAAGTCCATTTCCTCCTTCAGTAGGCGAGACAGGGAGCACAGTCACGCTTCCTGTATCCAAGTCAACAATCATGGGAGCAGATGAAAGGGGACACACCAAGCAAATAGATGGAGTAGAGGACCCAGGATGTAGGCGAGCTTGTAAAGGGGTTTGCTGTAGCATGATCCGAGTTATCTTCTCTCCTTTGACAACATCCCAGAGTGTCAAGGACTTATCAGCAGCGGAGACAAGTATACGGTGACCGTACTTTGACCAACAAACACTTGTAATTGAGGCAACACATTCGTCGTCCTTGAATTCTTTTGCAATACCTCTTGTCTCAAAATCCCAGATAAGGCAACTTCCATCAGCGCATCCAGCTGAAAAATCGAAGGCATTTTAGGTTTTTACAAAGCAAGCATATCTTTCTTACAAGTTTTTTTATTGGTATATCTTTCCTAAAAGTTATTAATCTAAACAACAACCAGAAAGTTATAATCTCTTTTGCAACATCTAGATATCGAGTGGCTTCGAGATACCAATTGACTATCTTTATCTCATTCAGCACGATGCTTCAAGAAACAAGAAACCAGAATGAAAGAAAAAGAGCTACATGAATGAACAGAATAATAGGAAAGAATATTCAGTAGGATCTGATGGAAGAATGATTGGTTAAACTGAAGCCTTTGATTAGACGAAGCATCAAAATTGGTCTTTCGCAATGCCAAAAAGAGCTACATTACACTTGTACTACAAAATTCTTCTCTTAAAAGTCTTTTTCAGCTATTAGTTTGTACCCTCTGCCTCTGAATATCCTAACCCTCACGAAGCAAACACACTTCATAATAATGTGGCAAAAAAAAAAAAACTGATCTTTTTAACAGAACCAGTATCAAATGAAGAACCCCAAGACTTCATACTTCATGTTAGTTGTGTGAAAAGCACAATTAAAGGGGAAAACAGTTCAGTTAAGAATTATTCACAGTACCTGCAAGAAGGGTTCCGCGACGATTAAAGGCAATGCATTTCATGATCCCATGATCCAAATACTCTTCTATAACTTCAGGGAAATCCCCCTGCAATGGATCTTAATCCCAGAAAAGAAGCCAAAAAACAAAAGCAAATAGTAAGCACATGATCAGCTTTAAGTACATAGCAGCAAAAATTAAACAGAAGAAAATAATTCAAATTTATCCCTATGTATGTACACCTATGTTCATTCATAACCAAAATTCAACCAAAAAAAAAACTTAAAAGATAATATGAAAAGAAAAATAAAGGAGTACTTGTTCTCAGATACAATTAGTTGAAGCTAACATTGCTGCTAAGGGGTTTTCCTTCTATTTATTTTTTAAAGAAAGCAATTTAGCTCTTTTGGTTAGCATATAGCAAAAACTTAAACCCAAAGGAAAAAGGATCATCAAGAAGCCAAAAAAAAAAAAAAAAAAAATAGGAGCTTTGTGTAAAAAAAAAATGTTAAAAATGCTGAAGCTGCACTAAAAATTAATGGGTTTTTTCTTTTATTTTCTGCCAAGAAGATTCACTCTTTTCTCTACGAAACAAGTCATCAAAATAGAATACATTCTTATACTTAACAGTTCTTTCATGAGGAAAAAAAAGAAGCCAAAAAAACAAGAGAATTACAAATAAAAATATAATCTTTATAGAAGGGGATGTCAAGAGGCAAAAGATTACCAATTATAGGAGCATTCATGATGCTAAACAGCTGAAAATTGATTTCTTTATAGAAAAATTCAGGCTTTTGGGTAAAAGGGGTTTATGTAACAAATGTTGGTACACTGAGCTTGTGAAGCTGTACGCCACCGCAAAACAGGAGCGAGCGGAGAAAGAGAGGGAAGAGAGAATACAAGTGAAGTGGGATTCTCAGACTATGACCAGGGTTTTAAAACACATCACTCTTGTCTTTTCCTTTTCTTTTCAATTTTTGGGATAGTTTCATAGTACTAAATAATGGTAATATCTGAAAGTATGTGGTGCAGCAGCAGGTGGGTTGCTCCGCTTAATTAAAAATTTCGGGTTTAAGTTTTGAGTATGAAAAAATTCTTGATATGAGCGTTTTCTCCCGAATGGGATTCTAAGCAGCGCGAATTTGAATATAGTCGGGCTTCAATACGAGTATACCGGACACAGGATGAAAAACTAAAAAAAAAAAAAAAAATATATATATATATATATATATATATATATATATATATAATAATAATAATAAGTAATATCTGGACAAAATTCCATTAGTGAGGAACTGAATTTTTTGTCAAAATTTTCAAAAGTACACAGCTCAAACATAAAATATCATGCCGTGTATCCCAATATACAATATTATATGTTATATTTTGGGGAAAACATTATGCCTAACAAATATGAGCTAAATCGACTAACAAACTCAAAAATGAGCTAGGTGGCGTAAATATTTTCTTCCAATAAATAACATAGACAGGTTTTAACTACAGTTCTATAACGACACCCGCATATAACAGTACATTTCTATAACAACTAAGATTTTTTGGAACCGATTTTTTATGTTATATTTTACTTCTCTATAATAGCATTTCACCTATAACAGCAACAACCAACTTTATAGCAGTACGCTCTTTATAAAATTAGCTCCCATATAACAGCTATCTTCTTTTTTTGGTAATATAATAATTAATCATCTTTATAAAAATAGAATATTCATAATTACCAATAATAAGAGTAGAAATTTTGACCAAATATTTGATCATTTAATACACTATTTATGATAAAAAAAAATATCATATGAATATATATATTTTCATCATTAAACGATTTTCCTTCGTTATACAAAGTGTGATTAAGCTTAGAATTTGACAATTAAAAATGAAAATTAAATTTTATGCATCTTTTTTGCCTATAACAGCAAAGTATTATTTAAATGTCAATGCTATTATAGGTGTATAATAGTCATTCTCTATAATAGCTGACAAATTTCGGACCCAACCATGGGTTTAAGAAAGTAAGAGGATGTACTCGTTACCAATACTAAAATTTGCAATCTATACGTCCTAATTTGAAAGTTCACATTCTTTTGTAATTCCTCCAACAAAATATTTTTCAAGAAGAAATATTTGATCATGTTAGACTTCTAAAATATTGTTTGTTATGAATTTCTATGTTTTTCAATGTTGGGCTAAACAGCCCAAAGATATTCTTAACATGATGTGATATTATTCGCTTTGGGCCAAGCCCGCACGATTTTCGCTAAAAGGCCTCACATCATTAAGAATATTCAACTCCTTATAAGTAACTCTTTTTTCACGCCTAACAATCTCCCCCTTGAACTAAGTTCCACATGGCTCATTACCATAACTCATGGGTCAGAGATTCAGCATGTCTGTGTGCCACCCATATCGTCAGATTATTTACGGTCACCGAAGCCCAAAGGCTATGTATGGGTCTTCAAAACTATGGGTAAAGGTTATAAACCGGCCCATAGACGGGCAAAGACACTAAGTCGGGCCCCACGCCACACTCTGTCATCTTCATACTCGTCCCGCTAAACCATTAGTTCTGATACTAGTTGTTGGGCTAAAACGGCCCAAAGATACTCTTAACATGATGTGATATTGTCCGCTTTGGGATTAGTCCGCACGGTTTTCCCCAAAAGGCCTCACATCATTAAGAATATTCAACTTCTTATAAGTAGCTCATTTTTCTTTCCAACTACCAATGTGGTACTTTGTTCGCACACCTAACGTCTTTTAAAAAAATTGTTTTTAATACATAGGGGGTAGGGAAGGGTAAATGGGGAGGGGATTACAATGTGGGGATTCAAACCTTCACTAACAAGGTGAAAGTTCAGGTAGTCAACCAATTGAGCTCCTAGATATCTACCACACCCAACATCTCAATCCAGTATATTTGTTGTATTTATTTAGCATGAACAAAAGTTTAATACATGTCTCGTATTTTCCTTCAAATAATAATTTTGAATTTCAAATTTTCTCTCATCATAGTCCAATTTGAAAGGAAAACATTTAACTTGGAATCAAAAGTAATGATATTCTACTAATGCTTCCTTATCAAAATTAAATAATTGATCTGACTTTGAACAATATTAGCAAAGTAGAGAATTATTTATGTATTTGTTAGAGAAATATTTGCCCAAAGGTACCTTTTTTTCCCCCTTATCTTAGTGATTATAGGGAAAAGTATAATGACAAAGAATAAAAGAGAGACTTATGCAACCTATTGTGATATGCATAAAAAGTTTTATCTTTAAAGAGATTGTTTATTCAAGACACAACGGTCTAAATAATTAATTATCATAATAGCTAGGAAATCATGTTATATATTCTAGTCCAATCAACATTCATTGATTCTAAAAGTTTTTAGATATTTATGATCAAAATTTAATAGGTTAAAAATCACACATTCAATTAGTGTCTGTGAAACAATAAAACAATTGCAAATTAGTGTCCAACATTGAGAATTAAATTGAAATACATGACATACTTTAGCTACTACTTTGACAATTTTATTATCTTGAAGATTAAAGAAATAACATGAAAGGGTCATAAATGTCTTAGTGTATTAGAAATGGCTTAAATTTGTCCTTTATCTACCTATTGAATCCTAATTACTTAATGTTAACCTAAGCCGGAAAGTGTCTTTCTTTTAATCGAAACTGATTTGAATAATAAGAGATTCTTATAATGAAAAATGTGACATTAATTTATTAATCCGCATATAACTAGGCTCAACGCATAGACAATCCAATCCTTTAACTCTACCATTTTTTTAAAGACTCCCAACACTTTATTCTTTTCATTCATGTAATTAGACGCATGATCAAATAAACAAATATGTCTCTTCTTTAATTAGCTTGTCATCTATATTACTTATATCAGTTACTGTAAAATCAAGATTGTTTATACTATTCTGCAATAAGAATATTTGAGTTTAATTCAGTTCATTCCTTTTCTTTTCTTTTTTTTTTTTTTTTTTGAGTTTGTGTGTTTTGTAATTTTCGTTTTCATTTTTTGTCTTTGTGATCAGTTGAATTTGGTTGACAGAAAGTTGATGTAGTGTTTCTTTGACAAAAACGGACAGAGATATCTTGATCCATTTGGAGGGGTTGCTACAGTATTTTGTGGACATTGTCATCCTAAGGTAATGGAAGCAGTTGCTAACCAAACGAATCGCTTGCAGATGTTTCTATTCGAATCTAGCAATTTCGTATAGGCACTTGCATCCATAATTATGAATGAAGAAGATGGAGTGTTTGAGATATTTAGAGAATATGTTTAAGGGATCAGGTTGTGATTGAAATGAGTCTAATTACATGTGAACCAATAAATCTACTCACATATTATATGTAAAAACTATATATTTCACATCAACTTTTGGTAAAAGAAGGCGCTTTTTAGACTTAAATTTAATGTTAAGGGCAATTAGGACCTAATGGGTTGAAGAAGTGTGATTTTAAGTCATTTTCAATACGTTAAGGACATTTAGATCATTTTTCATTTTTTTTAATGCAGTATTCATTAATATACCCTATACATAAACCATTGACTATGTTGGTGATGACTTTTTAACAAAAAATCTAGATAAAAGGATTGATAGGTGTTAACCCCGAAATTGGGAAGATCAGTTGAAGGATCAATTCATTCTAGTTGGGGTTAGTTTAATTGAGTTGAGGAATAATCCAATGGAATTAAATTGTGGTCATCCACTTTCTCTTTGTAAAGAGTAAAGGGACAAGTTCCTTATTCATCGAATTTCAAATCGTGCATCACTGGTGGAATTAGTTAAATTCTAGATATTCCTTTAGCCTTATCAATTTGATTCGACAAAATGAATTGGGGTATGATATGTTCATCAATTATATTCATTTTAACCTTCTCATAAATTTGAGCAAACTTGTCTATTTGAAATCACTGACTTCCCCCCTTTATTTATGTGATGATATAAAAGAAAAGGAAATTCATAAACAAATAGAAGTAGTATCGACCAGATCTAAAAATAACAATGTAACTAAAAATCACTGACCAAAAAATCGAGCCATTGATAACAATCTATTCTATTTATAGATGAAACTTGATATACCGTTTGCAAGAACAGAAAGAGACGTCGATTTTATCAATCAAGTAAATATAGCCAACGACAATCCCAGTGAAATTCACTTCTTCAAAAGCTTTGAGCTTGAATTAGCATTGAAAGTATCGTAAGTAATGAATATATACTCGAGGACCTAAACGCATAACTACAATGTATAAGTTCGAACCTCGTTTGTATCGTTAGTGAGAAAATAACATTATTGGCCCCTTAACTATGATGGTAGGTTCAAAATAGTCCGTTAACTATGCAATTAACAGTTTTGGTCCTTTAAGTTTGCCACAAGTTAACAAAAATGGTCGCTTAATTATGAGGGTAAGTTAAAAACAAAAAATTGCGTGGATTGTCCTTCATATGGACTAGTCTTTAATTTTTACCCCTCAAATCGCTGGTCTTTAATTTTTGCCCCTACTGCTCATTTAATGAAAATTTGTGGGCCAAATACCCTTATTCGCTGGTCTATGAAATCAGAGATTTGGGTTCGAACCCCAGCAGAATAAAAAAGAACAATTCACATGGCAGGATTTTCATAGAAATATACCCATTCGGGGCAAAGTTATGCCTTAAGGCATACTTCTTTAGTATCCTAAGATAACTTAATTTCTACAGAACTATGCCGTGACAAGACATGATTTCTATGTAATTTAATTTCTACAGAACTATGTCGGACAAGGAATTATGCCTTGTCCGTCATAGTTTTGTAGAAATTAAGTTATACTACAAAACTATGCCGGGAAAGGCATACTACAAAATCATGCCTTAAAGCATAACTTTGCCCAAATAGGCATAATTTCTATGAAAATCTTGCCTTGCGTTTTTTTTTTTTTTTTTTTTTGGTGCTTTGCAAGGGTTCAAACCCAGAATGTCAGGGGTATTTTGGGCCACTTTTTTATTACTTAAAGTGCCAAGGGTCAAAAATTAAAGACCAGGTATTTGAGGGACAAAAATTAAAGACCACCCCCAAAAATAGGGAATTTGTGTGAATGACCCGGTTAAAAATAGTCCTTTAAGCATGCACTTAATGGTTTTGGTCCTTTAAGTTCGCTAAAATTAAACACTTTTAGTCTCCGGCAAAATATTCATCGAACTTTGTTCATTAGATTTGATGGAAACTATGAAGAAAGCAAGAAAATTAGCGAGAACTCACATCTAGTAGTACGCACTACTAAAAAAGGGTCAAATACCTCGGGACAAATTCGACGGACGTCCATCGGTTATAGTGCAAAACTAAGAAAAAGCCAACAGACTTGATAATGTCAGAAAACAGTGCCTCAGAACAAAACCGACAGACTCTGTCAGTTAAACCGAGGGAGTCCATCAGTTAGGTAAAATACACTAAACTCACTTTTTATTGAAAACGCGGCATAAAATTAAATACTTCCAATGTAGTGATTTTAAAAAATATATAGATTCGGCGCATTTTTGCCCGAAAATAACCAACCGACGTCCGTCAATTTTCATTAAAAAAAATAAGAATTAAAAAGTAAAAACAAAACATTGGCTTTCTGATAGTGTCCCTCGATTTTATTCATCAGTTTTCGTTCAACGATTTTTCATTGTTTTTAATAGTGACAATCTTTATAGTTTCTGCTATTTCTAAAGTCTGGTGTATTTTACTTAGCCGATGAACTATGTCGGTTTAACCGAGGGAGTCCCTCGATTTCTGTGTTCCGAGACATTATTTTCTGACATTATCAACTCTGTCGGTTTTTTCTCGATTTTTTCCTTTAACCGAGTGACGTCCGTCGGTTTTGTCCAAAGGTATTTGGCCTTTTCTTTAATAATGTGTAGCTCTAAATGTGACATTTCCCCTTTTTTCATAATTGCCGTCAATCTAACAAAATAGTTCGATGAATATTTTATCGGAGACTAAAAGTATTAACTTTTGACGAACTTAAAGGACCAAAACTTTTAAGTGCTTACTTAAGGGACTATATCACGTGTTATACTTCATGCATCTTCATTTAATTTGCTCATATCTAATGTAAATAATCGAAATAGTTTATGTAGTAAAACACAACTAGTATCAAAATCAAGTCATATATCTTTGCAGAAAATGATATAAGTAGGCGTTTGGCCATGCGTTTTCAAACCATGACCCCAAACCAGCATTTGGACATGCGTTTTCACTCATGGTTTCAAACCATGTTTCAATTTTTTTAAATATAAAATTTAACCCATAAGTTTATTTTTGTAAAAAAATACCATAAGTTGGTAGATATTTTTAACAATTACCCCCATCAATCATTTACCAATCTCATTAGCTTCCACCAACCTTTAATTTATGTGGGAGGATTATATTAAAGAGTAGTTACATTACTATTCATGGTAAATTTTTATTTTTATTGAACTAAAGTTTATTAATTGATGTTGTATTTTTTAGAAAGGCCTTTTAGTAATGTACTAATTTTGTTATGAACTATGACTTGCTAATTTGGTAAGATTGTATAAGAATTGCGAATGTTTTGATAGTTTTCACAATTTGTGGGGTTTTTATGTCTATAAGAGAAAATACAACTCAAAATATCCAAATTGCATGTCCAACCATGGTTTGAAACCACGTCCAAATGGGGCCTAAAAGTGTTAAAACAATTATATACCTCAAAAAGATTATAAAACCATCATATATTCAAGAACATGCTCATCCCTACATATACATAGTAGTTAAATTATATTTTAAAACTATTAGTGCCCATTCCAAATTCATTTAACACGATTGTTAAAGGAAAAAGAGTAAATTCCCTAAAAGGTCTTTCATGTATTGAGATTTTCCTATAAATATCATTTTTTTTAGAACTAAAATATCACCAACTATCACTATTGTGACACCCCAGCTTAAGAGGAAAGTCTCACATTGGCAAAACACAAGAGAGATGCTGGGAATATAAGTAAACAGACCTTACAGCCTAGTGACGCGTTTTAAAGCCGTGCAAACCTAGGCCCAAAGCGGACAATATCACTAATGGGCTGGGCTATTACAACTATTTTCCTCAGAATATACTCAATACACAAAACTCACCTAGTTGGCATGTCATGTCACATAAAATTGTATTTTTTAATAATAAATTTATGAGATAAAGGCCAAAAATGCCCCTCAACTGTGGGAAATACTCAAATAGAGCAAATTTGCCCTTATATGAACTTGGTCCCAAATATGCTCTTATTATCGGTGAATTGGCTCAGATTTGCCCCTCAACTCGTAGAAATAGAATAACTTTGCCCTCCATTTGACTTGGTTACGAATTTTTTTTTTTTTTTAATCAATATAATTAAGACTCGTTACATGTAAGCTAAACCAAAACCAAAGCATTCTGCAAGAGCCTCGATCACGAGTTCATACACATCCTACGATAACTAAAAAAAGTTCCCATTCATGCAAAACCTATACCAGATTTTCCATATTGAACAGTAGATTCTAGCAATAGATTTTCTAACTTCAACATTATCCAAAAAGCGTAGGAACTCCTCAAAACTCTATCCAAATCGTCTATACATATCGCCAAATAGTTATATCAACAATATGACATGTTCAAAAGACCATCTAAAAAGGAAAACACTTAAGATGAGGGGCCTAGTTATTACATTATAATTGCACAATGCCTTTTTATGGCAGCCTAATGAAAACCTAGCTATATTATACAAGCATTTTTGCAAAGTTTTTTAGACATAATCCCGGCATCATACAAGCATTTTTGCAAAGTTTTTTAGACATAATCCCGGCATCATAGAAGTCGAGGGATATTCTCCTTTAGGTAGGCTATTCAACGAACATATTCCAATTTGGAATTATTGAGCCTATGTTTGTTATTAACTACATATCCTAATTCTTAGAGTTTTTCACTTAGGGACAATAAATTCTACTCTTTATGGATCAATCTAAGCTTCACTTTTCTATTTATTTTTTTCATTCTATTATCTCTTTTGGATCATACAGTTTTTTCTACATTGAATTTGAACCCAATTTATGGGGATATTTGAATACAAGTGTTTGATATTTTGGCTTTTGGTTTTTTCTTTTTAAATATGTAGAAACAATGCAGAATCAAATTATTATTTGTTCAAACTACTGGCAAGAAGCTTCTGGTGAAGATATAATGTGTGCTCCTTCTAGTTGATTTCAAGTCCTAGCGTAATTTGTCCATGTTTTTTTGCCCCCTTATAGGACTAGAATCTTTTCAGCAGTAAAAATTTGTCTAACAAGAATTCTCTTGATTTAAATGATACTAGATGATGAAAGCCCGTGCTAGCACGGGCCCAACACAAAGAATAGTATCACTTTTCTTTTAGTCCTTCTAAAAAAGAATGATATATTTTTATAATTAGAAATCATTTAACTTGAAACTTCTCCTTTTACCTTTAATGAAATGATTTAAATTCACACAAATATCTATGACTTGTTTTAGCCCACAAGTTTCAAAGATATTTTTTTTTAAACTTCGTGCCTAGTCAAACTATATCACATAAATTGGGACAGAGAGAGTACCTTTTAGTAATATAATTATGAAATTTTTATTATAGAAAGTATTATAATTCAATTAATTGAAAATAACAATAAATTATTTACGTAGTCCGCTTCTCCCATAGATGACTTTCCTGGTTTGTTCTCCAATTGAAAGATTTGAAATACACCTTCTCCTACCGAGTTTCATGCCATCATCTCTTTCTATTCAACAACACTAAAAAGCGCTTTCATGTGTTAGCATATATTGTAGTCTTAAAATTTTAAGTATAGACCAACTTCATAATTTTAAGAAAATATGTGTATACGTTTCTTGACCGTTTATATTTCGTTTTCTTGATATTATTCCTCATTATTTGTGTGAGACGGATGTGTCTAAGTTTTAAGATATCCTTACCCAAAGGTATAAGTTTTAAATCTTTTGGTTTTATGACTTCTTAGCAGTTTTTGTGTTCAATTTAAATCGTTATTTATTTTTTCCTAAATTTCTCTAAGCGTACTTTTACCATTTTCTGAACTTATTATCATTATTTAAATGTCCTTTTTTTTTTTGCAATTATCTCGTACTTCTTCACGTGGACCTCACCTTATTTTTTTTTTCTTTTTCTAATTGTCTCATAATTCTTCACGTGGACCCTACCTTATTATTTTTTTTAAAAAATTATTTTAATTAATATTAATTATATTAGAAGAGTGGGTGGTTGACGACTAAACCCACTCTTCTAATATAGTAGAAGTAGAAATGTTGTCAAGAGTCCTTTTGTTGGTTCTTGGATCCACTTGAGCTAGCTCATGTGAAAGAACTTCAATGTATTGCCCTTTTGTGCTGGGCCAAATAACATCACTTTGTTGGTTTAGTAAAAGGTCCAACAAAGTGATTATATCGTGTTTTTTGCGCGGATTGTCCTTCATTTGGGGTGGTCTTTAATTTTTATCCTTCGACTAATACCTCGAGGTTGTGGGTTCGAATCTCAGCTCAGTAAAAAAAAAATCTCAAAATAGAATTTCACAAGGCAAAATTTTGCCTTAAGGCCAATTTACATGGACAAAATTTGCAAAACCGTCCATGTAAATTTGCAAATTTTGCCTTAAGGCCAAAAGTTAAAGACCACCCCCCACGAAGGGCAATCCTGCAAATTGCCCTGATTATATTAAGTTCCACAAATTCTCTAATGGGTTAAGTTCACAAATGACCCCTATAAGGATTAAGGGGTGCTCTTGATTTTTTGGCCCCCTTAATGATTTTTTTAAGAATAGCCTCTACTATAGAAAATTCGCTAGACAAAATTTTGTTGGCCATTGGGCATAAGAATATCCCGTTCCTACCGAAATCAACCTCCATTCAAATGTACCGAAGTCATACATGCAAACCCAAAGCTGGAAGCAAATATATATGCAACCCCAAAACCTGCTATTCATCGTGATTGGGATTTTAATTCCTATGTATCAATAGTATAGTTTCTTAACTCTATCATCATAATTAATTGGCTTTAAGTTGTAACACATTATTTACAGTTATCAACTCAAGTTTAATATAGAATTATATATGCGCATGTTTGGTTTTAACAGCGATTATTAGTGTAAAAAGAATTTTGTTATTGTAGTATATATGTGAAACTAAACTCAAGTTCATAATTTATTTGGTACGAAAGATAAAACATATATGATTAAAGTACAGTAACATTCATGGTGTGTTCGGTATGAATGGAAAATATTTTATATGAAGAATGTTTTTCAGGAAAATAAGTGCATTTTTTTTTTGTATTCGGTACGTGAACAAAAAATATTATCTTAGAAGCATTTGTATATAATCTAGACAAATACTATGAGAGCTCGGGTGTGGGTTGGTGGGGATGGCTGCTATGGGGATTGTGGGGGGGGGGGGGGGGGAGGGGGGTTGAAGATGAGGTGTGTTGGAGGGTGGGGAAGACACAAACGATATGAAATGTCACTTGTGAAACTTGTTTTCCTACTTTCACTACGAAAGTCATTTTTCTCATTTCTAAGGAACTTGTTTTCGTGGAGAAAATATTTTTCAAAAATTTGACCAAACCGAAGATGAAAAACATTTTCTCCATAGTCCATACCGAAGACACCCTCATTGTACGTCTATAATTTGCTAGAATGTCAGCTACGATCTATTCTGCTTCATGTATGGATGATCAATATTATTGGGCCTATCCAAGTGCTGGATCAAGTACCTGCTACCCTACCACAACCACAACCCCAAGTTCATATGTCCATGGAATGTATCACATCTTATTATTGTTTTTATGTTTATTTTCGGGTGAAAAGCAGCATGTTATGTGAATTGTTTTTTATTTTTCCAAAAGGAAAGCATCACAACAACCCAAACAATTCTATTCACTCAGAATAATAGTATTAAATTATACTTTGTATTGTTGATTTTCACTTGAAATCTTGATGAAGGGACAACATGTGGCTAATAATGTGTCTTCTATAATATTATATTAGAATGTTAGGTTTTCACTGATATTCACAACTCACTAGCACATCCGTGACTCTTGTGTCTGATATAACTTCTTCAACAGAGAGAAAAAGACAACTATGATATTGCTCTCAATCATCAAGTTGTATCTCCCTTGACCAAACGGGTACTTTTTTTTGTGACACTACTTTGGACATTATCACAATATTGGTCTCTGCCCTCTTTCTCCACCAGTGTTCTGTCTATATATATTTGGTCCAATTAAACAAATGTCGGCATGTGAATAGTAGATGTATACAATGGTACAGTATTTGATACTTGTTGAAGTAGATATCATTCAAGTCATCAAGCTAATATATCAAAACCCCAAATATGTGATTAAATTTGTTCTGGTATTAATCTTAGTTTTTGAAAAACAATGTAAAAATGCTATATATAATTCACGAAGGGATTGGGAATGGGGCACTAGTAGCAAAAGTAATCTAAATTGAACTGTGGATTGATTAGCAAAAAGTAAATGGAGAGAAAGTGAGATTGTGCGATTTTATTGATATAAAATTGGTGTTTACGATCGTTTCCGAGTCTTCTTGAATATAGGATCAAATATTTCGAAAAGTAATTTAAAGTACATTAGACTCTCTATCTCGTTTTTCAGGCCTAATTAAGAATCACATTGCATGCTAAAAACTTAGAGGTTGTTATTCGTGAGTAAATTTTACGGAGAATAACACCATGAGTGGTTCAAGATTATATAATTGATCGTGGAAGCATTCAGATGTAGCTAGTGTATTGAAATAAATCCATTCATATATAAGAGTTGGTCTGGTAATGAAAAATTTGACCACTAAACGTGCACATTTGGAAAATTGTTAAGCAGTCAAAAACAAAAGAAAAGGTAATAACAGATTAAAAGCCAGAAAAAAATCTATATTTATTACAGACGTATTTTCCAGAATAGATGAATTTGTTAAAAATATCTTTTTTAAGAAAACAAAAAATTGCAGTATAAGGAAAAAAGAGGTCCCTCTATTATGTGGAAACCATCAATTAAAGGAACAGTGTTTTGGTGTATGACGTGTTTGTTCTCATTCGAGATTTTCTTATAGTCACTTTCCTAATGTTCCTTTTTCAGATACTGACGAAAAATGTGACATGGCCTCAATGATAGGACTCCCCTTTCTTGATAGGCTTTTTATTGCTGAACGTACACCTCATGTTTTCCTCTCCACACATCAACACAGAAAACAATTGTTAAAAAACAAAGATAAAAAAAATAGAAAGAAAGGGAAAAACAAATTTACCATAGCCATAGCCCATAGGGGTCATTTTTCATTTCGGCAAAATAGTATTTCAGATGAACGAAATAGGTAAATAGACATTTTTATACAGTTAGTTATGTTTTAGACTACGTTTCAAACCTCTTCGGTCTTTAGCTACTTTATAATGCAAAAATAAATTTTTAACAAAAATATCCACAATTAAGCACCAAAAAAACTCTAGGAATCATTCTTCGGATTTGAACTCTATGAATTGTTCATGGAGTTTGAAACTTCAGTAAATTTTTATACTAAGATAATAAAAGTTAGATTCCATGAATCGTTTTTGAAGCTTGAACTTCACGAATCATGCTTGGAATTTTTTCCCTTGTTTTAGCCAAGAGTAATGTTATCTAGATTTTATTTTTGCATTAGAAAGTGACTAATATTAGCTAGAATTTATTTTTGCATAAAAAAAAAAAACTAATGTTCAATTACATTTGAAATAATGACTAAATTTTATTGTCGACTCAAAAACTAGTCGATCATGCCACCTAATTTTCACATTCGGATTTGATTTCTGAAAATTAAATATATTCTTCTTGCAGAAACACTTTTAGTCCCTTGAAAACATTTTTGGAGTAACTTTTTAAACAAAAAAGGGACACGTGAGTTCTAATTTGTCTGGGCCAAAAGCAAATATGGAAGACTTTGTAGGAAATAAAGAAAAAAGCAACATTGCGTAGTTTTCTCGTGACTTCGCCTCCCATGCATGATTTGTATTTTAACTAAATTGATGGGTGAAAATCATTTACCCTACCCAACTTTATTTTAAAAATCAACTTCTCCCCTCAATTATGAACAATAGATATTCTTCCCTCTTATCTTATGCAATATTTATTTTACCCTTATATTTCAATTCTCCATCTATGTATTATTTTTTTATGTTATACATAATATTTATTTGTCTCAACCTAAGTATTTATATATTTTTATTTAATCTATAAGTAAATAATCCTTTTTATGAATTCGTCACAAAAATTAATGCTACTTCTTATGTTATTTTAATATTACATGTATTGAGTATGTTATAGGTATATAGGTGCATATTTCAATTCTCTCTTATTTTCTATTGTCTCTATATATAAAAACCAGTTTTGTGTGATAATACAATATTTTAAGAAATTATGATTTAATTCATTTACAATATAAATAGATAATCTGTTAGGATTTTGTTATAGATTATATCTCTACTTCTATTGATTGTTTTTGTATTACCTGCATTGAAATGTGTTTAGAGTTATTATTACCGGTTATAATTTTCACTTGTATAAATCGATATTAGAGTTTTGATTACTATAAATAAAATTAATTTATTTTATTCTGCTCATTTATTTCATTATAGAACGTCATTAACTTATATACTTATTAGTACTTCTCACTTTTTTTTGGTCTGAAAAATAATAATATGTTTATTTTTTAATAGAAAATATGTTACGTAGATTAAAAAATAAAAAATATCATGATTTTTAAAAAGTAAAATAAAAAGACAAAGATCGATAATGTAAGGATAAAATAGGCATTTTAAAAAGTCAATTAGGACAAAGGGGGAAGAACGTCTATTATTTAAAGTTAAAGGGTGAGTTTAATTTTTAAAGTAAAGCTGAGGAGGTTAAATGATTTTCACTCAGTATATACCTAGCTTTTTGTACAATAGAAAATAACTTAATTATGCTTATGCATCACAAAATTCTTTTAAAAACATAAGAAATACTAAATTCGATTGAAAAAGTCCAGAAAACATATTGTAGTATATATTTTAGGCAGAATACCTAATTTACCCCGAAACTTAGAGATAAATTTTTTATGACACCCATTCATCACCAACAACTATATAAAAATATAATTGAGTTGCCAGTATTAAACGGATGTGTCATAGAGATTGGTCTTAGGGTCAGGAGTAAACCATGTATTCTGACTACATTTTAAGATGTTCTATGAATCTTTTTTTACCTCATACTTCCTCCGGTCAGTTACTTGTCGTTCTTATTAAAAATAAATGATCCAAAATAGTCATTTTAAAAAATTAAGATATAGTAATTAATTATTAGTTTTCACTTTTATCTTACTCAGTAAATGTGGAGAGAGATTAATGTGGTGAAAAAGAGAATAGTACTCCTTCCAGATAAAAAAGAGTGTCCACTTAATCAGTTACACACATCTTAAAAAAATACTAGCTCCTAGACAAAAATAGATAATTTGACTAAGCTACTCATAATTAAATTGGTATTGAGATCTGATCACTTAACACTTATTTAGAAAATTTTTGGAAGAACAAGATTAATTATTTCTTAATTTGATAATTGAACATTCTTTTTTAACAAAAAAAAAAGTAAGTGAATATTCTTTTTAATCCAGAAAAAATATCAAAAAATAAATAAAAATAATTTACTCAAGTTAACTTTTTAATTAATGTTTTCTAGGGGGAGGACAAAATAAACATGACAAGTATTAAAATGGACCGAAGCGAGTACTCTCATATGCTTTATACATTAAATAATCTTGAGTTGTGTGCATAGGCTGAAATATCCACTTGGGTTTTTTAGTTATAAGTGCTACTTCTGAGTATTTGTGGATTAATTACTGTCTGATATTCCCTTCAAACTAACCTGTCTTTGGGTTTTGTGCATATAATAAAGTACTCCCTTCAGCTGGCATTTTCAACGTACTCAGGTTGGCTTCTGCTGCACTATTTAATGGTACTGAAATTTAAGATTTCTGTCTTTCTTTATTGGTTTCCTTTCAGAGGCTTAAAGTTTTTGTCTAAATAAATAACAACAATCTTTATTATTTTCTTCGTCTTAAAATATTTGTCGTTCTTTCTAAAAATACTTATCTCAAAATATTTATCATTTTATTTACCAACAAAATTAAGCAATTTTTTTTCATTTTACCCTTATATTATTTAGCAACATTTAAGAGGTTCTCGCCATTAATAGAGTAGATATTTATTGAGGAGAGATTATATGATATTAAGAGGATAAAATAGTCAAAATGCTACCCTTATAAATGTTTTCTTAAGGGGTGTGCAAATGAAAAATGCGACAAATATTTTGAGACGAAGGGAGTATAAAGGAAAATAGAAACTCTTAAATAATTTTTAAATAATTCTGCTTCATTTTACTCCCTCGATTTCATAATAAGTGATTTTTTTAGCTTATACACACCCCTTAAGAAAGTGTTCGCTCCTAGACAACTAGAAATGTTTTTACCGACTTACCTTAATTAAATCCCTAGAAAAAAAAAATTCTAATGATTCTTGATTATGTAAATAAGGGTAATTTTGAAAGAATAAGATCAATTTCTTCTTAAAATTCTAAAATACCACTTATTTTGAAACAAAATGAAAAGTCTAAAAAAAATCACTTATTATGAAACGGAGGGCGGAGGGATTATATAAGAGACTCCTGTATATTGTGACGTAAAGCTGTAATATTCAGGATAATGGACAAAATTACTTTGGTTAAAAAAAGTTGTGAACATAATTTTCGTACAAATTATGTTTTGTCACAATTTCGTTTCCGTTTGTCTGGGAAATTGTGCTCTACGGTGCCTGTGCGTCACGAGGTCAACTATATTATTTTAATTAGTTTTAGAAGATTATTTGTACTCTAGTATTTAACTAAAATGTACAAATTATTGTAAATATCCCAATTAGTAACCGACTTTTCACTTGAGAAATCAGCTAAATTAAAGTACTCTTTAAGTCCCAAAGTGAATGAGAGGGATTCGGAATATAAGCTCAAACATTTCATTTTGGTATAAATCAGATAATTGATTTTCCCAAATTTTAGACTTTCACTAGTAGATTGCATAAATAATAGTACTATACTACACAATAAAACATTCTATAATTGAAATATTTGACAAAATACTCTCGTACTGCAATCAAATAAATATTTTTGGCTCCCTAATTATCAACGTTGTCATCCAAGGCAATACAATAAAACTTTAAACGTGACATTGTGTCAATTAATTTAAATGAGTAGTATACTACAACAAAAATTTACTCAAATAAATTATATACATCAAACCAATAATAACATGTCAAGTATCTCTACATACGGTTTTATTGGTTAGTCCTTAACTAATCAATGTACATTTTACCTCAATCTATTGCTTAACCATACTAAATAGTGTGATATGATATATACATATACCTAAGTTTATCTCAATCTATTGCTTAACCAAACTAAATATTGTGGTATGGTACATGCATTATTTACCTAAGTGCTTGTGAATGGTCTATGCACCTGACAAATTTCTATACATATTTCACAAAACCATCAATTTAAACGTTTAACTTGGTACAAAGGTAACCACAAAAAAAAAAGAACTTCATAGTACTAAATATCGTTCATGAATGTGATTAATTCCTAATACGCTAGGGGTACATCTGTATAGAAAGCATAAACAGAACCTTAGGAATGAGACAAAGAAACCATATTTTACTACAGAAAAACGTGCTTACAAAGCAGGATCCTAAATTAATTATCAAGAAATGTACTACTACCCTACTTTGTAGTAAGTGTATAATCTTTTAAAATACATGCAGCTTCTTCAACCTCAAGCATTTCTTGAACTTTACAACATTAGTTCCTGAAAAAAAAAAATCAGCAAAAAATTCCATTTGCCATGGGAATTGCAAATACAGTTCTTCTGTTATTCATGGTGTTTCTTCTATTTGATTTCTCAGATGAGTTCTTAGAATCTTCACAGTATGAAGCTATAGTGAAAATCAAGCAGCTTTTGAACTTTCCACAAGCTTTGAGTAGTTGGAGTGACAACACAGATTTTTGCAACAGTGAGCAAAACACTGCCTTAACACTCATGTGTTACGAAGATAACATAACACAGCTTCATATTTCTGGTTACAACTGGTTTCCTAATTTGCCTCAGGGCTTTTCTACAGACACCCTTTTCTCTAATCTTGCTCTTTTGCCTAATTTAAAGGTTCTTTCTTTGGTCTCTTTGGGTTTGAGAGGAACTTTGCCTAAAAATATTGGCTTTTTATCTTCTTTGGAAATTGTCAATATCAGTTCAAACTTCTTTTATGGTGAGATTCCAGGAGAGATTTCACATTTGAAGGGACTTCAGACACTTATTTTGGATGATAATAAGTTCACAGGTCAAGTTCCTGAAGGGGTAGGTTCACTTTCTTCTTTGTCTGTTTTGAGTTTCAAGAACAATTCTTTTTCTGGTTCATTGCCTAATTCTTTGTCCAATTTACAGACCCTAAGAATCCTTTCTGTTTCTGGTAATAATTTTTCTGGGGTTGTTCCAAACCTTCAAAATCTGTCAAATCTACAAGTTCTTGATTTGGAAAGTAACAATCTTGGACCTAATTTCCCTAATCTTCCAACAAAGTTGGTGTCTTTAGTACTTAGGAAAAACAAGTTTAGTTTAGGGGTTCCAAAAGAACTGAGTTCCTGTTATCAGTTAAAGAAACTGGACATTTCTTCCAATGAGCTTGTTGGACCCTTTTCACCAACCATTTTATCTCTGCCATCACTTAGCTATTTGGATATTTCTGGAAACAAACTCACTGGGAAGCTCCTAAAGAATTTGACATGCAATCAAGACATTTCTTTTGTGGATTTATCATCAAATCACTTGACAGGGGAGTTGCCTGCTTGCTTGCACCCTAGTTTTGGTTCCAAGATTGTATTGTTTTCGGGGAATTGTCTGTCGAATAAAGAGCAATGGCAGCATCCTTATTCATTTTGCCATAATGAAGCTTTGGCTGTTAGTATTGAGCCTCATAATAAGGAAAAGGTTAAAGGGGGAAATGGTAAAGCTGTTCTTGCATCAAGTATGGTAGGAGGCTTTGTTGGAGTAGTAGCGATTACCGGTTTGGCTTTCGTGGTTTTTAAAGGAGAGTATGCCAAGCAGAAAGCTAACAAAACCCCTCAAACAAGATTGATATTTGAAAAGGTCTCTCCTGCTCACACCCTTAAGTTGCTTAATGATGCAAGTAAGCTCTCTTTCTCTGTCTCACATACACACATATTACATTAATGTTTCAACTTGTGAAAGTTTTTAGTCGTTTCATACTTGTTTGAGTAATAGCAATGAGATTTCCCAATATCATGCTAACAATAGTTAGGATTTCTAGAAGAAGATGCCATTTGATTGATGAGAAATAAAAAGGAATATAAAAAATTCGACTGAATGAAGCTGACGGCTACTTTTGAAGTAACCAAAAAAAAAAAAAAAAGGGTGGGGGGTGGGGGGGATTGGAGTGGGAGACGCAAAGTCGAAAAGAGGATTCCTCACTTCTTTCTCTCTTTCAAAGGCATGCATTCTGAAAATTGTAAATCTGATGTTCTGTCATTGTACTCGAAAAGTTTATATGAACCTTTAAATTTAAGCATTATTCCGTAAAAGGAGTTTCCTTTTATATAGATTGAACATATCAATTTTCTTTAGGAAATTGTCAATATTGTGTGATTGGAAGGAACTCTGTTCTTGCCTAAATTTCAAGATGAATTTTTAATCTTTGATTCTTGACAGGGTATATTTCTGAAAAAAGGAAGTTGGGACTGCTTGGGGCCCCTCCTTATCGAACGTTTGTCTTGGATGAGCTTCGAGAGGCCACTAATAACTTTGATATATCAAATCTAATTGGTGCCAGCTCCATTGGGCAGGTAAGCATTTTCTTACTAAATACTGTAAGACCATTTGAACAATGTTAGTCCACATGCACTGTTTTGTAGTTAAATTCCTCAATTCCCTTGCATCTATGTTGAATGCTGACTGTGCTTTTCTGTACTCTGAATAATAGATTTACAAAGGGCGGCTCACGGATGGCACTGCAGTTGCTATAAGAAGCTTAAAAATGAGGAAGAGGCATAGCGTCCAGTCCTACACTCATCAACTAGGGCGTATTTCAAAGATCAGATACTGCCATTTAGTTAGCACTATTGGACACTGCTTTGAATGCTATCAAGATGACTCAAGTGTTAGCCGAATATGTCTAGTCTTTGAATTTATGCCAAATGGGACGCTGCGGGGTGTCATATCAGGTATATAGTCTAGAAAAATTCATCTGATTCGCTGAGTTATCATTTGGCATTACAACTGCAACAATTGGTAATTAAGCATTTAGTTTTAGCTATTTCACTATTTCTATTTTCTACCATATTACATAAATCATACTAAGTCCAAGTAAATGACTTCTTATACATTGAAAGCCTAAAACAGACGTTATAACCTACAGGCATCTTTGAAATTTTGCAAGAACCCGTTTCAAATTGTATTGATGCATACAGTCTACTGCTTCTCAAAAGTGCTGATGAATTTTAAGGGGACACGAAATGCTTTTAATCAGTTTCTCCTAGATTAGGCAACATGATGTTTCTCCTTTGCAGATTCTTAAATGTACAAGCATGTATTGTCTTTACAGTTGTTCTGAATTCTTATTCTGGACTTCTTTGCAAACACTCGGTTTTGTAGAAGCAAATTCAGCTAAAAAATTTACATGGACGCAAAGGATGGGAGCTGCAATAGGGATAGCAAAGGGAATTCAGTTCCTTCATACTGGAATAGTACCAGGGATATTCTCCAATCGATTGAAGATAACAGATGTCTTGCTGGATCAGAATCTCCATGTAAAGATTAGCAAATACAATCTGCCTTTGTTAATCGAGAATAAGAAAATGGTATGCAAACCTCTTTTCTCCACTGTATTCTCTCTTAATCACTCATTTCATTCTTGAGCATTCATTGTTTTGTTATTGCAACTGATCTTAGGATACTGGACCGTCTTCTAGTGGATCAAAGGGAAAAGACGGGCAAAGGTAAATGATCTCATTATTCTCAGCTACATTAGGTCTTCATTGATCTTCTCTTTTATGGTTCGATTTCAGAAGCACTTAGTGAAAACTAATCTTTGTTATACATTTAAATGCAAATTGGTCTAAAAGGGTTTTAGGGAGTCCCAAGTGTATGAACCCCACTATGGTCTTGACCAATTCTTGCCATATAGATAGGCATAACTTCGAGTGTCCTAAGAGATTCCGAGATAGTACTCTACTATTTTCAGGAGCAGCAAGTTGCCTACTAGTTAAACACTTAAAGTCTATCATGCCTCACTCTCTGATTTATTTCTTCATTTGACTTCTTCGACTGGCAATGAACTGTTTCAAAAAATTTCCCCTTCCCCTGTCGAAAGAGCAATGCCTTTTTTGTTTTCTTACTCTACTAACCTCAGAAAAAGTAAATGGAGTTTCGTCGTGTTAATGAATTCCTTCTCCTATTAATATCTTCCTGAATGCAGGTTAAAATACGAGGAGAAAGATGATGTGTATGACTTCGGAGTAAAAGATGATGTGTATGACTTCGGAGTAATCTTACTTGAAATCATATCGGGAAGGCCAATCGATACAAAAAACGACATAAATGTTTCTAAAGACATTGTAAGAGTCACTTATTCTTTATGAAAAGATTCATGTCATCAAGTTGAAGCACTATTTTTCTAAACACCTTTTCTTGTTGTCCTTATTGCAGCTAATAGTTAGCTTAACAGCTGACGAAATAGCTCGGAGGAACATCATTGATCCAGCTGTTCGGAATGAATGTTCAGATGGTTCGCTTAGGACATTAATGGAGCTATGCATAAGATGTCTTTCAGAAGAATCATCGGAACGTCCTTCTGTGGAAGACTTAATATGGAACTTGCAGTTTGCAGCTCAGGTCCAAGACCCTTGGAATAGAGACACCTATGGCAATCAGGAGTCCCCTGATCATGTGTAAGAAGTTGTTAAAATATTAAATGATCAATGGACCTTTTCTTGTACAAAATGTAACATTATACTAGGATATTTAGTTTCATATGTTTAGTAGTCTCTATAATGAAGCATTTCTCATCATTGGTGGCCATGAGGTCAGTACTTTTTTGAGGATACATTTGAGCCAAAATATGTCTCTTGTCTTCTTTTTGGTGGAGATATCTTTGAAGGGTAACTGGATCTTTTAGAATCCTAATCCAGTGACTAGGACTTCTTAGAAAAAGAAAAAGAAAGTATTGTCTGTACTACTCTTGAAGTGTCAGCTTTCCTTTTCTTTATTGAGTTAGACGCAACCAACTAAAATCAGCTTGTGAAGAATAATAAATTGCCAGGATTTTAGCCACAAATGTGGAAAAGATCCGGGCGATTGGTCAGGATCTGTGGCCAATATCGTAACATCACCTTAACTTGTTGTTAAGGCAAGTCTTATCCAATATCAAATATGAAATCATGGTTACCCACCAGGATTTTGGGTAAAAGGTTATTACTGCACAATTTTCTTAACGAGGCCAGAATTTAAAAGGCGGTACCCCAAAGTCCAATTTGTGAGAACCACCCCTTAGCAAATTATTATCGTTGGACAGGAAATAACGCGTGGTGTCCCCAAAAGTGTCCGGTCTTGAATCTTTGTCCTCGCTTAACCAAATCTTTAACAAATGAATTTAACATGAAAAAATTCGATAGGAAGAACTTTTGTTACTCATTAGGCATAAGTTCTAGCTTTTACCTATAAAGCAGAATTTATGGTCAATTGAGCAGGTTCACTATCTTTGAATATCTTGAATTTCACAAAACTAATTTATGTTCACAATTTATTCCCGATGAGAAACAAAAGCTTTGCCTAGCGAATTTTCTGAAGCGGAGATTATTTTTAAAATTTTTGTTAAACAGGGCCAAAAAATCAAGACCACTCCTTATGGAGGTCATTTGTGAACTTAACCCTCATTCGAGTACTATCTGGTAGTTAACAACAATAATAATATTTTCAGTGTAATCTAGGGAGTAGAGTACTATCTGGTTTGTTAAACAGGGCCATAAAATCAAGACCACTCCTTATGGAGGTCATTTGTGAACTTAACCCTCATTCGAGTACTATCTGGTAGTTAACAACAATAATAATATTTTCAGTGTAATCTAGGGAGTAGAGTACTATCTGGTAGTTGAATCAAGGAAATTTGCCCTCTGGATAAAGTAATTGCACGGTTTTCCCTTCAAATGGATTGATATTTAATTTTTGTCCTTCAAATGGGTGGTCTTTAATTTTTGTCCTTCAAAATCGAACTTATGCCTTTAGGGGTATAAGTTTTTTAAGGGCGGGGGCATAACTTGTAGATATTATATTCTGTAACTTATGCCCCTATAGGCATAAGTTCGTTTTGAAGGCAAAAATTAAAGACGAGTCCATTTGAAAGGAATAAATTAAAGACCAGCACAAAATAGGGACAAAACTGCAAATGACCCACTCTGTATCAGTAAGCCTGGCTCAAAAATTTCACAAATGGGCCCAACTTGAGTAGCAGACAGGCTCATTGTTGTTGTTGTTTTTTTTTTTTTTTTTTTTTTGGGCACCGATTGTGTACTTCTTTTGGGGTGGTCTTTAATTTTTGTCCCTCAAATTGTTGGTCTTTAATTTTGTCCTTCACTTAAAAAAATGACCAAAAATATTCCGAAATTCTGGGTTCGAACCCCTGCTCAGTAAAAAAAAAAAAAAAAAAAACCACAAGGCAAGGCTTTGCAAAAAGTTTGTCTTATGAGACAGACTTTGCCTAAGGCATTACTAAAAGTCTGCGGTCTCCGATAGACTTTTAGTTATGCCTTAAGTCAAAGTCTGTCACATAAGAAAGACTTTTCTTTAAGGCATAACTAAAAGTTTGTCTTATAAGGCAGATTTTTTGCAAAGCCTTACCTTGCGATTTTTTATTTTATTTTTATGACTAAGCCGAGGTCCAAGCCCATAACCTCGGGCTAGGCGAAGAGCAAAAATTAAAGATCACCCCCCGACAAAGGCAATCGGGCAAATTGGCCCTCATTATTGTTACGAAATTAAATTTAGGGTTTGATCTAAAATGAGATCACATTACAAGCAGCAATATCAACTTCTACGCTTGTCTAAGTTGTGCAAAACTTGAATACTTGAATTACTGTTCTGTATGTTTCATTTTATATGACAATATTGAACTGAACAAAGATTTTAAAGTATTAACTTGACTTATGTGTCATATTAGTAATAGTGAAAGAAATTATGAAAGTATTGGTTTAAAAAGTTAATTTAATAGAGAAATCATCACATTACAAATTAAATCGAATAATCTCATAAATGTATTCTTGAAACTTGAAAATTACAGAATTTGAATGATGTCCAACAATTGTTTTGATTTACAAGATAAAAAGAATGAATTACAAATTGAACCAATCAAGAACTTGTGTGTTTTTCTATTTGGACTAGCTATATAATCCAGAAGATATTGTAGAAAAAATAGAAAGAAGATTCCATCATTTTTAGAACCTTCTTGCAGATTGTGAAATAAAGACTCGTTCAACCATAATTTCCATTGACAAGATAGCCTGTTACGGTTCAAAAGGGTAGCTGAATTCATGCAAAATCATGTGGAGGTGGATTCTCTCTCATGACATTTCACAAGTTACAAATTTCAGACTTTTGACTTTTTGAACTCATTCAGTTCCTAGGCCTTGACGTTGACTTCTCTCCAGTAAAAAGGACAGGCCTCTTTAACTTATATCTTGGCAGACATCATGACCATCGACCTATATCATATTATGGAGGTGTATCTATGCCGGATTTTGTAAATTCTACTGAATTCATTATTTTTAAGTCGAACTATATATAGATGTAAAAAAAAAAAATTTGAAAGGTATACATATAATAAGATTACACTTTCTAAACTTATTTGGATCCGGAAATCACCTATTATCTACCACACACACTCTTTCAAAACACATAATGCATGATTATTATTTTGAACCATCTTTAGCCTAAACGTGTTGACCAAGCCGGCAAGCCCCCATAACTCTGACCAAGGAATGTGGCTGACTATGAAGCCTACCATACAGGAGTTTCTTGTCTTTTCAAGCAAATCATACTACATGCAAGTTGATCAACAATTCATTAGATAAAGTTGAGTTAAAAGAAATTCATGAACTTTAGTAACTTGGGAGGGTTTAGGGGTTGTTTCGGGCAAACACTGAATAATCTCTAACCATAAAGACTCACATGCAAGAACCTAGAAAACGAAGACTTCCTTCTCAATGTAAACTTTGGAAAGGCATCAGTGACCCTTTAATACAATGGACAAACTTACAATTCAATGGCCTGGCAACAACATGCAAAGAGTAGCATTCATTTTTTAATCAAGTCCATGCAAAGAATAGCATTCCTTTTTTATCAAGTCCATGCAAAGAGTAGCATAAGTTGAAGAAAAGTGTAACATGATGCAATAATCTTGACAAAGATAGGGAAGTAACATTTAACACAAAACTTGAGTATGATTCTCTTTCTATTGATGGAAAATTGGAGTTACATAAGGGTATATAACCAGTATTGTACAGTATGCTAATGTACAATTAATTACTGTGCATGAATAGCAAAGAATGGACCTGAACACTAACTACTCTATCCTCTGGACAGCAAACAAACAAAATCTGGCAACAAGGAGGTAATCTCCAAAGTAACCAAAAGAAATATAAAACCTTTTTACAAGAAAAAGAAACGGGAAACACCCAGAAGGGCAAAAACAAAAAGCTCAATCATCTTCGAGGAGGGTCAGCAATTGGATTCATTTCTATTTCTGCAGTCTGAGAGTCTCTTAAATTTTTGAACTTCTCTCCTTCCCTTGCGATCTGAATATCACGAGGTCTAGCATGCTGAATGAAAGCTATGACCATAAAACGAGGAGCAAGTGCAGCTATTGTTATGGAAAGCAAGCACAACCAGAATTTAGCTTCCTCGGCTGCAACAAAAATGGCCCTGCAAAAATTGTTTTACATGCAAATCAGTCTCTACTTCTCTGACTTGATAAGTCGGTCGGCAAAAATCAAGAGAATCCTAAAACACTAATTAGCTTTGTTTCCCATTTGAGCTGGTAATATGTGAAGAAAAACTAAAACCAAAAAAATTTCTAGGTTGATTTACAAGATAAGAGCAGAAAAACAAATGGTCATTGTGATTCGATTTTAGCAAGTGCAGCAACTGCATGGGAAATCAAATTCCAATATAATCTCTTGCAGATTTAGTTCTAGGAATCAATTATTTCTAGGAATTTTCTGTAGTATTGCATCTCAAACTAACAGGTCCCCTAGCTTTTATAGAAAAAGAAAGCAACCATCTTCAGAAACTAAAGTTTTATGTTTGGATTTCTTCAAATCTTTTAGGTTTCAGCAATTTGCTCCGCTGATTAACAAGTTGTGTGAAGGGTAAAGTGCCTAAAACTGTATTCTTTGAAGTGGCTAGACCTAGGACTCCCTAAAGCAAGAACAAAATGGAAGAAAAGAACAGGCCCAGGAAAAGGAAAGCAGAGAGGATTCACTATGCAATTCAAAAAATACAGTATAAGCAAATGATAGTGGAGTGTCCATACACAACATATACATTATCTAGAAGCAAACCAGCAGAGTGATCTTACCAGTATCCAGGTAGAAACGTCAGCGAGTCAATGACCATGACACAAATAAAAGTGGCTACTATAGATCCCCAGATGGCAGCATGAGTAATCCAAGACCAACGAATCACATCCATTGCTAGATGTACATTGACCAAAATAACAACAGCAAGTGTCCATAGGTCTCCAATGCTTGAGATATCAACTTCACTTTCCCAGTATGCGAGAACAGGTATAAAGAAGGCCACTACACTTTGCCATAAGGTGTCAATCATGGTTACCCAAAATAATTTCTTATTATAGCTCTCATGCCTTTGTCCAGCACCGTAGAGTTCTGGATACTTCATAAGAGTCACTCTACTTAGATCCTTATCGAGAATCCCAACAACTATTGTAGGCACCGAAGTATAGATTATGGAGTATAACATGCTGCTCCAGTCAGTGAGAGCGGTGGTCAAAGTGAAAGCTGTAAAGAGAGCATACCTGAGCAGAATAATTTAAAAAGGGTCAGCTGGTGCTGGCTAATGTCCCAACATATATTACTCATTTCCTACTTGACTCTTCATAACTATATTCCAACTTGACACCAGCCATTAAGTGAGAATCTTAAGCTATGTTTCTTTTTTAAACTTAGAAAGGTTTAGTCTAATGCCTAAGCATAATTTCCATTGAATTGTGTCTAAATTACCAAGTCCTAGAGATAGTGAGAAGCATGAGAGAGAATTGTGCTCTTGCTACAAGTACACTTACCAGAATAAGACAAAAACAAGGATAGCATTTCTGTAGAAGTTGTATAATATCATGTAGCCCATTCGTTGATAATTCCAATGGCCGTGAACTAACAGGAGAGGGACCAAGAATCTGAACTGTCCCATTGCAAAATCAGAGGCCATCACAGCTTGACGTCCCTCTTGGCCACTGATGCCAATGCCCACATCAGCCATTTGGATCATTGACACATCATTTGCACCTGAAATCATAACCATGAATATTAATCAGTATTGCTTCTGTAATATTTTTCTTTTGTCACGTAGTTTTATTTCAGACGGTACAACTCTTAATGCCCCAACAGAAAGAGTAATAACACTTACCATCCCCAATTGCGAGTGTCATGTCATCTGTGCGGTTCTTTATGAGAGCAACAATTCCGGCCTTTTGTAATGGGGCCACCCGACAACAGAGTACAACAGAACAATAACTGGCCAACTGGAATAGCTGAATTGAAATGAAAAACATTTTTAAGTACAGGGGATGTGAAAAAGTATACAAACGCAGAGAGATAGAGAGTTTATGATCTAAAATTACCAGTTCTTCAAGTTCACCGTCAAGGATATAAACAAGGCTATTTCCATCAATGATTAAAGCAATTTGACTTGCTCCAGCTCCAGTATTTTCCTCAGCATTATGTGGCATTAGACTCTTACACCTAGTCAGTGCAGCTTCCAAAGACCTTCTACATGAATCCTTAGATTTGTTATTTATCACAATCTGAGTCATATTGCTTGTTAAAAGTTTCGATGAATAGCCAATTGAAATTGCAGTTTCTTGCTTGTCCCCAGTCAAAACCCAAACTTTAATGCCTGCCACTCTTAAGGACTCAATTGCTTCTGGAACACCTTCCTGCAATTTATCTTCAATACCAGAGGCACCTAATATAGTAAGGTTCTTTTCTACATTGCCAGCTACTTTCCGAAGTAGAGCTGCCCTACCGATCACAGCAGTGTTTGCTGCCTCATAAGAAGACTGCCATTCCTCAAATTCAGAAGCATTCATTTCTCTCATTCCGACTACAAGAGTTCTGAGACCCATTGAGGAATAAGAGTGTAGATGCAGTTCTGTTGCTCGTACTACATTCAAGCTTAATGATTTATCTATGATACCAAACATGATTGTATCGGCACCTTTTACAAAGACTTTTACTGTATTGTCGGGGCAGCCTAATATTACTGACATCCTCTTCCGATCGCTGTCAAATTCATGTAAGCCCAGTACATTGAACCTGCAATTACCATGAAAGGGGGATTAGAGTCATTAGACTGTGTCATAGGCAACTAAAACGACATTGCATCTGGGACAGTGTGATATTAGAGTTGTAAGTAGATACAACTGAATCCATCTGTTTATGCTAGAAAAGTTCGTTCCAATATTTAAAGGTTTAAATTTCCATCATTCAAATGAAAAGAAACCGATTAATTCGCAGCTAAAGTAGAAGATAGAATTTCGATTGAAGGTGTGTGTACGCGCTCACAAATTTATATTTGATAAGCATGATTTAACTAGTTTTCCATGAACGTAAAGCTTCAAATAGCCACAATTTTCCATTGAATTTCCTTGTAATCAGTAATTCTAGTTGCTGAGCATTTAAAGTAACACATACTTAATTACCATAATAAGGTTGGACCTCCAGTAGTACGAGAGAAATTAAACAAGACTAAAAGTTGACGAAAAGGGAAAAACGATGTTAAACATTACCTTTGTCTTTCTCCTTGAACATCTATTACTATATGGCCTGATGTTCTCTCAATGAGCATAAACCCATAAGCAGCAGCAGCATAAACCAATGCCTGCTCATCCGGAGACTCACCTTGGTAATCTACCAACTTCACAGCTGGATCAGATGTATCCACAGCGAGAGGTACAATTGTGTTGCAAGCAGCTAATGCAAGGAAAAAATCATGAACATGTTTCCCTTCATCTGAATGCTTCCCCTTTTTTGATATATTCAAAAGCACTGGATCAACCTTCACCTTCATTTTCGGCTTTAACACCTGACCGTCCACTAGTCAAATAAGAAAGAAAAATTTTAAGTTCCATTTATAAAGCACTCACCAACAAACAAAAGGTTATTTTTCTTTATCTAGGAGGGAGAGGGCGGGGGGGTGGAGGTGGAGGTCGTGAAAGATGATGAAAAGTTGTAGTACCTTGAACAGAGTATCCAGCTACTTCTTCTAGAGAATCTGATTTTCCACTACCATAATCTACACCCGAAATGCTTGCACATTGAAATTCCATCTTATTCTCAGTTAAGGTACCAGTTTTGTCAGAGAAAACGTATTTTATTTGACCCAGATCCTCATTTATGTTAAGAGCCCTACACTGGAATCTCGAGTTTGAACTTTCATCATACATTCTAGTATCTTGGATCATAAAGTAAGCCTGACCAACACGAACAAGCTCCATAGATATGTACAATGAAATAGGGATCATAATCTGGTAGACGATAACACACATCAGAAAAGTAAACACTATTTCCAGTCCCCAGCCATAATAATTGTAGTCTTCAACTTTGTCTTCTGAGAAGTCCAATTTCCTGTAGAAGGGGATGGTATTTAACTCATCCTTGTGGTGCCTTAACCAAACAGCGGCACAAATGGAGACAAGAGTACATAATGCAATAAGGAAGAAAGAGAGGACAATGATCTCCCTGTTCATGCGAGTCTCAAGACGACTCCTCTTTGATGGAGCCCCCGAGTTGTTGAGCATAGCTTTAGTTTCTCTTCCAGCATAAACTGCAACTCCAATAGCCCAATTAGTGTTCTTAAGCTCACAGCCACGGAGGATTATATTTGAAGGTCCAAGAGAAACACGCTTTCCATCTATTTCCATATTAGCATGAAAACCGTAAATGTTCCTATTCGGTTTCTCACATTTGATCATCCCACTAATACTGTCCTTTTCTGGCATCTTCATTTGTGTCTCCTGCTTTGCATACCGTGTCTTCAGATTTGATTCCCCATCTAAATTAACAGTTTGGATATAGGCAACCCCAGTGGGGTCACTTGTCGAGAGCAACACCATATCACAAGGAATGGTACCACTTGATGAAATTTTGATGATTTCACCCACCCTTATGTGCTTCCATTTTTTCTCTTGAAACTGACCATCCATCAACACCAATGCCAACCGGTTATTCTCAATCCTGTCAGACCGGTGGCGCCTATAATCCTCATAGGCATCCTTAACTGCTGTGACTAACAGCACAAAAGCCAATGGAAGAATTGAAGCTCCCCGACCAAAGACAGCCAACATAGGAAGCTGATTAAGGATGGCAATCACCAGAAAGTAAATGTATGCAACTCTATGGAACTGCTCGAATATGTTTCGAGGCAAGAAGGTCAGGACAGAGTATTTCGCTGTCCTAATTGAATTCCCCGAAAATTCAAACGTCTCGTTTGTCCTTTCAGGATCACTTAAATAAATAATTCTAGAATCCTCATCACTAATCTCTTTTTGAGAGGTTCCATACCCCTCAGAATCAGCACCACGCGAACCATATCTCACTGCTCTTGATCCTAAATCACCTAAATTCGCCTCCCGGACAGAACCCATACCAGAGGTCCTTGACCTATTTGATGAAACACTTCGTATAGAAGATGAATTCATCATAATAGAATCAGGAACTGTGGAATTATTATCCATATTATTTGAATCCAGTACTGAAGATAATCTAAGGTTATTTGGTTTGAAGTTTGAACAGATCAGCAACAACAACAACAGGTGTATAATATCAAGATCACATACCCATCAAGCAGCAAAGAACTAAAATTTATCAGATTCATCTAAACCCCAGACAGTAAGATCACCAACCCAAACAAAAATCAATCCAAAAATTTGATCTTTAAACTCTCACAATACACTACACCTAAAAGTCAACTATCAAGAATCACAAAAAACACAATCTTTACAGCAAAAAGAATAAATATATCTCAATAAAAATACGAAAAAGGGTCTTTAGCTATAGATGTAAATCACAACTTACTTGTATAGTAGGTATAATAGAGAAGTATAGAGAATAAATGAGCTGAGATTCTTTTGTGAGGTGGAATGAGAATAATAATATGTAAAATTGGGATATAAGTGAAGAAGAAATTCAAAGGTCAAAGGCATTCTTAGAAGCTGTTCTTGTTTGAAAAAGAATGGAGTAAGAGAGGGTGCGGGGGGTGTGGGGTGGCGAAACTTACAAGAAAATGGGAAAAGGAGTAAACAAATGAAAGAGAGTCGTTAATGGTAGGCTTACAAATAGCAATAAAACAAAGACAAACATAGAATAGTAGAGGGAAATGGATATAAAATTCTTGCACGTTGTTTCTATATTGAAGTAGTTGTGTGCCGGTGTTCTAGAAGGAAAGGCTGCTACTGCAAAATATATATAAGTACATTTTCTACAGATGTTTTGTCACTGTTCTTATGATTATACTGTTCTTTTGGAGTGGCGTGCGTGGGGGTAGGGTGGCGTGGGGCTTAGTACCTAGAAGTTTGAAATTCATAAATTTTTTGTTTCACTTTGGTTTGAAAAATAGATAAAAGAGAAATATAGAGGGTATATTGCAAAAACATTTTCCATGAATGTCTCTGTTTAAGTTTTTTCTAGAAGTTTTTTTTTTTTTTGAAAATTCCAGGAAAATCCGCAGCCGCTACCCTACGAGTGCGCACTAGGTAAACCCCCGACAACCTCGACTGAGAAGGCATTAGGGGGGGAGGGTTTGAACCCGCGACTTCCCTTAGGGAGGCCTCCCCTCAAACCAACTCAGCCACACCCGAAGGTGCTTTTCTAGAAGTTTTTAAAGAAGTGTTTTTGGGTGAAATTAAGAAAAAGATTGTTTTTTTTTCACTCACAAATACTCACAGATCCATTAACTATGCCGTTATGTCCGATACATGATCATAATTGATCTAGCTATGATAAATATAATGAAAGTCGTCTTGATCTTATATTGACATGATTGATAAATGAGATTATATGGTTGGAAAAAGTAAAAGAGAAAAAAGTAGAGGATAAGTCTGAGGCTTTATTTGTGAAATATTGCAAAAATATTTTCCACTAACGTTTCTGTTTAATTTTTGTAAACAAGTGATTTTAAGAGAAATTTAAAAAGAAAGTTATTTTTTCACTCACAAAATACTTACAAATCCCTTAATACGCCGTTATGTGGTTTAGGTATAAAAATGATTTAGCTATGGTAAGTAAAATGAAAGCTGTCTTGATACTATATACATGATTGATCAACGAGATTATGCCTGGCGGAGCTTTTACTTGTGAAACATTTATGAAATATTGTAAAAAAAAATTAAATGCCTAGTTTAAGTTTTTTCCAAAGAAATTGTTTGGCACTGTTATTATTTAAAGAAAAGTTTTTTTTTTCATAAACAAAGTACTCGTCGATCGTCAAAAGAAAACCAACAACTATTCAAACACTTTTTCTTTTCACGAACTTTTTTTCCTCAAAAAGTTACTATGTTTACATACTTTGTTGTGCATTTATTAAACTAGTATACGTACCCGCGATATGCGCAGTTAGTTGTTAAACGTAATCAATATATATATATATATATATATATTAATCGAAATCATAAATATCCTGTCAAATCCCTATTGTATACGGTAAAAATCGGACATATGTTAGAACCGGTAAGACCGGAGATCGAAGGAAAAGAGGGAAGATCATCATCTGGTCCGATTTCTCCATAGCCGAATTGATCGTGGCCGTTGGTCCGTTTGATTGTGGTCGTTGGTCCGAATTGATCGTGGCCGTTGGTCCGTTTGATCGTGGCCGTTAGTCCGATTGATCGTGGTCGTTAGTCCGGGAGATCGTGGCCGTTAGTCCGGGAGATCCTGGCCGTTAGTCCTTTTTGGTCATGGCCGTTGATTCGGGAGATCCGTTACGCGGTTGCCACGCATCGATAGCGTCCTGCGATGCTCAACTATCAATCGTACGGGTGTCAGACCGTACGGCCAACCTAATCCAACTCAGAGCTTTTTTATCATTACTTTATTGTTCATGTTGTATGAAGCCCATAGGGCACTACTATAAATAGGGGGTATTGTCCTCCTCTTAAAGGGTTGGCTTCCTCATATCAAGAACACTTTGTAGTAGCAATATATATACAAAATCTCTCTCTCAAATATCTAATTTCGGTCACATTTGTTGTGTTTATTTCTTACATTTCTTCAATCAAGTAACACTCATACATTAGTAAACATACAAGTATATAGCAAACCACCGATTATCATTGCTCTCTTCATATCATATCTATATTTATATCTTTCTTTTATCAAGTAGATTGAGACTTAACCACATATCTTATACCCACTCACAAATTTAATTGATTATCCAAATTCGGGGTAAACAGTTTGGCGCCCACCGTGGGGCTAGGATAATAGTGGTCTTTGATCTTGATCTCTATCTTACCCATCAAAATAAAAAACATCTACTGTTCGTCTCTGAAAAAACGGACCAAATAGCTAACAGTGGGCAATCTGGTCACGTCAACAACAACGAGATCGTGGTCGAAAATGAAGGCAGCGGGCCACGAGGATTGCCAAACCCCGCTGATCCTAACCCCGTTAATTCGAGAGAGGGCCTCAACCGACAAAACACCGTGGACCGGGAGAATGTCGCCCAGCCGGCCACTGACCCTTTAAATACTAACAATTCAATTACTTTGTCCGGGACACAAGTCCGGAAAGAACCGGATACCCCGAATGATAATATTGACTTGCGTTTAATTTTTGAAATGTTGCAGGAACAGAGAGCGGCGATTGCCGAACAAGGAATCGCAATAGCCCAGTTGCAAAACGGAAGAGATAAAACGACCCCGGAAAAGGCGAAGGGTGTTGTTGAACCCAGAAGAGATGAGGCACGGATGGTTGAAAGCAATGGCTCCGGAGCTGGTTCATCCACCGAGGTTCTGAGAATGCTCGAAACGTTGGCGAAGCGGGTAGACTCGACCGAAAAAAGGGTGAAGACATACAACTCTCGGGTGGATCAAATCCCGGGGGATCCGCCTATTTTGAAAGGGCTGGATTCAAAGAGGTACATCCAAAGGCCTTTTCCTCCGAGTGCGGCTCCGAAATTGATCCCGAAGAGGTTCAAAAAGTCGGATATCCAAAAATATGACGGCAGAACGGACCCTCACGAACACGTGACCTCATACGCCTGTGCTATAAAAGGCAATGATATGGAAGAGGATGAAATCGAATCCGTGTTGCTGAAAAAGTTCGGGGAAACTCTGTCAAAAGGAGCATTGACTTGGTACGATCATCTGCCCGAGCATTCAATCACTTCTTTCAAAATGCTCGCCGATGCCTTCATAAAAGCACACGCCGGAGCCAAAAAGGTGCAGGCTCGAAAGGCGGATATTTTCCATATAACCCAAAGAGACGAGGAGTTATTGCGTGAATTTGTCAACCGGTTCCAAAGGGAACGAATGGAGCTCCCCCCGATTCCGGAGGAATGGGCCGCACAAGCTTTCACGAAGGGGCTCAATGTTCGGAGCTCGACGGCTTCGTTCAAATTAAAGGAAAGCTTGCTGGAATACGAGGCTGTGACCTGGGCGGATGTCCATAACCGATACGAGTCAAAAATTCGAATAGAGGATGACCAACTCGAGCTTCCCTCGGGGCCCGTAAAAATGAACAAAAGCTCGGAAAGATCACGAAAGAATTACGAACCGGAGGCCGGACCATCGAGGGAAAGGTATCGGCCATACTCTCGAAAACCAAGCTTGAGGTCGGAAAAATCAAGGGATGGCCCGAGTCATTTCTCCGGGCGGGAGTGATAAACGGGCCGAGTCCCCGGTTCAGGTATACCACCGAGGAGTCAAACGAGGAGGCCATGGCTGTGAAACTCGATCTCACGGATGAACTTCGCGAAAACGCGTTGGTCCGTATTGGCATTGCAGCCCAGAAGCAGAGAATGGAAAGGTACTACAATCGGAGAGCCAATTTTCGATATTTCTAAGTTGGGAACTTGGTGCTTCGGAAAGTTACCTTGACACCAAGAATCCTAACAAAGGAAAACTGGGTCCGAGCTGGGAAGGACCGTACAAGATAACCGAGGTAACGGGTAAAGGGTCATACCAGCTGGAGTCCATGGACGGGCAACGGTTGCGCAATAATTGGAATGTGGCTCATCTGAAAAGATACTACTGCTGAGGTATGAACCCCCCATGCTTTTCTATTTTTGACCTTTCGTTTTTGCAGGAGACCGAGTACCGGGCAAAGAAAAGAACCTAATTCTGAAAACACGTGTTGCACTCTTTTCCTTAGTGCGGTTTTGTCCCAAAATGGGTTTTCCGACAAGGTTTTTAATGAGACAACAAGTACAACGTGTTACTTGACAAAGATAAAGGACAAATGTCCGGATTCTCGGGGTCGCACCCAACGAACGGGGACTATCATACCCACTCCGGAGTTTGCCCCGGTTAGCCGAAACCGGAGGCCGCCCCTAACGAACAAAACCGGACCAAAAATGTCAGGTCCCGATGTAAGGACCAAACGATCAAAATGAATCGTGTCCCCTCAATATTTGCTACGGCAAAATCAAGACCGGACCATCTGCATTAGGTTTCGGTGTAAGGACCAAACGATCAGAATGAATCGTGTCCACTCAGTATTTGCTACGGCAAAACCAAAACCGGACCTTCTGCATTCGGTGTCGATGAAAGGACCAAACGATCAGAATGAATCGTGTCCAAACAGTATTAGCTACGACAGAAGCAGAAGGAAACAAAATTCTCGTATCTTATACAAATACTTGCAATACAAAAATCATCGAAAGTTCGGATAACGATATCTCGGATGTCTTCTTGTCAAAATACTCTACCTCGATGATTATCGTTGTATTTCGGCATTACTTCATTCATATACCTTATTCCGGGCACTACGGTCGAAATTCGACAAAGGCAACAAGGTCATAGTAAACCGAGCCAAAATCGTTAACCCCTCAAACGGGGACTGTTACATCGAAATTTAGCTAAGGCTGAGATTCAGGTGTCCGAAAAATACTGGCCCTAAAAAATAGCCAAAAAATACCGGCCCTAAAAATGTCCATCGTGATTCAGAGACGTCTGAATTCACAAAGCATAAGATAAGTCCCACGGGCAAAAACTCCATCAAATTCCCGGAGAAAACATACCGGATGAAGAGAAAAGCCGATATTCAGGCACAGCGCGGAATAATGACTCCGAGTCTGCTTGTCCTTAAATCGGACCGACAACTCGGGCAAAGGTCATAACAGATATTCAAGCAAAAGAATAAAGAAAATCAAGAAAAATGTGTGTTCCATTTATACGAAGGTCTTTACACCGGAAACCCCTACAAAAGCAAAAAACAAAAGGCTAAGTGCAGCCCCTGGTCTATCCGGTATGGCTGGATCCGGAGTGTTCGGACATTGAGTCGTGGGAGTCAGTCTCGAGGGCTTTCTTAGCTTTTTCCTCGACCCTTTTAGCTTCAAGTATCAGGGCCGAAAGATCCGCAAAACTATGTCCGGCTTGCTCAAGGGTGATCCTTCGAGACTTCCACCGTTCATAATACAAGGGATGAACCAAAGGGGATAAACGGTTAAATCAGCAACAAACTTGAGATGGAAGATGATTAGAGGTGACGAAATGAAGAGAGAATAAAGTGAAGTGAAGAAAATAAAATAGCGGAAGAATTAAATGAAGGCGTGATTCATCCACTTCCCGTTACTCCGTAAAACTACGGTCCGGAAAGTGTGGGGGCTATCTGTATACGGTAAAAATCGGACATATGTTAGAACCGGTAAGACCGGAGATCGAAGGAAAAGAGGGAAGATCATCATCTGGTCCGATTTCTTCATAGCCAAATTGATCGTGGCCGTTGGTCCGTTTGATCGTGGTCGTTGGTCCGTTTGATCGTAGCCGTTAGTCCGATTGATCGTGGCCGTTAGTCCGAGAGATCGTGGCCGTTAGTCCGGGAGATCCTGGCCGTTAGTCTGTTTTGGTCATGGCCGTTGATCCGGGAGATCCGTTACGCGGTTGCCACGCGTCGATAGCGTCCTGCCATGCTCAACTGCCAATCATACGGGTGTCAGACCGTACGGCCAACCTAATCCAACTCAGAGCTTTTTTATCATTATTTTATTGTTCATGTTGTATGAAGCTCATAGGGCACTACTATAAATAAGGGGCATTGTCCTCCTCTTAAAGGGTTGGCTTCCTCATATCAAGAACACTTTGTAGTAGCAATATATATACAAAATCTCTCTCTCAAATATCTGATTTCGGTCACATTTGTTGTGTTTATTTCTTACATTTCTTCAATCAAGTAACACTCATACATTAGTAAACATACAAGTATATAGCAAACCACCGATTATCATTGCTCTCTTCATATCATATCTATATTTATATCTTTCTTTTATAAAGTAGATTGAGACTTAACTACATATCTTATACTCACTCACAAATTTAATTGATTATCCAAATTCGGGGTAAACACCTATTATCCTCTTGTAGGCATTTGTTTACAATAATACTTTTAGTTAATTTTTTATTTAGTGTTTTACCTATAACCCAAATAATAATTTTGAACTACTTATATTTTTGTTTTCAATATGATATTTAAGTTTGAATTGTTGATATTACCTATACAAGAATTTAAATTATATTTTTTATTTATTCAATATCTATTAAGATTTTAGTTAGATGACCTTACCCAAAGAGTATGCTTTTTCTGATCATAACTCAAAGACTTTCTCATATCAAATTTAAATATGCCTTATCCTTTCTATATTTATTTATACGCTATAATTTTTTTTATATACTTTATCTTTTTCTTGTTCCATATTTATTGTGTTAGCATTTGTGAGTATTTAATCATGCGATTGTTTATTAGTTTTCTACTTATGTCTTTGCTTATCACTCCTCTTTTAATATAATATAATAAATATTTAGTACTCCTTAAATCTAAATTAATTTTAAAGACTAAAAAATTGTTTCACTATTTAAATTTATAAAATAAATATTATTTTTACCGCTACAAATAATTAAATCAATCCAAATTTGCGATAGACCTAAGAATATTATTGGTGGTATCTCAACGTAATAATTTAACAATCTCCTAGCAGGAGTTTACTTGATAGCTTGAACTTCTTGTAACTTATAGACAGAGATTTGATTTTATTATTATTATTATTATTATTATTATTATTATATAAATTATAACGCTATTTTAAAATACTATGTCAAAATCATATACCACATGAAATAAAATTCTCCTTCTAACTTCCCAACAATAAGCTTGAGATGGCCCATGATCTTACAAAATAGTTGGTATATTATTTCTCATTTTAGCCTCGTAAAACATTCTTATGCTCAAATCAAAATTAGAACTTTTTCTTAGGACCTTTAGTAAGCTTGAAATGTTACATAAAGAATCTCTATATAATCTAGCCCAAAACGGTAAGCATTTACTCCCTCCATTCATTTTTCGGAGTAAGACTAGAAGTGCCTATCGTGCTAAATAGGTCGTGTCATAAAGTTTTGAGTCATATGTTAGTCATACATCAAGGTTGGAAGTTGGAAGTATAGCGGGTTGTGATTAAGAAATCGACAAAGGTTCGTCGAAAGTTAATTTTGAAGTCCATTAGAATATGACCAGTTTCCTCGGAGCTTTACTCCCAGTATGCTTAGAGTTACGGAGTGATCCACCTATCAAATTAAAGGACATTAAATAATATGTTTGAGTTTTACTTTATTTATTTTTGAACTAAATTCAACATATAGATATCTTGAAAGTATCTCTATCACCCTCTTTGTACATTTTATTTTCTTTTATGATACTTTAATTGTTTTTTCCTTCTTATTATGTTACTAAACTAAAATATATCACATTTAAATTTTTTATTTGAGTTTGTATAAAGTACAAAAAAAAAAAGTATATCTTGAAAGTATCTCTATCACTCTCTTTATACATTTTATTTTCTTTTATGATACTTTTATTGGTTTTTCCTTCTTATTATGTTACTAACACTAAAAAATATCTTATTTAAAAAATTTATTTGAGTTTGTATAAAGTACAAAAAAAAAGTACTTTTATTATATTGTTTAGAATCTAACAATAACTATAATTATTATTTTGTTTTATATTGCAATAAACAACTAAGTTTTTTGTCGCTTTTTATTTCATTCTGAATTATGCTATTAAACTATCATATACGGAAAAAAATTATGTTTTTAAAAGTTTATTCTGTTGCTAGAAACTATTTCATTATTTATTTATTTTTTGACTCAATTAATTATAAGATAATAGTCATGTCGTATCCTCCACATTATAACTCTTTCTTATTATAATTTAAAATCATCATCATAAATTCAAATAAGTGTTCTCATTTGATATCTTTTTCTCCTTTTGTTCCTTCGTTATCCTTATTGTGTTATAATTCTTTTACACTGTGATATGTCTTTTTATTAGCTCGCAAATTGATTTATGGCTTGTTTAGCCAAGCCTTTGACATTTTTTTTTTAATACTAACAAAAACATATAAAATGAAAAAAATCTAAAGTACCTTTTCAAATAAAATAACTTTATGTTTGTAGGGTGAATCTGCAAATTTTCGCTTTTCTCCAATAGTAGAAAAATATATTAATTTTATTGCTCTTAAAAACACTTTTTTTTTATAATGAAACACCTCCAGTATTTTTTAAAATAGTAGTTTTTTATCAAATGAATAAAAGTAAAGTTACTTTCTATAATGTAATTTTGATAGAGAATGATGAAGTGACTTAAATATTGTATTTACGTGAGATTCTTGACCTTTATGAGATTAAAAATTATTATATCATAAAAAATAGTGCAACAAAAATGACTTGCAAATGAAAATAAATGTGAACCCTCAAAAAGATTTATATGTGTATGATACATTGTTCGTAGAGGAAATACCATCGCTAAAAAAATATCATTCATATGTGCAAAGCTCGTTTGGCGATATACTTGCTCATATGCCTTCTAGAACACATATGCTTAAATTGTATCCAATTTACCTTTGTTTTCTTTTTATTTATTAGATTAGACTGCATATACATATACAGTGAATACAATTTTTTTTAAATGGTAATCTCTCTCTCTCTCTCTCTCTCTCTCTCTATATATATATATATATATATATACACACACAAGAGGAAAAGACATACATGCAATTATAATAGCCATATAAAATAAAATCAAACTGGAGAACATAATACAAATAAAATTTTATTTGCACAGCGTTACTGATATAGTGAAAAAGGACTTTTGTACATTCATAATATTTTCACACTCATTCTTTGCTTGATTGATTTGGCAAAACTCTTCCATATATTTCGGTTCTCCATCGTACTTGTTCATTTTTCAGATATTCATTTTGCATTTGTGAGATATTTATATACATCGGATCTATTGGAACTTCAAATTCCTTAGTTACACCTGTAAAAAAAAATGAATGTAATGTTAATTGTAAACAAATGCGAAATAATAACAATAACAAAATTAAATTAAGCATGAAAATATACCTTGAATATTAATCAGAGAAATTTGATGTGCATAACCTATAATCCTTTTGCCCATTATAGAAATCCTGTATGACAAAAAAAATCATAACTGGAAGTATTCTTACTGTTTAATTTACTGCGAGCATAGTATTTTGAATAAAAAGAATATAAGAGGCATAAATATGATCTTATTAGTACTAAATGGTGGGAATTAAAACATCTTTCCGCTATCCTACATAGTATATATGAATAGAATAATATTATGACGTGTAGAGAAAGAAATAATCAATACCCTTGTGAATGAAACGTTCACAGAAAATTCTCTTAAGATAAACAAAAGTTAAATTTGAAAATAATTTAGCAATAGAAGAGAATAAGAAAGATTACATAGATTTATGTGTCATTAAAGGGGTATATATAGTAAGAGGTTAAGAGCTGAAACTTCATGCCAACTTAATTGCATTTAAATTCAAATTCGAATACTTATCGGTTAGTTAAACAATATCTATTTGATAAGTTAGGATTCTAAAATATTGTTATCATATAATTATATATTTGAGTTTGAAAATGATATTTAAATTGGTTATCCTTATCTTATAATTACATATTATGTTAACTTCTTTTTCGAATTAGAGATAGGATAAGTACCTTTTTTTTTTCTTTTTGGCTGAACGGGATAAGTACTTCATAAGTGATGGAATTGTAGTCACTATCAACTATCGGGTTTGCTAGAAATTTAAACGGACTTGAACTTATGAATAATTTTAATTCTAGCATTAAACATTTTTAAGACATTAAATCTCATATTGCGTGTATTTTGTTACACTTTGAATCTTAACTTTTTTTTTCCTAATTGATTGAATTTTTAGTAAGTTGAGAAAATCAAATCTATTAAATTTGAATATATTTTATAGATAAATTTTTTTTTAAAACATGCAAAATACAGAAATACACATATATATCTGAAAGAAATTGATATGAGTACTAAATTATTTGTTAGCTTGCAATTCCATTGGTTAACAACTTAAAATTCAATATCATTAACCGAATGAGTTTTTAAATGTGCATAGTTCGAATAATTTCTTCTTAATTTTTTTTTAATGTCTCTTGTTATGATAGATAATTATAAATAGCTAGCAACTAAATATATACCGTTAGAATTAACATCTATTACACTTGAAATATATCTATATATATATATATATATATATATATATATAAGCATTAGATTATTCCTGATAGCTTTTTTTTGCGTAAAAGATTGTTCCTAATAGTTTAATTGCAAGCACCGAAGTGACATTTGTTGCCTATTGTTTTCATAAAGATTAATTTATTAGAAATATATAAAGTAAATTGAACTATATAAAAAATTCTGGAATTGTGCGTAGGGTTCGTGCTAAAATGTACAATTAGGATGTGACTACACAAACTCAAGATAAAATCACTAAAGCAAATGTGATATCCGGATATATACCATTAGAATTAACATCTACTACACTTGAAATATATATATATATATATATAAGCATTAGATTATTCCTGATAGCTTTTCTTGCGTAAAAGATTGTTCCTAATAGTTTAATTGCAAGCACTGAAGTGACATTTGTTGCCTATTGTTTTCATAAAGCTTGATTTATTAGAAATATATAAAGTAAATTGAACTATATAAAAAATTCTGGAATTGTGCGTAGGGTTCATGCTAAAATGTACAATTAGGATGTGACTATACAAACTCAAGATAAAATCACTAAAGCAAATGTGATATTCGGACAATAATTCTTAGAAGAGTTTCAAAGAATTTTCTCAACATGAAAAAAGTGGAACCTTGACTTTTCTTAGCCCCAAAGACTTGACAAAATTTGAGAAGATCAAAAATACACCAAGTCCTGCAACCGTAAATGTGGTGGCAAAGTTATTCATCTAATCAGTCCAAAGACTTTCCAAGTTTTCCTTCTACTAAACGTATGTACACTAGCTAGCTACATTAAAATTTTTACGTGATTAGTATATTTTCTCAACATTAAAGAAGTGGAACCTTGACTTTTCTTAGCCCCAAAGACTTGTAAAATTTGAGAAGAAAAATACACCAAGTCTTTCAGCCATAAATGTGGTGGCAAAGTTATTCCTCTAATCAGTCCAAAGACTTTCCAAGTTTTCCTTCTACTAAACGTATATACACTAGCTAGCTACATTGAGAATTTTTACGTGATATATATTTATATGTATATATATATATATATTAATCCAAGTTTGAAAACATTATCTTTCAATTCAAATACAGATATAAGGACTTATCTTAATATTTTAATTCAAATTCAAAATAACTTCTTCTTTCAATTCAAAAAAATTATCATTATACTTCATGCGTGTTGTATTTAGATTATTTACTTATTATTTTTAAGATCAAGTCTGTATTGATTTTAAAATATAAATTTTGTATGTTTGTTGTTATACTTTGTATTTCTATTTATTTTTTGTCTTTTCACATATTGATTATTGTTGTAGTACTATTAATTTGTGCTTTTACTGTAAGTAAATATTAGGAATGCAAGTTCATATTTTTCCTCATATATGTTAAAATTATAATATCTTGTTAAAATTCCTGCAACGTGATGATAGGCTAGGTGATTGTTACCTTTATCAACTTCAAAAAATATTATCACAATTCAATTTAAACTTTAATACATTATTTTTCAATTCAAAAACTTTATCTTTATGAAAAAAACAATACTTCAGTTCAAAGTCATAATAGATAGAGCCCTATAAATATTGATAATATCTGTTTTTAAATAGTTTTCAATTCAAATTTTATTTTTTGGATATTCAATTCAAATTCAAAACCTTATCTATAAATTTAAAAAAAAAACTTTTTTTTTTAACTCAAAATTCATTTTTATTACAACTCTCATTAACTTTGTCTTAAAATTGCCAAGTGGCTTGTTATTAGCTTGTCACTTGGCTTAACCATGTTGCTTGTACCTCTCCTATTTTATATATATAGTAATAGATTCTCATTAATTTTGTCTTAAAATTGTCAAGTGGCTTGTTATTAGCTTGTCACTTGGTTTAACCATGTTGCTTGTACCTCTCCTATTTTAAATATATAGATTCATAAATAGATGTCAAATAATTAACTTCAAACTCTAGATATCGTACATTGTTATATCAATAACCTTCAATAGTACTAACCAACGGAGATATGGTAAATGTGTAAGAATTTATCTAATGGCCAAATTAAGTACTGTTAGAACATTAACTAGAATCTAATAGTAACGTTTTATTATGATAGAATTTTAAAGTACTGACATCCTGAGAACTTCTTATTATTTACTTATACTTTTTATATCTTATTATTGTCCGCTTGGTTAAATTTAAGATCTTATTTTTCTAAGGTATTGTCGCCTTTTTCACATGGAGTAAAAAAAGAGAAAGAATCATGAAGTATAATTTAAAAATAAACTCAGTCTCTAACTTTTGTGTCGCTAAAATGGTATAAACTTTAAATGTACCATGGACACTAGTAGGGGTGTTTTAGACTTATTACAAGAATTTAACTAAATAAAGAGAATATTTTTTGTAAATTCTTTTACCAAGGATCAAAGTGCATTAGGTTAAGGGAGATTATGGGGGTTAATAACTCTAGTTTATTGAGGGATTTGATATGAATGAGAAGACTATTGCTACTTCTACTTTTTTTTTTTTTGGATGAACTGGATATCTCATAAATTGGGCTCACAAGATAAGAGTAGTTTTATTCCGGATCCGTACATCAATTACATAAACCAGCGACCAAAAAACGAAAAATAGGATGCTCATGTCACTCGGCAAATATTTCCCGTCAAAAGTTTTTACAAACGTGTTCTCAAAACAACGTCAAATATCCCTGTTCAAGGGCATTCTTTCTCATAAACATCATTAGCATATTTCCAGTTGATAACTTTCCATATATTCTTCAGGTAATCTGGTCTTACATTCTTGTACTGCAAGTAGTAATTAACTAGTTCTTAGACACGTGTGTTGCACGTGTGTCCCATCAAATAATACAAACGATATAATCCTATAACTTGATAGTTGAATAGAAATGATTAATGGGTTACATTTAGACGTCATCAGGTATAAACATATAAATAAAAGATGAAAATTAAGAAAAATTAAATACGAAATAGTTATAGGTACAATATACTCAATAAACATATGCAGGTATCTAACAAAGAGAGCCTTATTCGTGAACTTTTCTCCCTTGTTCAAAGAAACAAAACCTTTTGAGAATTCAGATATATAAAAGAAGGAAGAACAAAAATGAAAATAAAATTAACATTACCAAGTTTAGGTATTGAACCAAACTGTGGACCTTACTTTAAAATTGCTCAAAAGAATCTTAGAAAACTCAAGAGCCTTATGAAAATAAAAAATGCACAACTTATAAATCTCAAGGCTCTTTTTTTTCTTTGGCTTTCGGCATCGCCACCATCCACGATGGAAAGCCTCTTCAACCCTTAGGTTTCTTCTCCGTTGAAAACTTTTTGGCGACATCTCGCCTTTTGACTTCAATAGACTTTCTTCGATATGCTGGCTCCTTCTTGACAGGCTTCTCTGCCTTTGTACCCTGAACATGGATACATTAAAAAGGAAATTAGAGAACATAATAAGTTAATAACAACATGCTAATCCTGGAACAAACATTGTTCGATAAAAGTGATCGTTTTAATCACAAAGATTATATAGCGATAAAAATATGATGAATCATGAAAAATAAACATCGTTTTTAGCAAATCAATCAGAAACTACTGAGAAATAACAAATTATTAGAAAGAGTAATTAAAATGCACCTTAGAAAGCTTCATAAGCTCGGATCAGTGACTTGATTACATCACATAATATCAACAGTCCCACCTCCATTGCATTAGCTAAACAAAATGTCACCGCTTAGAACAACGAAAGAAAATACTAATTAAGCATCACCAAGGTGGCTATATATTGAGATTATATGCATCCATCATTCTCCATTAAGGCTATGACCTTTTAGATGCAGGCTTCTTGATTGCATTCTTCCAAAAATAAGTTATATGTTAATTTTTTCTTAAAGAAAATTGATTATGTATGATAAAAACACAATATTTTATAAATTTATATTATTTTATTCTCTTTAATCTTTTTCAAATAAAAGAAATTAAAAAAAAAAGTTGTTTTGCCTTCTTACATTCTGTCCACTAACACTCACATTATTTTATTCTTTTAATTTGTATTCTCTTTCTTCAAATCTCTTATAAGTTAGAGTAATACCCTATCAAAAATAAGAGTCAAATAGTCAACAGTCAAGAAGTGTTGAACAAAGTGAATTGTAATTCTTTTTTGTTCCTTCTTAGTTTTTTCAAGCATTGCAACAAGCATATTAAAGTGGGGCATACCTTATTATCAACTTCTTGAATCAAATTTCATCGTTCTAACTCTTTTATTTTTATCTAAAATTTGTCAACCTATTACTGATAGAATTATGTTAACAGTTCCTGAAGTGATTGCCTTAGTGAAAGGATATTTTTCAAAATTGAAATTGATAAGATCTTACCTAAAATTAACAATTGAAGAAACATTATTTGAAGAACTTGATTATATGAAAACTATTAAGGAACATTTTTGCATATAAAAAAATTGGAAAATAAATTTCAAATAAAATATATATGAAGTTTGTGTAGGTATTAGGTCTTTAATTAAAGTTTCGCTTTACACCTCCAATTATGTTGAGTCGCCCCTGTATATATGAAAAGAGGAAGTCGAAAAGTTTTGATTGCTTCAACTTGGACAACGGATATTAATTTTTTTTTTCTTTTTTTGACTCTAAGAGTGACCCTCCTAATACATCGTATCAACTTCCTTATAAGAATGATATAAATTGTTCTATATCCTCAATAAGTATTAAAGGAAAAAGTAACCCAAAATATTAAATAGACTACGGTAAATGTGGTAGATACATGAAGCTGTACCACCGTTTCTCATCTACATAATTCAAAGTCGAAAATGTGACATTGAGCTCTTTATTTAAGATTTTAAGTAATGAATATAGTTCCCATCAGGAGGTTGGAAGATGAAAGAAACAAATATTGAATGGACATATTAAAGATTGCTATTAACTGTAGGTAGTGAAAGTATTAAAGCAATTCTTATAATAAATGACATTATTATTAACTTTAGAAACATGAACAATGCATACGACTATTTTCCTTTGCAATAGGTAGTGAAAGATTAAAGCAATTCCAAATTGAATGGATTACAATAAATGGCATTAACTTTAGAAACATGAACAATCTGCATACAATTCATCTTTTACATTTATTATATACTATCACTTTGTTATTTTTTGAAATGTAAATTACATTTTAGTATATAAATATTATATGAATAGATTTGAACTGAAGGGTAAAATGGTCATTCAATATTTTATGAATATTTTAATAATCTAATTTTGCACTTTGAAACTTTCCACTTTTAGTATAATATGATCTTTGTAACTTTCATGTACTAATGCTTCCATACTCTCAAGTTCTCCCCCCTCGCCCTCTCCCTATTTTGTTCTTCCCCTTTTTAGCCCTTAGCATTGTGGTGTAGGTTTTGGTAGCCAAACTATTTGGGCCACTAGAATTAAAGAGCATTAATAAACTAACTTTTTGTCATTTTAGTATTTGATGTTGAACACTTGGCGCGACATTAATAGTTATTGTCATGTGCCTAGATATTATGAATTCACTAATCGTGAAAACAACTTTCTGCAGAAATACAAAGTAAAACTACGTATAATAAATTCATATGACAAGTCTTTTCTCGAACCTCGCGTTTACTAGGAGCTTAGTGCATCAGGCTATATCTTTTGGTATCAAGACTATTGCCCCTAATTCTTTTTATTATACCTATAAAAAGCAATTATATTTTAAATCTAGTTCTTAACTACTTATTTGAACTTTCATATTTTATTAAGGTCTTGATGTAATGGTAAAAGTTGTTATATGTGTGTGCTTCATGGATTTAAATCGTGAAAAGTCTATATATTGCAGAAATGCAAGATAATACAGGTACAACATATTCAATATGGTCGTCCAGCGCTTTCTCAAACCTCCTGCTTATCAGTAACTCATGCATCGGGCTTCCTTTAGTGACAGGCACTATTGTCCTTTATTTTTTGCTCATCATTTATTTTTTGCTCATCATACTTATCAAGAACAATTGTATTTTAAATTAGGTTCTTAACTACTTATTTGAACTTTCTTTTTTTCTTTGAGGAAAAAACGAAACCTACAGGTTATGGGCTTATGGCAAGCCACAAAGCGCAATATCTGATGAACTTTTGTCAGAATATGAAGTACTTGTCAAAATACAACTGATTAAAGTAACAATGATGATGTCACCTGGTCAAGTGGAGAAACATTTTTTGGAGAAAGGCAGAAAAAAGAAAAGTAACAAAATACTCAGCAGAAAGAAGGAAAGTTGAAAGTAAACTAAAGAAGCCTTTATTATCTGAATAAAGCTCAATCAGGAAGGTTCTGAAACCAGAATTCAGAACAATCTTTATTATATGAATAAAGCTCAATCAGGAAGGTTCCGAAATCAGAATTCAGAACACTGATTAATACAAAACCATCTTTTGAATGAAAACAAAATAAAGAATGCAAGACCACCTTTCTTTTTGACAAGGGCAAAGGTGTAAATATATTCCTTAATTTTGCGATTCAGAACAGATATATCTTTTATTATAAAAATGGTGTATATATATCCCTGTCATCACCAAATAATGCAAATATACCCCTGTCGTTACAAAATGATGCAAATATACCCTTTTCGCTGACGGAATTTTTAAAAAAAAATCATTTAAGTTGTTTTTTTAATAAAAAAATGTAACGTGACTTTAAAAAAAAGTCTACTCATTTTTTTTTAGTAGACATACTTTTCTAAAGTCACATAGAATTTTTTTTTCTGGTGGGTGGGGTATGGTTCGTTTAAAAAGTGGGTAGACTTATTTTTGCTAAAGTCACTAAGATATTTTTTTAAACGAACCATACCAGACACACCAAAAAAAATTACCATATGGCTTTAGAAAAATATTTCTACTTAAAAAAAGAAATAAGTAGACTTTTTTTTTTCAAAGTCACGTTTTTAATTAAAATAACAACCTAAATGATTTTAAAAAAATCTCGTTAGTAAAAAGAGTATGTTTGCACCAATTTATAACGGCAGGGGTATATTTGCACCATTTTGTAACGGCAAGGGTATATATACACCACTTTTATAACGAGGGGTATATCTACTCTAAATCGCAAAGTTGAGGGGTATATTTGCACCTTTGTCCTTTTGATAACAACATATACCTTCATATTGTACAAAATTTCACTCTTTACTGTACATATGCATATTATGTTATACTCCCAGTGGTTGACAATAAGTGTCCTCTTAACCTTTTTATTTGGTCCAAAATAAATGTTCAATTACATAATTAAGTAGGAATTAACCTTATTTTTCAGATTTGTCCTTACTAAGTGCTAAGTGATCAGATCAAGTGTCAAATTTGTAGCAATAGGCAAATTTTAATTGAGCATAGTTAAGTAAAAACATCTATTTTTTTCCCTAGGCGCTAGTATTTTCTTAAGATGTGTGCTAAACGCTAAGAGGAGACTTAACGGAAGGGACTAAACAAAGTGACATGTTTACCACTTATACCTTAAAATCATTTTATTCTTATTTACTAGTTATTATAATCTAAAGATTATAATGAAAACCAATCATTTTGATTTTTGAAAGGTCTCATTTTGAATCTTCTTTTCGGCAATCAACCGCCAAAGAATTCGAAGTGTTTCTATATTATTATTCTTTCAAATCACATCATTTTCAGAACATTATCGCACTATTATGGGAAAACCCCATTTTGACCGTTGTTGCAAGAATTTCTAATCTAAAGGTCAAAGAATTCTTACACACTTATATGGCCTAAGGAAATTGAAGTTTACCACGTACGCAAGCATAACGAAAATAATAGAATGTTCCACCTCGGCAGTGTGAATAACTGACTTGATTCCTTAATGTAATGAAAGTTAATCTTGTCATATTTAGCCTAGGAATTGATGAACTTTCATCCTAATTATGAACAGACAAACTTATATTCTACGACATTGAGTGCCAGACCAATTTAACTTAAATAAGGGTGTGTTTGGCACGAAGAGAAATATTCTTCACGGAACATTTTTATTGAAAAATGTTATCCTAAAATATAAGTGATTTCTCTACTTATTTTTTATTATTTGATACGTAAGTAAAGAAATTGTCTTAAAACCTATATTTAATAAAGTATGGGGATGGCGCTGGAGCAATGGGGAAGCCAAAAATTTTCACTGAGGGGATTCAAAATATGAAGAAGTAAACACACAAAGAAGCCAGATGCGGTTCCACATCTACTATATATACACAAAAAATAATTTTAAACATAGATATACAGTATAAGTTTTCATCGAGGAGGTCCTCTTAACACTGCCTCACTCTACCCCTGGGTTGGAGGGGTAAGGGGTGGTGGGGATGGGGGTTGGGGGAAGTGAGATGGGGTGTGTTGAAGGGTGAAAAAGAGATAATCAATATGGAATGTCACTTATCATTTTTCTCGAATTTATTTTCCTAAAAAAATATTTTTAACAATTTTGACTAACCAATTATGACGGTGATAACATTCCAATTTAGAACCGTCACATATACCATGAATAATTGGGGATAGTCCTAAAGAAAGTTATTCTCAAATATAATTTATTATTCAAAGACATTTAATATTCTCTAATCAACGCGAGAAAAATGAGTACTAATCTCAAGTCCTCTTTATTGACTAGACAAGAAGAATCTTCTGGTAGAGACTACTATAAAACACATTTTATTGTAAACTACGTACCCTAATCCTCATCTAATTTGGCCTCTTCGTTGATCATTCTTAGGGAAATTGACGTGTTGAATTCGAATAGTAGGAAGAATATAATAATTCAATTTTGTAAAGTTGGAATGGTATTCACCAGCCTAATGCAACCATTCTCTCCATTGGAACCCCTTTTGGTATGTGTATTTGATTGCTAATAAATTTAAATAAAATAAAGGCTGAATACATACACAGCCCGTCCATTTTTTCTATTTAGGCACTTAAACTAAGTCTTGTTTCTATTTAACACTTGATCTATTCAACCAATTCCCTAAAACTAATATCATTAATTCCACTTTGCACTGCCTCTTTCTTCTCCCTTTACCTCCCATTGTCGCACCTCTATTCCAATTTCCAGGTGCACAAGCGTAATAAATTAATTCTATGAACATAAATAAAAGAAAGGGTTGGAGAGTTTATGATGACAATAGAGGCAATCACTTTGGCTTCAGTGTGAATGAAATTGAGGAAAAATTGGAAGTCGAATTCCATATTTTCGCCGTGTCTAATTTTGTTTGCATCTGACACTCTTCATATTCTTGTTGCTATGTTACTATCTGATTATGTAAGCTTGTGGAAGAAATAAAGTCAACAGTGACTTAGATATGAATGGATGGTATGAACTATGAAGAGGGAATTTTGAAAACCAATCTAAACATTTGTGAGGATGATTCTTTGTTTGTTGGAATGTGAGTGTTTCTATAATCAAAAGATCTGGAAGTACTGATAGTAGACAGCAATTGACAAAGCAAGGAAGCAAAGATGCTGATTTGAAGAATTTATACGGTGTTGAAGGCGGTACAGTGGCGCTCAAAATTGTTGTATTACACGGACTGTGCCATGTCACCAGTTTGTGTCTAAGTGAAACAATTTATCTTATTTCAAATGTTTAATAAGAACAAAATTATAAGTTTAAATGCCTAAATGAAAAAAATTAACAACTTTGAGGGCTGCTTATGCATTCAGCCTAAAGGTAGATATTCTTCATCAATGAACATTTTTATTTTCCCTTCATATTGACATGCCATATTTAATTAATCGTAAATTGGCCCCACTAAAAGGGAATCGAAGACACGTTGACTGCCTCAAATTATGAATGTGATTGACAAGACAATCTGGAGGTGCCGGATAATCAAGAGGAATTTATTTTCACGTGTACTCCTACAAGAATGTCTCCCGTGACACGTGAAATTTACGGACAACTCCTTCTATTAAGGTTTTTAAGGAGTCATTTGAACATGATTTGAAATTATGATATTTAGTGATCTGAAATAATGATGATTTAAATTTGAAGTTAAAGTTTTATTTGGACATACAATTTAAATTTCTTAAGTTATATTTTTTCTCATAATCTTAAAACCCCTACAAGTTGTTAAAACCATCAAAACTTTCATAATTCTTATACAATCTTATCAAATAAGCAAATCATAATTCATAATAAAATTAATACGCTAGTAGGAGACCTTTTTGAAACATACAACATTAATTGATCGAACTTTAATTCAATAAAAAGAAAAATTGAATATGAATTATAGTACTCTTTGATATAATCTCCCCACATGGTATGGATATTTGGTAAATGGTTGATTAGAGTAAATTTGTTATGAATATACTACCAACTTGCAAATTTATTAAAATTTGATATAAATGGCAGGTAAATATGGTTAGTAAATAAATATATCTATTAACTTATGGATCTGTTTTTACAAAATATAAGCTTATAAGTCAAGTTTTACATTTTAAAAAAATTGAAATCATGATTTGGAATCCCAAATCATACCATTTTAGGATATTTTGGATTTGAAATAAAATTTTGTGCAAATTACATAAATAAATTAAAATTAAAATATGAAATCATCATTTCATATCGCATGGCTAAATGCCTACTAAGTTGACTAGAAGCTTATGTGTTGCATTCACTGATTTGGTGTATAAAGTTTTTACGCTTCACTTATCCCCTAGACTTCCATTTTGTACACTGAAATTACAAGGCATATATAAACTAAGGAAAAGGGCCTAAAAAGCCCTTTAACTATTAGAATTGGTACAAAAATATCTTTCATTCACCTTTGAGCCTTCAAATACCCCTGCTATTAACCTATTGGGTCTACTTTGCCCTTATTTTTAATGGTCATGTTAAAATAAAATAATTAAATATTTATTTATTACGTGGCCAGATTTGATTGGCCCTAATTTAAAAAAAAATAAAAAAAAATCCATCCATAACCCGTATTTTGACCCGGCCAGTGTGAGAAAATCTCTACCACCGCCATATCATCTTCTAATTGAAGCTTCAAGCTTCATTAATGACTTCCGTGGAGTTTCTGCTTCTTTCTTAGGTTCTAAGCCCTAATTCGATGGTTATTCATGCTACCAACTTTAAAAATAGTATCACCCCTTTGATTTAAACACCCAAATTTACAGATTTAGAAATTTAAAGCACGCTTCGAAAAGCTCCTTCAGTGGCGGCTTTAGTCCACTTCCTTAATGGAATTTTTTTTCCAAGTATAACCAATCACGCTTGAGCTTAAGAACCAAATTCCAACATACCAAGTTCAAATTGCCAACAAATCTCGAAATTAAATTTTCAAATTGAGGTCAATGTTCATCAATGAATGTCCAAATTTTATGGGGGTTCATGAGATTAAAAAAGTATTTTTTTTGCAATATTCAACTAAATTGCAACACAAATATGCTAATAAAAACTCAAGATCGGATTTTTTACCATTTAAACACTTAATGCGAGTTAAGTTTTCCTTATTTTGATTTGTAATGAAATGGGTTAGAGGTTTTTCAATTTAGTTTGTTAGGGTTTTATTTGGGGCGAGTCAAGGTTTAGTTGGTAGATCGGGTTAAATGGGTTGAGAATTAATTAGTTTTAGTTAATCATATGGTTATCCAGTGAGAGGCTGCCACATAATAAATGAAATGCTCCGTTAAAAATAAGGGCAGAATGGATGGCATTTTTGTACCAATTCTAATAGTTCAAGGGTATTTTAGGCCCTTTACCGAATGAACTAATATAACAGACATCAATGTTATTCTACATACCAAAAAAATTTCAAATATTAAATGTTAGTAACCCTTGAAAATTAAAATACCAATCCTTAATATGACATTTAGACATCAGAATATACACATAATTAAGATGAAGCTAGCAAGCATATACAATAAACAGTGACAGATACAGGCTGTTTTTGACTAATCAGTGATCTGTCTCTCCTTGAGGTTCTTCACTTTCATTGTTACCATTTTCTTGTAACTCACTAACTGCTTCTTTAATTTCAGCAATATTATCTTCATTGTCACTGTTGCAGCCATCTGATGATTTTTCAATGGTTGCATCGATAGCATCATATATTTCTTCAGCAGCTTCAATTTCCTCCCCTGTTTCTTTAAGTAACACTTGAGGAAACCTCAGGGGTTTCTCTGGACAATCTTTAAAGAAAGAATTCATGGTCATGAACCTAAAGACTTGCAATAGGCGGCGTTTATCCCTTCGAATATCTGAACTCAATAATTTCTGTAGTAGAGTTGGTTCTCTTGCATTTTTTGTAACCTGAGTTACAGAATCACGGTTCACATTCCATTTTCCTGCAGGAAAACCCTTTTGATCACAAGTATTTGATGAATCGGAGTTTCCAAATCTTCGTTTCTTGGAGAAGCGATCATTTCTATTGAACTTTTCTCTTTTATTGAACCTTTTTTGGAACCTCTCTTTTCTACTCAGTGGCCTTGTTCGATCCCTTCCATCCGCTTGTTTCTCAGTATCCGACAGATAGGATGGTGGTATTTCTGCAACTTCACAGCCTAACTCAGCCTGCTTGGCCAGAATTTCCTTAAGTTGCTGCAGAAAGTTCAACTACTTAAAACCAACATGAATAGTAAACGGTTACCAGCAAATACAGACAATGCTGATGAAGAGAGATAGGCTTTTTGAACTTGCCAAGAAGTAAATACAAGTATATGAACAAATACCAAATAATAGTTCCATGGACAATTTACATAAGCCATGCAGGACGAACACAAATATACAGGAAGTCAAATAGATTTAGTGCAATCAGAGTTGTGTAAAGATAAGTAGCATTCCTGGGTTATTGAGTGCAAGGATTTGGCAGCTATTCTAGCACACATGAACAGAGATTTGTGCAAAAATGTTTGTACATTGAAGGGACAAGTGGAACCATTGGTTCATTTACTTCCTCCAAGTATGGAAATTATTTAAGATGTAGCATAATTGCAAATTCAGCAACGGTGGACACAACAAGAAAAAGGAGAAGTGGGTTGGACAGCGTAGTTTAGCTCCATTGACTTCAGAGCCTATGTGCACTTCTACAAGATAATATTTTCATGCACAACATAATGCAACAACATACCCAGTGAAATCCCACAAAGTGGGGTCTGGGGAGGGTAGAGTGAACGCAGACCTTACCACTCCCTTGGGAGAGTACAGATGCACAGCATAATGCAAGTAGTGAAGAAATAAAATGTGGACCCTGGGCTGCAGATACGTGGTCTTCTTAGAACTGCTTGTCTTCATTAACAGCAGAAAATGTATAAAAAGTAAAAAAAAAAAAAAAAATGAACTTTTGAGGAAAAAATGAAGTTGCCAACCTCATGCCAGAGACAGCTACAGAGTTCGAAAAACAAATAAGTAAATAAAACCTTAGGACATCCATGTCACACAGTACAGAATTGCACTTTGGACAAAATTGATCTATACGAGAGGCACATGCACAAGTATTTATCGTAAACCAAATTACACGATTCGCGTCTTCAGCAACTTCTGCTGACATGGGATACTATTATTTGAGAGAAACGTCCATTATCAACATACCTGACGGCGCAACTTGACAGCACACGAACTATCCTCGGACTCTACCATTTTCTCCGTCAGGTGCTGCAGCAAAGCATATTTATTCTTGAGATATGCCCATTCCGATATAATCAAGTACAAACTCATGTCAAGTAGAGGTAACCAACCTTCTCAATGTTTGCTTTTGAAGGGTAATTCTTACGGCGTTCTTCCCGCCACCGTCGGATTTCTTGTGCTGAATAAGTCACTACGAGAGATCTTTGCATCGAAGAGTAATATCCAAAGAAAATAAATGAAAAATAGAACTACAGGTGAAAATAAAAATAAAGTACAAGAAAAGAGAGCTAACTTAATTGTAATCAACTAAATTCTCAAAACCGCCAAATAATGTTAATAATACTTGTCTTTCTGCTGCACACACAACCTAACATTCCACTAAAGCCGAGAAGTACCTCTTTTTCTGCTTCTCAGGTTTCACTGAATTAGCAAGATCAACTTTTTTCTCCCCATTTCTCTGATGACCTGAGGAAAAGGTGTTAGAAGTAGTTAGTACAAATAAATTCAAGAGCAATGACACACAAATATACAGATAGAACTGCTGACCTTACAAGCAGCTTATATACAGAAACTTATGAGATATACATATAATGAGAAAGATACAGCATACACGATGAGTGGCGTTTTCTTTACAAAGTTCTGCTTTTCTGACCAGAATTCAAGCCTACAAATTCAGTGCTGGCTATTGCATGTGCCAACTACTACAATGGGCAGAACACATCATGAACCTTATTAAGAAATATATTTCAACTCCTTATCTTTTTGTTCTCTTCTAGAAAATGCCCCCCACCCAACATAGATATATATATAGAGAGAGAGAGAGAGAGAAAGAGGAGGTAAAACAATTCAAGGCTAAAATTTCTCTAATTTTATTTTGCCAATGATATTGAAAAATGTTTAGTATTCCTTGTTACCGTAAATGCATGCGGCTAAAGTTGAATAAACCACAGATAGTGAGTGGCCATATAATATTACTTTCAACTATTTCATCAGAACTTCTTACTGCAATTTTTCATTGTTATACTGGGAACACGATAATGCATGTGGAGATTGTATTCACCATTTATCTAAACATCAACTTCATGCGTGTGGAGCAATCAAATAGCAGAACATGTTGGAGTTGACAAATCATATAGATAGGTAAGAAGTAAATGAGCAAAAAACCAAGACAACTCTCACCTTTTTCATGGCTTTTATCATGATTTGAGAACTTCCCTTTACCAAACTTTGAATTCCTAGATATGCAGAAAATGGAGATCAGGAAAGGAATAAGATGGATAAAGGCTATGTATAGAACTAAGAAGCATAAATGGAGCACAAGGGTAGCACATACTTATGATTCCCACAGAAGTTGCTATTGTAAGAATTTTGCTGGTTGCCTTTTGATTGGTTAAGCCCAACAACACGTCCAGGATTTGCCTACAAAAAAGTTATAGAACTCAGATGATCCAGAACACGTCATCAGAAGAAACATCAAATGTGAATAGCCATATGGCCTTCGATTCTCCCAAAGCAAAATAACTCTGTCCAAACCAACCTCATGTTGTTACTTTTTTTCTTTTTTGGGTGATAATGATGATGTCCAAACCACCTCGACTATTCTACCGGGTACCCGCTACCTCCCACCAGCATGGCTACCGGGTAACTCTGCCCACGAAGGTTTAGGCGGATCGGAAGAAATCACCTAGCATCTTGTCTTTTCTTGGGATTCAAACCCTGATCTCCAAGGATTTCCCACACTTCATTGACCGCTAGGTTACACCCTCGGGTGCATTCATGTTGTTCAATTTTTACGCGTAGATAACGAAGACTTCTTTTTTGATAAGGTAAATAATTTTATTAAAAATCAAAAGACCCTGTATACAAGCCATATGCTAAAAGAGAGAACCTACATCAAAACATGACTCTCAAAAAAGGAGACCCAATCTTCTATCTATTTATTCATTCATCCATTTATTTGTTTATTTTATTTTACGCAAACTAATATCAGCGTGATCCTGGATGCATTGAGACTTGCCTATGACTTGTAACTTAAGTTACAGAAATCTAATTGGATGTTGTAACTTCTGAGTAATTAACATTTAAAGCCTTCTGGTTTGATTTAATATTTTCAGGATAAGCATGCACGCAAGTATTCTTAAGTCTAAATCATACCCCAAAACTGATATGGCAACAATAAGCAGAACCATTTGTTAGCAACTTATGTGACTAACACAAGGATCATCCTATGGGCACCAATTAAAAATTGCAAGTGTTCCTCTATTAAGCAACTTGTCTACTCCAATCTATATTAAAATACAACAATTATATTTCTATGGAATGCGTAATACTTAAGTCCAATCTATATTAGAATACAACAATTGTATTTCGGTGGAATGCGTCAACTGAGACTTACTAATGACCAAGCTACAAGAAATAATATGCCATAGAGCAAGCATCCTTTGCCAAGTTCAGAGTTACAAGACGCTTTTCTTAGTCCTTCACTTTACATCTTTCCGCAGTAAGCTACTAACTCAAAAGGCTCTTCACAATGCATTTATGCTTCATCATATAAATTGAAAGGCAGTGCTCAACTGTGGGATTTTCCAGTAAGCTCTTGAACAAGCAGATCAATTTCCTTAATCTAACTAGGTAATACATGCTGTGGTTGATATATTAAGGAGGTCTAACAGAAGATTACCAGAGAGACCATCTAGTAAAAATGCTCAACCCACTTCGAAGACACGATGCAGCTGAAGTACAGCAAAACGGACACACAGGAACCAAGTGAATTCACCTGTGTATTAGTAGAAGCAACAGCATTGAAGTTCTGATTTTGTGGCTGCTGAACAAAGTCAAAAGGATTCATCAGAGGTAACTGGCCTAGTAATTGCTGATTCACATTAGGCATGTGCTGGACAGCTCCATTGACATTCAAAAGACCCAAATGCGCATTCATACCAAAGTTGGAAATTTGAGGCCCCACACCCTGACACACCTAGTTTAAACAATACGCAGAGTGGGCTTTAGCAAACTTTGCTGACCAGAGCAAGCATCATTATATGAGCACAAAGAGGAATAGTTTTCTTGTATAATGCAGCTTAGCTCCAATTCACATTAACAAACAATAATTATGTTCCAGAGAAAGTGTTAGACAAGAGTTACCAATGACCTAGCTATAAGAAATAATGTCTCCATACAGCAAGGCTACAACTTAAGACAGCAGCCTTTACTAGTAAAGAGTAAGATGACATTTTTCTCAGTTCTCCATTTTGCATCTTTCCTAGCTGCCCAGCATGCTACTAACTCTGGTGGCTCATCACTGCCTACTTTTTCCTCTCTTGTTCTCCTCTCTTGAGCCGAGGGTCTTTCGGAAACAGCCGCCCTACCTTTCAAGGTGGGGGTTAGGTCTGCGTACACTCTACCCTCCCCAGACCCCACATGGTGGGATTATACTGGGCTTGTTGTTGTTGTTGTTGTTGTTGTTGTTGATTCTTAAGCAAAAGGCAGGGTACATTAAATGGGATTACCTGGTAGTACATACTGCGGTCAATAGAATAAGACGGTCCAAGACAAGACGACGAAGAACTACTTAATGAAAAATAAACCACCTCAAATACATTACGGAGTTAAAATGCAGCAAAACAGAATGCATAAACCAAGTGAATTCACCTGTGTGTTAGCAGAAGAAGCAGCATTGAAGTTCTGAGTTTGTGGCTGCTGCACAAAGCCGAATGGATTCATCAGAGGCAACTGGCCCTGCATTTGCTGAGTCACATTAGGCATTTGCTTAGACAAGCCATTGTTAGACTGTTGGACGGCTACATTTCCATTTACAAGACCCAAGTGTGCATTCATTCCAAAGTTGGAACTTGGAGGGCCCATACCTTGAGAAACCTGGTTTGAACAATAAGCAGAAACATACCTTAGCAAACTTTACTGGCTAAAACAAGCATCACATATGAGCACATCCAAAAACAAGAAAAGTTTTCCTCTATAACGCAGCTTACTCCAATTCACGTAAACAATAATTAAAAATTATGTAGTGTAGAACGTGTCAGACAAGAGACGGAACTACAAGAAATAATGTAGTCATACAGCTAGGCTGTAACTTAAGACAACATCCTTTAACAGCACAGAGTAAGATGACAGTTTGCTTAGTTCCACGTTACATCTATCCCCAACCTGCTACTAGGTAAGGACGCTCAACACAGTCTATCAATGCTTCATCATCTTAGGCGAAAGGAGACATATCATCTATGGGACTCACCAGTAAAACATACTGCACTCAATATATTAACAATTAAGATAGTCTAAGAGAAGACAACCAGAACACAATTTAGCAAGAAACTAAACCACCTTAGACAAAATATGCCTTTGGAGTACAGCAAAAGAGACTGCAGGAACCAATTGTATTCACCTGTGAATTAGCAGAAGCATGAGCATTGAAGTTCTGAGTTTGTGGCTGTTGAACAACGCCAAAAGAGTTCATCAATGGCGACTGCTGACTCACATTACCCATTTGTTTAGAAAAATTCCCATTCATTGGCTGCTGGACATTTCCACCGCCATTCGCACGACCCAAATGCCCATTCATAGCAATGTTAGAATTTTGAATTCCCATACCCTGCGACACCTGGTTTGGATACATGGGAACGCTCCCAGGAACAACCTGAGCATAACTTGCCATTTGCATAGCCATTTGCAATTGTAGAAGCTGATTAATATTTTGCATTGGATTGGGGAAACCACCAAAACCAACATTCTGATTCAAGAATTGAGGTGGGTTAACAACATTTTGTGCCAAGAATTGACCTTTTTGTTGAGAGTTAGCATTATTCATCTGGTTCATTTGGAATGCCAAAAGCTGCCCATTTGGAAATTGGGTATTTGCCATCTGAGGCTGAATTTGCATAGGGTTTGGCATAAAGCTTCCTGGGTTACCCATAATCTAGCAAAATTTAATCAAGAAAACCAAAATCAAACATCAAAAATATAATCAACAACATAACCGGTATAACCCCACACGTGGGGTCCGGAAAGGGCAGAGTATACGCAAACCAAACCCCTACTTCTTCGAGATAGAGAGGCTGTTTTCGATAGACCCTCAGCTCGAGTACAAAAATATATAATCAAATTAAACATAAAAGAGTGACATGAGACGCAAAAAAACAAAGATACTAACCTGTAGGGGAGGAGTTCCATTGGTGTGGAACTGGGAAGGATGCTGAGGACGTGAATTTTGACCAGGTAACATGGTTCTTGGAAGAGTAAAAGTTATTGCCTTTGCATGTATGTATAACGAAGTGAGAGAGAGAGACAGGGTTTAAGGATAGTTCAAGGTTCCAGTTTTCTAGGGTTTTAGAGCAAACGAAAGGAGGTTAACTTCTTGACTTGGTTGTCGTGACGCTGAACCGGACCATGCAAAAGCGAACCGTAAACCAGACCGGTCAAATAATGGGTGCCAGGCTAGTCTTTCTATTTTTCTGATGTTTTCCTGTTTTAAAATAGAAAGATAAATCATTTACCTTCTCTTAACTTTACTTTAAAAATTAAACTCCCCCTCAATTTAAGTAAGATATTTTTTTCTTTTTTTTCCTATTTGAATTTTTAAATATCTATTTTACTCTTGCATTATTGACCTTCGTCTGTACTACTTTAAAATCATACAAATTTTTTCTTTTAATTTTTTTTTAATTTATGTTTTGAAGTCCTATGTGATAAGAACGTGTCGCCGAGTTTTATAGAGTGATTGTTAGGCCGACTAACTTGTACGGAGTGGATACTAGTTAGTTAACAATTCACATGTTCAAAAGATCAAGGTAGCAGAAATGAGGATGCTCATATGGATGTGTTGAGATGGTTCGGGCATGCAAAGAGAAGGAGCACAGATGCCCTAGTACGTAGGTGCGAGAGGTTGACAGTGATATGTTTGAGGAGAGGTAGAGGTAGACCAATGAAAGATTACGGAGGGGTGATTAGAGCAACTGAAACATCTTGAGCTCACTGAGGACATGGCCTTAGATTGAGAGCATGATGTATAGGATTACGGTAGATGGTTAGTAGATAGTATAGTGTTACCTTACCGGTTTTATTACTATTATGCTAGCATTATTGTATGCTTCGATTTTATTACTATTGTTGTTTCTTTTGCTTTAGTTATCTTCAATATTTATATTACAAAAAAAAAAATCTTTCTTCTATATTTTCATCATAGCTTTTTATCCTTACGTTTCTTTCAAACCGTTTTCTCAAAATGATCTTCTTGAGCCGAGGGTCTATCGAAAACAACTTCTCTACCCTACAAAAGTAAGGGTAGGATCTGCATAGACCACACCTTTTCCTGACCTCACTTATGAAAATATACTAGGTTTGTTATTGTTGTTCATTTATGTAACAAATTTTCTATAAAAAAAATAATATTATTTTCAAGACGAAAATAAAGTGATAAATAATGATTGAGTAGATAAACTAATGATGTTCTATAATAAAATAAATGAGAAATTCTTTTTTAATTATATAATAATAGTGAAAATTCTAATGTGATAACTTTATAAACTCCTTGCGCACCCAAGGGTGTGATCTAGTGATGAATGAATTGGATTGAGTATCATGATGTCTCAAGTTCAATTTCAAACAGAGACAAAAACACTAGGTGATATTCTCCCATCTGTTCCAGCCTTGGTCACAGTATTACCTTTAATATTATTTTTTTATGTAAGAAAAATATATTAGAACAGTGTAAGTATACTACGCAACATATTTGAAATAGGATTTTTTATTTATTTATTTTTTATCTAAGGGCCCTTTTGGCCATGGATAATTTTCATTTTTTTCCCGAAATTTTATTTCGAAATTATGTTTGGACATAAAATTGCTATAATTTTTTGAAATTCAACTTCAAATTGAATTTCGGAATATTCAGAATTCAAAAAAACGCCAAACATGTTTTCACATTTTTCTCTCCAAATCACTCACAAAAAATTCAACATTTTTCAAGTTAGTATTTATGTCAAACACAACTCTAATTTTCAAATAGCTTTTTTAAAATTTTCTCCAAATACTACTTTTTTATTCTTTCTAATTTCGTAAAAAGGGTCAAATTTGTCAATGTACTATGCGAAAAGGATCAAATTTACCCTCTGTCATACTATCAGTCAAAAGGTTCCCCTAACGCTATATTGTTGGTTCAAATATACCCCTTCTCCGTTAAAATTGTCCAAAGTGAACACCAAAACCCGACGTGGCGCTGACAACTCGGTAACGTGGACACCACGTGGAATGCCACCTCATCGCCCCAACCCATTTACCCCTCTCCTCCACTTGTTCTTCCACCACTAGCATCTCCTCCCTTCTAGAACCACTGCCACCATTAGCACCGTCACAACCACAAACTATTAATATACGTCCTTTGCCAACAGATCAATCCAACAAGCTATGGTCCGCAAACGATGAGTTGGCATTCCACGTGGTGTACACGTCACCGATTTGTCAGTGTCACATCGGATTTTGGTGTTCATTTTGAACAATTTTAACGCAAAAGAATATATTTGTACCAATAATATAACGTTCGGGGTATTTGTGGACGATAATGTAACAGAGGGTAAATTTGATCTTTTGCGTACAGTACAAGGGCAAATTTGACCCTTTCCCCTTATTTTTATGTCCAAACGCCCCTAAAAAGCTTCTTTTATTTTTTACTAGTATTCGTACCCACGCGATGCGCAGTCGAGACTAAAAGAAATTAATTATGCAAATTATTATCTTGCTCAGTTGAGCACACCAAATTGTATTGTTTTAATAAAATTATAATTGTATTGATTCCTATGCGCAATATATCCCAGAACAAAAGGATGATGAATTCAATAATGGTAAAAATTTATTTGCACTAATGTTTACGTCAAACTGAGCACATTCTCTCTTTAAGTTATAACTTAACCAAAGTAAATTTGTATGATTTAGTGTAAATACTGAGTGCGAATTTTTTTTAAAATAAAAACTAACTTAATGGGTACAGTACCTTCAATCACCATATCTGACAATTTATATCTTTTTTTTTAAAAAAAAAATAAGCTTCTAGTTTTAATAATTTATACGGAAATACCGTATATAAAGTAGGACTCATCTTGAATTATCAACCTAACGTGTTATTTAAATTTGAATGTAAAAGAAAATTCAAGCATTGCCCATATTCTTCTGCATTTTGGGATGGTGACTTACTTTTATTATTTATTCATCCAAAGAAAAGTATTGACATGCTTTGAATTTAATATTTTGCCATTACAATTTTTATTCGTATTACTTAAGTTTGTTATGATTCGATTACTGAATAAAGCAAAATTAAATGAATATATATGTAGAATTCACATAGAATTGCTAACTTTAATAGAGTTGAATATTCCTCCAAAAAATACACGCTCTTCAAATTTTATTCATAATTTCAAATCAAGATATTATATACCTTAAGTGCTTTGAAAGTAAAAAAATTCTCTAAAAATTTGTTGACAACCTATTTTATCTTTACAGCATACCCTCTAATATTTTACCCATCATCTTTAATCTAAAATCCTCACTTCAATACTTCTGAACATCGCTATCTAATATATTTATATGCATATAAAACTTACATAAGAATTTAATTTTTGCCCAATTGATGCTCACATGTATCTAATTCAAGCATGTTAGAGACAAAGAGAATCTAATATGTCGTGTTAAAAAGAATCTAATATAAATTTTAATACTTAAGTCTTATCCTTCGGTACTTCTATACAAAAATCTTAGCCTACTTTTATTTTTTATTTGTACCTTCTTTATAAAAAAATGAAATAATTCATATAATTGTTATAGTGATATTGTCATATGATTGTTATTATCTTGTCACTTAATTGTGAAAATGATTACTTTTGAATTACTTACAAACTCCTACTATTTTTCATTTACATGCCTAAAAATGGCTAGTCCACACCGTTTTTCCTATATATAATAACACTAAATTATTCCACCTGCTATAACATTTTGGATTAGATAATGTTGGAGACAGTTATTTCAGCTTGGATTAGACACTGACAGTAAATAAGCTTCAGTCACTCAAAACTATATGGTCTTAGTCTTATATAGATGCCAAGTACTTACTGCAATAAACGGATAATACACTTGTTGTTTATATATTCACAAATTTCTTATTCACAGGTTTTTTCCTTAAATGTAAGTTAGAAAGTTATGTATATACAAACTAAATATAATAAAATCCAAAAAACAAAAAGGGGAATTAAATAGGTTCGGGAAAATGTCATCTTCTAATAAACCCATACCCTAGGTTTCTTCGGATTGATGAAAAACATTTAGCATTTGTTTCAGGAGAAAAAATTAAACTTTCATTTTAAATTTTAAAACTTTATTTTTTAATTCAATATTTCATATTACGAATGCAATTACGTTAGGCGTTTTGATATAATAAAACTAACACTTCCATCATATCCCATGAACATATATAAAAATATTTAATTTATAAAATACTAATATTACTACATTTGATTTAGTATAACTAATTTATCATATCCTATCTGACATATTTATAACTATTAAACATAAAAAAAGGTTTTAACATTCAACAACAATTTGACCTTTTTTGAAATATTAATTTGAATGAAATAACTCTATCAAAAGATACCATTGTTTTTGCTTGTATCATATCCTTTTGTTTATATATTCACAATTTTTTTCCATTAAAAGTAAGTAAGAAAGTTATGTATATATATAAACTAAATTTAATAAAATCCAAAAAACAAAATGTGAATTAAATAGGTTTGGGAAAATGCCATCTTCTAATAAACTCATACCCTAGGTTTTTTCGAACTGATGAAAACCATTTAGCATTTGTTTCAGAAAAAAAAAATTAAACTTTCATTTTAAATTTTATTTTCTAATTCAAGAATACAATATTTAATATCACGGATGCAATAACATTAGACGTTTGGATATAATAAAACTAACACTTCCATCATATCCCATGAACATATATTAAAGTATTTAATTTATAAAATATTAATATAACTACATCTGATTTAGTAAAACTAATTTATCATATCCAATCTGACATATTTATAACTAATATAAAATAACTATTAAACACAAAAAAGCTTTTAACATTCAGCAACAATAGCATTGACCTTTTTATTGAAATATTAATTTGAATAAAATAACTCTATCAAAAGATACCATTTTTTTTTTTTGCTTGTTTCATCTTCTCTGTTAGAACTCCTATACCAAAAGAGAAAAATACTCTTTGCTGCCTTTTGTTGTGTCCTTATACCTCTACATCAATTTTTTAAAATTGAGTATAGTAAATAGAGCAATATTAAAGTTAAAAAAAAAAAAACATTCAAAAGATGAGGAAATCATTTAGAGAGGAAGAAAGAGAGAGAGGGAGAGAAAGTTAGCAGATTTATCATCAGTCATATAAATAATTGATAATAAACTTGAAGTTGCTGCATGGCTGCATATAGGAAGAGCGAGAAAAGGTTAACACAAAAAGGTTAAATTGCATCATTAAAAACAACAATAATGTAAGTAAAACAAATTCAATAAACTAAAAATATGAATAATAAGGAAAGAAAACTGTAACTCCATAGGCCAAAAAGAAATCACAATCAAGCTATATGATTAAGAGAATATCATAAAACAAAAAAAGAATGATCAGAAGCATAACCAAACAACTTCATAAAATAATGAAAAAAATAAGTCAATAAAAAATAAAATTCTCATATTCTTTCTAATGAATAACTTACTGGATTTTGTAAATGTTGGCTTTTACTTTAGATTTTATAGGGGATTAAATAGGTGAAGGAGAGAGAGATAATGATAACATAGAGATATAGATTAAAATTCAAAAAAGAGTTTTCAACTTAAAATGAAAACTTTATCTTCAAATTCAAAAAACATATCTCAAATTAAATTTAAAATAAAAGATTATCTCAATACTATGATGCAAGCAAAATAGTTGTAGTCAAGAAATAAATAGTATGTAAAATGCAACTTTATCTTTCTTTTTCCCTCCTTAGTATTCTCTTTCTTTCTCTTCTAACGAAAGAAAGAAGCAAGGCTTATCCATATTCAATAATTTATCTTTCAAGCCCAATTGAAATTTAATCTTTTTTTTTTTGTAAATTCATATACTAATATATTTCTAATTAGATTCAAATTCAGTTTCAAATATTTAAATTAACCTCAAAATAAATATTATTTAAAATATTAAATAATATCTATCATTTATATGACGATATCTAATTTCTTATTGTTATTATTTGATTTAAAATATTTATCCTCACATTCAATATTTTAAACTTGCTCTATATCTTTAATTATCAATTTTGAACCACAGTAAGTATTGATATTACTGAAATATTTATGATCACTTTAGATGTGTAATTCTTATCTTATTCGAAATTTGTTATATTTTGAAAAGTGGTGATATCTTGATTACCCCTAATGATAAAACTCTAAACTGCAATGATTTTCAAATTCAAAAATTTCAACTGTGTTGATTTGGATAAGCATCTATATATATAAAAAAGGAGAGGTACAAGCAATATGGTTATGCCAAGTGGCAAGCTAATAACAAGTCACTTGACAATTTTATGACAAAGCTAATGAGAATTAGGACAAAGGTTTTATAATTATTATCAAATTCCTTAATTGATGAATTGATTTTATAACTGAAAATAAAGTTTTAATTTTTTAATATAAAGCTAGCATAATTACCAAAAACAACTACTCATCTTTATCATTAGCATCGTAATTTTAGGACTTTTCAAATTCAAACTATCTCTTTTAAAAACAATTATTTATTAACCAATGAAATTATGTTTTTTTTTTTTTTGCTATTGGTATAGTAAAATACGTAAATATATATTTTCACGGATATGGAGACAATTGTGATAGAAATAAATACCAATTTTATGGTTTTTACATTTATAACTAAATAAATATTTGCTTGAGCTATGTGATTGAAAATTTAATCTTAAGCAATTCAAAATATTTACTGTAAGTATCAAATGTATTTCAATAAGACAATTAATGATATTTTACAAATAAGGAAAAAAGGTAAAGACAAAATAAATAGAGTGGAGAAAATTCACACTTCATAGTTAAGTTGGTCTTTCAACGGAAAGACATAATTAATATAACGGACAATGGTAAGGAAGAGTGGAGAAAGATAATGATCATTGTTTAAAAGATGAGTTTGAATAGATAGGAAAAAGAATCAGTTTTCAATAGGAGTGTTTCTCTATTCAAATTCAAAAAATTTGGATGTTTATATCTTTTTTTTTGCCGTTACCTTTTTTCAAACCATCATTTAATAATAATTCAAAATTAATATTAATAATATAATAATATGTGTCTGTGTGTGTTAGGCATCACATAAATCATATATGTTATTTAATCAAATTTTTTGTAAAAATTATTACTTACGAAATTAAATATTTACGAAGCTACTGTCTAAATATTTCTAAGACATACGAGTATTTTTATTTGATTTAAATCCATCCAAATAGTATCTCCAATATAATTTGCACAATTGTTTTAGAGAGAATAAATTGAGTAATATTTACGTATACTTCTAGAATTATGGTTTATTACTAGATGAATGTAAATTAAAAAAAATTAAGATATTATCTGAAGTCAAAGTATATTAAGTACTCCGCATACATAAGTTACGAAAAATCTGGCAGCACTCTGTGCGTGTTAATATATTCCGTATTTGAATAGTCAAATATGAAATTTTTGTTAATCTTATCAGGTTTGCTCTACCTATCTAAAACTTATCTGCTATCTAAGTTTGAGCTGAGAAATAAGTCTTTTGTGAATTTAAATTGCAAATTTAAATCTTTTTAAATTATTCATCATTATTGTACTTATATCAATTTGAATTTAATTTAAAAGTAACTTTGTTCCTTTTAAATTGAAGATAAATATATTTTCTTGATCCTTTATCATACTTATATGCAATTTAAATTTGAGTTGTAATTTTAATTAAAGATGAATATCTTTTAAATTCTTTATCATTATCGTACTTATCTGTAATTTGAGTTTGAATTGAAAAGTAAATCATTTATTGATAAACCTACTCTTTTTTCCTCCACTATTTAAGATTGAATACATTTTCGATTTTGAATAGTTTTTTTTTTTTTTGAAGGAAGACTCGCTGGAAACTCATTTAGCCAAACTAATGTTTTGTTTTTTCGTGATTAGACATTATGTTGTGGAAAAATGAGTTTAACATGAGGTCACCCTCCATTCCTTTACTGAGATTTAGTTATCATCTGATTTTAGTTTAGTGTATTTAGTGAATAGCATATAATCTGCTTCCTTTCTACAGCTCAATTCCAAATGCAAATTTATAACTGCAGTGCTTGAATTGTAATACAATATTTTTAACAGTTACAATAAATTATATATACTGTGTTTTGATTTCAGGAAGTAGCCGATCGGAGAGGCAAAATAATTACATGTTAGATGTACAAACAATCTCTTTTGCTTTTGCCCAAAATTTGAAATATCGCGGAAGTTAGGTTACCCTACATGAAGAGTAAGATTTTGATGATTGCTCTAATTATTTTTGTGTTATGCAAAAATTGATATCACCGTATGCACATAATTTTCAATATTTGTTTTTCTTCATTTAGAAATTGTGTTTATATAAATAAACTGCATTAGCTTAAAAGTGTAACGCTAACATATTTATGAATACAAAATATGCGAATAACTTATATGGTTTCACAATGTTAATAGTTACTCCTTATACCAAAAAAAAAAAAAAACATAAGAGAGTTTGTGAGCCGTGGTAATGTTTAATGGCACAAGCAAGGTGGATAGATCGGTGTAAATTAATATGCATCAAATTCAAGTAAGTTTTAAAATTTCATCTTCCCTCTTCAATTTTTTCACCTTGCTATATTGACAACTTTTTCAATGTAATCTTCATTTAATAAAAAAAAAAAAAAATTGGATCAACTTCGATTCTTAATAGGAAACTCAATTTATATATTAATTGTTTCCTCAAAAGCTCTTATTACTTTGCTATAACAATGACTTACTTCTCAAAATATATTTTTCCATAAAAATGTACTTAATTAATTAAAAATAAAAGGATTACGTATCATAAAAAATGATGATCTTTCAAGAGTGAAAATGCCTTGAATTGAGCAGTACATCCAAGCACGTTTATATGGTAAATTCTTAATCTTTAACATCTTTAATATTTAGTTTAACAAGTATATTGGTAATTATTTAGAAAAATAGTAGGATAATTAGCTCGATTCATACTTATAAGTTTTCCACATTGAATGAGTTATTACTAGCCATGGTATAAGAAGGGTTTTTTTTTTCTAGTCGTGGTATATCTTATTTTTTGTTTCATTTTATTTGTTGTAATCTTCTCTCTATAATGCTAATATTTGTATGCATATTACAAGTGTATGCATGTCTTTTCCTTTATTATTAATTTAAATAAGTATTTTCCTAAAATAAATTGTATTTGCTTTGGTAAATATGACGTGATTTAAAAAAAAAAAAGTAAAAGAAGAAGAATTGCATGCAATTAAAACCTATGTGTTCTTGAATGTACACGAGTATATATGAATTAAAAAATTGTAATGGTGATAATAATTTGATGAAAAATATGTCTTGCACGTATGAATATGTTTGTGTGGATTTAAAATCAAGTTCAATCCGTCATTTTGCTTTCAATTCCTATCACTCTATTAAAATTACAAAATGAGAATGCCAAATTAGAAATGTGAAGGACTTATACCGTAATCTACAAGGGGAAGTGACATAAAATAAAATCCATGACTATTTGCTGGTCCATTATTGTTGCAAAAGAATAAGCGAATAAGTAAATGTCCAGAGATCATGCAAACTGGAGGAGGGGGATGAGGGGTGGGGGGTGAGGGTGTGGGAGTTGGATTAGATGATGTTATTTATTGAAAAAATGCGTAAAAAAAATAAAAAAAAAAGAGAGAGAGAGAGTGAGAATGAGTTATTGCTCATAAAAACTATATTATGAATAAGACCGCGTAACGGAAGACTCAATAAATAGAGCCAAAATTTAAAACATGGAGTATAAAGAAATTCAATTACCACATTAAAAAATTAAAATATAAATAATTAAAATTTTCATGTGGGTAACTCTAAAACATAGCAGTAACAAGTTCTTTGTTTTTCAAATAATTATATAATTTTTTTTTATTTTTTATAATCAGATGATTTTATATATGTCATATAACAATAATTAATCAGGATTGTGTAATGAACAAGGTTAATCATCACAAGATGATAATTAACTTTTGTTAAATTAATATAATCTAATGTGTTCAATAAGTAAAATTCTAATTTAATATTTCAAAAATTTATTAATTTTAAATATATCAGTGGTATATGATAATTTTTTATTATATCTAACAAATAAATAAGCAAATAACTTTCTATGATTAGCTTCATTCGATACCAGCCGCACATCGCGCGGGTACGAATACTAGTAATGTTAAAAAAACAAAGTAAAAACTAGAAGATTTTAGGTGATTTATCTCTAGTAAATTTAGTAAAGCCATATCATTCGAGATAACTACACTCGATTTTGAGAGATTTATCTCAATCAAATATAATAACTAATCAAATTTAGATGATATATTCATACTTTAAAATATTTATCTTTAGATTTAATTTAATGTTATTACATAATTTCATTAACTTTATCTTAAAATTACTCCACATGACTAAACCATATTACTTTCACGTGTCCTATTTTATATATAGATGTACATTTTTTTTATTACCGAACCAATGCCTTGAAGCAAACGACCCAAAGTGAAATTTGATCTGTGAAGTCAATTTAGTTTGTCTTCACAAATTTACTTCGAAATTTTTTCCACTATGGCCGGAAATTGGCTACCACCGGCACAGCTCACCGGAAGTGGACTCCCTGTACTTCAACCAGGTGAAGTAGAATGCAGCCTTCTCCCTTCAGTAGACCTTCTTTCTGAAGATAACCCCACTTTCCCTCACCTTAAATCTGGTCTCATTATTCTCACAACTCACCGTCTTTTATGGGTTCAAGAATCACCCACATCTCGAAACCCCACCGCCATTTTCATCCCTCTTTCATCCATCACCCAAATCTTGTCTGTTAAAAAATCCATTAAGTCAATGTTTGCTAGTCCAAGATTTCGATTCCAGGCTTCATTTGGTGAAAAGGGTATGGTTGTGATTACTTTGGTTATTAGGGGAAAAGGGGATGTTGATTCGTTTGTAGAGAAGTTTTGGGAAACATGGAGAAAGAGGCCTTGGGAAGTAAATTCCGGGTCGGAGGCTTCAGGTTCGGGTTATGGGTCGGGTGGTGGTGATGGAGGATTGGCGGTGAGGATGCCTGTTGTTGGGGTAGCTGGGATATTGAGGAAAGAACAGGAAATGTGGGAGAGTACTGATAAGAGCTTGCAGGATGCTTTTCAGGATTTGAATGCTCTCATGGTAATGCTAAAGTTTAAATCTTTTACGTATCTGTTTGGTTATTTTATGTGTAAACAACTACAACAACAACATTACCTAGTGTAATCCCACAAGTGGGGGTCTGGGGAGGGTAGGGATGTATGTAGACCTTACCCCTACCTTTGTGAGGTAGAGAGGTTGTTTCCCATAGACCCTCGGCTCAAAAGGCGTGAAATTAAAACGAGTATTTAAAAGAAAATAGCGACAACAAAATAGTAGGATGAACAAAGCAAAGGAAGCAACAGGTAGTAGTAAGGTTATTTTATTTGTAGACTTGGGTATTTGGTGGTTATGTAATAAGTGGGTGCATAAGCTTTAAAATGTGCTTGTCTTGACACGGAAAGAAATCTTTTTTAAGGTTGAAAGGTATAGATGGAAAGAACTTCTAGTATTTATATGTTGGAACATATGCAATTTAGTTTCTGAAATGAAGCGTGCAAGAGTTCGTCTGCATAAAATTTGGTCTTCAATTATAACAATGTGGCGACTGAGATTGCTTTGGAAGTAGGAACATATACAGTGGAATTTATCCATAAAAAAATGAATAAAAAAAAAAGTTAGGATACAGTGGATACTCATGAATTCATGTCAGAGTTTAATGTTAAGTAATTGTCATTGATGTCAAAATAGAGGAGGAAGAAAGTTTGAGAGAACTTGCCAGTCTGATGATTGAATGGAGTAAGTTCTTATTGTAACACCCAGATATTAGGGTTACATGTATAATTGACAGTACTACATTTCTTACTTAACAGTCGGCGTATCGATTTTATTATACAATATTTATTTTGTTTTGGCTAAGTGGAAATTTTAGGAGTTCTAGTAACTCTATGTGTGCAAATCAATCTGTTTGGTGATACTTAAGTTTGTTACCTCTGCGCTTGTCTCTGCCATCGGTTGATATAATTCTCATATACAGGGTAAAGCTAAAGAAATGGTGATGCTAGCGGAGAAAATGAGAGCAAAGCTTCTCTCTGGCTCAACTAGTCAGGCCACTGGCACAAATGATGAGGAAATTGGCACCAAAGAAGAAATGCAAGAATTGCTATTAAGTGTTGGTATTGTGTCTCCTGTTACTAAAGAATCTGCTGGTGCTTTGTATCATCAACAATTATCTCGGCAGGTATTTTTTCCTGGTAGTTATGTTAGTAAGTGTATCCATTTTTACGAGCTAGTCTTGATTATAACCGCAGCTATTCGCAAGCACATATGAAATGTTGTCTTTGCCTTTTGACTTGGATAACGGCATGTTGCTACCTGATGGGAATTTAATCGAAGAGTCCCCGCTCCCCATAGCTGATAATTTCCCTTTTGCTGTTAAACCTTTGATATCTTTCTTTTTGCTGGACCTGTAGACCAGTGATTTTATCTGAGTAGAGCCAAGCAATAGTTAGAAAAAAGAAAAAGAAGAGAGCTTATAAGTGCCACAGTCTTCCCTGTCAACCTCACATATTATAGATATCAATCTTAATCCTATACTCAACGGATTTGCTGCAAATTTTAAAGTGGATCGTGTTCATGAGAATGTTAAGCAAGTAGCCACCAAAGAGAACTTATTTTGACTCATAATAATATAAAGAGCACGTCAAGAATGTATAAAAAGTGTAATGTGTTGATGTCGAATGTAATCTGACAAAAGCAAGACATTACAACTCCTACTATTCCTCGCCTTAAAAATAGTCTGTTGTTGTTCCTTTCGGATAAGTAACAAAAGGTTCCTTTCCAAGCTCTTACATACAAAACCAAGCCAGTCATCTGTACATATAGGGGTAGTGTTTGAGCACCAAAAAGGTATACAGAAAATATGAATCCTAAGTATGTGGCATAAAGAGAAAAAAAAAAAAAAGTATCTGGCATAAGGAGTTTTTGCTCGCCTCAGAACCCCGTAAATTTCTCTCCCTCCAAACTGCCCACATCACTGATTGATGGACAACCTTACAGTCAGGTTTCTTGCCACTTGTTCGTTCTTTCAACCTTTTTGACATTGTAGTCCAACTTTTTGCGGCGCCAGTGGTGAGGCATGGGTAGAAGAAAGCTGACTTATCAGTTTCTTAAGTCCTTTGTTATTCTTGTCAGAAAATAGAATATTTCTATTGCCTTCTGATCTTGCAGATGTTTTCTTTTCAGTAAATATGCAAAAATAACAATTTGTCGGTACTTAGTTGGCAGATTTTGCGAAACTTCCACTGGAGAGAGCTGGGGGAATGATTAATCTCATTGACATCTATTGCCTTTTCAACAGGGCTCGTGGAACAGGTCATCTTGCTAGTTTTTTCCTTTCCCTTTTCTTATTGACTGTTAAATTTCAACTCAAACTTATCAAAAAAAAAAAAAAAAAAAAAAATCAACCAAAAGTCCTGTCACTTTAGTTTCTTAATAATCTCTTCTTCATTCTTCTGGCAATGTCATTACAGGCTGTTATAACTTTTTTATTGTTATTTTACAGAATTGATCTCACCTGATGATTTGCTGCGTGCGTGTTCTCTCTGGGAGAAGTTTGACGTGTATGCCTCCCTTTTTTCCCTACACACACACACACACACACACATATATATACATATCTGCATCTACATTCACCCTTGAACTAGTTCTCAACTATAGGGTATATGTAACCTGGGGTTCGTTTCGACAACTTCCTTGCCTTAAAGGAAAAGGAAATAACACTTCACTTTTACAGACCAGTTATGCTTCGGAAGTTTGATAGCGGTGTCATGGTCATCCAGAGCAAAAGCCACAGTGATAATGAGGTAAAACATTTATATGGGCGTCACTGTTTGAGCATCTCATTTTTGCCAATACAACTCTTGCTTTTTTGGGTCTTCTCTAATCTCTCTTATTACTTCCTATATTGCGTTTCATACCTTAAAAGACACCGAAGTCCTAAAGGAATCGCAAGAGTACCTGTCCTTAACATAGCCAAGAGTGCAGCAAACTTTGAAGGAAAAAAGGCTTTTTAGTGGTCCATTGAAGTTTGAAATCTGTCCTTTTCCATTCCTGTTGAATAGATCCGGTGTATAATATTATTTATATATCCTTAATGCTCACAATTCTGCCATCTGCAGGTATTTAATAGAATTAGATCTATGGTTACTACACCGGACGCTTTACGAGCAGGAATCACTGCTAGTGATGCTGCAATGACTCTGGGAATTGCTCCAGCTATGGCCAAAGAGCACCTTCTTGCAGCCGAGGGCATAGGTATATTCGCAGATTTTAATTCTAACTCATAGAAAATAATGCTCAAGTTGTGTCATATTTTGCAGGACTTCTATGCAGAGATGTTAGTCCAGATGGATTCAGGTTCTTCGTCAATTTGTTGCAAGATGTTGATGCTGATGATATATTCTTGTAAGTGACTTGCAGATGCAAACTCTTCTAGTCGACACATATAATGTTGGCCTTATTTCTTCAGTATCAATCGAATTTCTTAAGGTTTCCAATTTCTGCTTTTATTCTCGCTATGTTATTAGAAGTTCCTTGACATGGATACCTGTTGTTTATTGTTTTGATGCTCCCAAGTTCTTTCTTCACTGTGCTCTATTAATCTGGGAATAGTTGAGAAACTTGTGATAATTCTAGATTGATCTGCTGCAGAGTGAAAGATTATGGAATCTATCATACATGGGTCAAAGCGATATCTGCTGCCAGGTTTTCTTCTTCTAACTTCTGCATTTGCTTTTCTAATTTGTAACGAGAGCAACAACATAGTGATGCTTCAACTTCTCACATTTTCCTTTTTAAAATCTGATAATTTCCCAGGTGAAATAGAAGAAGCATGATAAAGAACTTCATGCATCAGTCAGGATGCTCTTTAAGGGCCAATTTGTTGCTTTAGGTGCCTCATGGAAATTTATTTTAGTCAAAGCTTGAACGGGAGATTAGAGATAGGATGAATAGGGATAAAGATAAGTGCTCCTCCCGCCCCCACTTGAAGAGCCAGAAGGGGATATCAGAAGGTTGGAGGTTTGCCTAGGTTTTGCGTGTTTGAGTACTCGTGGCACAGGAATTGAGTTGAAATTTCATAATTCATCATGATAAGGACATAGAAGGTAAGGCAATATATGGTGGCACCTGATTCTAGTTCCATTACAAAGAAATAAAGAGTTAATCTACTCAGGATTATGATTTTATAAGAACAGCATCATTCCTTTGAATTGTTACAGTTCCGCATGCAAGGCACGAAGATTCTTTACTTGTACATTTGATAATTGAATGTACAAATAGTTCACTGAAACCTACTAGATCTGTTTAATTGCTTCCCACCGGGTTTCCCGTTTAATAAAACATCTACTCTTGGATTTGAAGTGTAATTAATCTTCTAATAACGTATTTGAGGTAGTCAAGGATGGCAAAAGGCCCAATGACACATGGAGGTATCTGTTAATTTGAGGATGGCAATGGGTTAGTTTTTTGCAGGTTAACTGCATCGTGTACCTCCCGCGAGGCATAAGATAGTGGCGTACCTAGTTATTCGGATATGATACTTGCAGCAAGTGAAGCGCATCTCATGCTTACCTCAAGTAGGTGTTCTTAAATTGTTATGTGGAGCCCTGAAATTTGTTGGTCTATGGGCATCTGAAATACTATTTGTATAGAACATTCATTGCAAGCAGAAGAGAGAATCCTATAAATCATTTGCTTGCTATGTTTAATTTGAGGTCAGATTCATAACACAAGTGCACTTTGCAGGCCATCAGACAGATAAACATTCTGTCATTTGATGAACATATAAGTTGGAATGATGGTGTTTCGACCGCTTCGAGTCTCAAACAACCTCACAGGAAAGCATATGATTCTGATAGTTATCGATATTAGTGAAGGGTGCTAGTTAAGTTTGCATATTGTTTCTTCATGATCGAAAATTAGAGTCACTTCTCGTTCTTTTTCCAAAATGAAACAAAAAATTTCCACCTAGAAGCCAAGTTGGAGCAAGCTGACCTTTGGGAAGAAAAATGGGGAATATTTATCCATAATTGGGAAAGGATATCACTTTGAAAATTTCATGTCAACAATTGAACCAGTTTGACAAGACATTGGCTAAATGAGTTCCAACTATTTCAGAATTGATTGTCATATTGGGTGAAACAGATTCCAAAAAAAAAAAAAAAAAAAAAATAGAATCAAGCAAAAGTGAATTTCGAAGTGTTGAGCAAATTGCATCTCAAATATCCTATAAAAAATATTCAGTATCTAAAATGACAACTGCTACAACAAGAAATATATAGAACTTTTAACGTTCATATTACAGGAAAAATCTACCCCTAACAAAACATAGAAATTCATAGTGTGACGTATCCCAAAATTTATCAAAGGGCCTTACTAAATTTAAAGGGAAAATCTGAAAGTACATCTGTTGATAACCAAGAAGTAAGAACATGCAACACTATACGCAAAAGAGTCTTCTGTATATCAACAAAATTTCACTCTTACAATCATTTCAGATAACCATTTCGCGATGATCTAAACTATCTAAATGTTTGGCTCTCCCTATCTGTAACCCTATATCTTTGAAGCGAGTAGGCGGGCAGAAAAAACTAGAGACTAGAACAATAGGGACACATAAGATTAGATCCTCCCTGATCTCCCCAGCAGGGATATTAGAAGCGTATTTACAAGATTACATCATCAGCTGTACAAAATGGTATCCATCATCCCACAGGCTGCAAATAACCTGCGCATTAGTTTGGGTCAAAATGCAGGGACACTATGCTTCTATTGCTGCTGCATCTTCATCTTCAGGATCTGCTTCTGCTGCTGAGATCAATGAGGCTGACTGAATCTTCCCAGCATGGTCAAGACGCATCAGAATTACTCCTCTGGAGAATGGGAAGAGTAAGAATATATTAGAGATCAAGTAACATCTGAGATATTGATCAGAAGCCAAAAGTACTTCACTGTACTGTGTTGTTTCTCGAGGTACTGGTTTTCTGTTTACATCATGAAATTTTCAGTATCTCCAATTATTTGGACAGGAACTATGCTAATTAGTAAGGACCTTATTTCCCTCTTGGTGAGTAATTATGTTAAAAAGTACCCAGGAGGTACAGAATATGTCTTCAACTCCTACCCTAGACTTGAATAACTTAAGACTGATGGGTAAGGCTGGCAACCGGTTCCAACCGGAACCGGTTCCGGTTTACCGGTTTTCCACTCCAAACCGGAACCGGTCCGGTTTGGAGTGGTTAAAATCTATTTTTATTTTTATTTTTTGTATTATATATATATATTATAGTATTTATTAGTATATTGTAGCCATATTTACATATGTTAGACAAGTTTATAATTAAAGTTTAAATATTTACTGACTAACAGACTAACAGCAAGTCAGCAATACAGAATAGTGTTTTTCGTATACATATATATGTATAACTTATATATATATAACTTAATATAACTTATATATACTTATATATTTGTATAACTTAATATATATACTTATATATATGTACTATATACTCTATATACTTATATATATGTATAACTTAATATATATATGTTATATATTTATATATAATATATATACCAACGTTTTTTTTTTTTTTTTAAATTTTTCACCGGTTTAACCGGTCCGGTTCCGGTTTCCAAAATATTGGAACCGGACCGGTAAACCAATACACGGTTAACCGGTTATACCGGTTCCGGTTTAACCGGTTCGGTTACCGGTTAAAACCGGTTAAATGAAACCGGTTGCCAGGCGTACTGATGGGTAGTTTATATAGCATATCAATATCATTACATCTTTTGAGCCCAAATTGGTGAAAGGGTGAGATGCCATGGGCCTTTTCCCTCTTGAAGTTCTTTAAGATATTAGTAATAGTTACTCTCCCTTTTCCCTGAAGTAGCCGAGAATTTCTCCTTTACCATTTTCTAGTCGTGCAATTTACTTCAGTTCTCTACCCCCCACGTTTCCCCATGATCTTGATCTCTCGGTCGATTCCTCTCCAAATTTGCACTATAATCTCCTTTTATCACATTTCTTATGGGCCACGTATTCTCATTGGAAAGAAAAAGGGAGAAAAGATGGCCATAATCTTCCTAGTCAATTGAGTAACTTATTAGTTTCCACCATTATTAATCTCCTATGCACAGACCTCTTTTCCTTTTTCTCATGTACTTTTCTTGAGTCAATTGTTGGCTGAGGTTAAATCATTCATGTTTTAGATTTCGAGCAAGCCAACTGACACAAGCTTTGAAAGAGCTCGAGATGGGATCAAAATATAGTCAAACTACATCCCTATGAAAGAACTAGGAACAGTAAGTCTCCTGGCAACAGCAAAAAATAGATCTTTTAGCCTAAAGGCATTTAAAAAAAAAAAGATAATCAGCATTCCAAGAATGTACTAATGCAGAAATTGTAAAATTGGAAACCAAACTTTAGCGCTACAAGACCAAAGAAGACGAAATGATATATGGCAATGACATACCTCGCATACCGGGACTGTATAGAGATGTCCCGAACTTTTATGCGATTCACAGTTCCACTCTGACTCACAAGAACAACTTGCTCGTCACTTTCACCATCTTCTGCTTAAAGCATATCAATTATTTATTATTACCACAATATTTGAAGTCCATGTTAGAATTTAAAACATTCAAACTATGCAGAAGAATACAAAGGATTATGGTACCTCCAAAGGAAAATCCAACTACGAATACTGCTGCCAGACGATCTTCAGATGAAAACTGAATAAATGCATCAGAAGTATTATTAAACTAAGCTGGACAAAGATAATAAGAGTTAACCTCCTTTTCTATGAAGAGAGGACGGCCAGTGATAAGGATTTTTATCTTTGTTTATACTTTGGCTTATAGTATTATCGTGTACCTTGTAACCAATTAAACCGACTCTATTCAAAGGTGATGTGCGGAATCTGCTAACTGGAACTCGCTTCCCATAACCACTTTCCGACACAAACAGCAGCCATGGGCCATTCATGCTCCTACTTCTGGTACACAGTATATCGGAGATAAAGAGACAGTGTTACAAGCAAATCAAAGAGTAACAGAAAATAAGCCAGGGTTTCAAAATCATTTATGCAAGATATATTGGTATAAGAATAATCATTTTTGGGGACCCGATGGTGTTAGAAGAAACATTCCTAGGGGACAAAATCATTAACAATGAGGGTCTCTCAAGCTAGCATAAAAGGTTACAAAGTGTTGTAATCTAAGTTGAGACAACCAGGCATGCAAAAAGCATAGAAAAGTACCCGTCGGTGCTAATAGCACAAGTAAAATGTAAACTAAAGCAAACAAAGGCACTAATGATGAAAAAGAAAAACTTACAATGCAAAAGAAAAATAGAACTACAAACAAACTAAGAGAAAAAAATAGTTAAAGTGAACCATGTTTAGTAACAACCAAGTCAATCAAGTCAAAACCAACTTCAGTTTCTGATTAAAATGTAAAAATGTAGTTTAATTTCTATAGCGATTAGTTTTTTAAACTAAATTTCTAAGTTTTTTCTACGTAATCAGAAAAGATCATCACTATTTGCCAACTAGATTTATTATCTGGTGCCGCCCTCTTAAAGATGAGAAGTTTTATTTGATGTGAGATATAACCAACAATACTCGAGTGAGGATCTCTTCTTAGTTAGACGTGTGGCGTGGGGGTTTCCCAATAGTCACTTTACTTACCTATAAGTTCACTCTCGTGCACACTTAACCATTCTTTCCTTTTTTTGATAAAGTAAGAGAAATTCATTAGAAGGCATCAAGAAGATGCAATAGTACCACTTAAC